>NC_091442.1:116241439-116586017 GCF_964237555.1 Oryctolagus cuniculus | reverse complement strand
GCCGGTCGTTCCCCCTTGCCCGGATGTGCTTGGTTGTTTCACCTCAACAGAAAAAGGCTCTGAGTGAAGAGGAAGAGGAAGAAAAGAGATATGAAAATGGCAAACTATTTTCTAGTCTAGAAAAATGCATTGCCTAGTGAAAACGGCTGTAACTTTTACATGCAAGAGAAAGGGTTTTACAGGTAACCAGTGCATCCTGACGTGTGTGAGTAGCGGTAACAATCACTCTTCTTACGGTGGTAAACATTTGCTAAGGAAGCCTAGGGCCTCTGGAAAGATCTTTCTGCTGGGTGGCCGTCCTTGTTACGATCTCTTCTTTGAGTTTCGAGTTAGTGTTTTTAAGTCTCGGGAGGACGCGGTGTTGTAGGAGGTTTTGAGCAAGAGACGGGACTCCGGCACTTTGTGGATTGTTATCGCCCTGCAAGACCCTTCGCAACTTCCTCTCGCCGCCCACAGCAGAATACGGAAACCGTGCTGTATCAGGCCACTTCTGCAATTGCAGACGGTCACAATGCAGGGGCTCCTTCTGCCACACGGCACCCTCCTGGATTTACATTCTCCTTGCATTTGAAAATGTGTTCTCTGAGGCCGGACGCCCGACTGACCCTGCCTCTCCCCTCTCTCTTTGCCGCCCTGCAGTGCTGCAGTTGAAACTCCAGCAGCGCCGGACCCGCGAGGAGCTGGTGAGCCAAGGGATCATGCCGCGTAAGTGCCCCTTCTGTTCTTCTCCCTCCCCGCTGCCCGCTGCCTGCCGCCTTCAGGAGGTGCTGCTGTGGACCCTGCGCCACGGGAAGCGCCTGACCCGCAGCACCGCCAGCAGCTTCCAGTCTCCACTCTGCTTTCTCGTGATTCCTCAAGTCCAGGGCCTCTGAATCGTCAGCGGTTCAGATAACAGCCCTAGCTGATCAAGTTCGGTGAAACAGGCAGCGTTCAGGTTTAAGGAGTGCCATGGATCCACCCTTGGCTTCGGAGTCACACCTCTGAAAGGGTCTCTCCGCCCTGTCCCACTTCCCTTTCTTGCAGGGCAGCTGCTGAGCTGAGGTGTTGGGAGGTAGAACCCACTTTCCACGTAGGCTGTGCTTGGGAGAGAAACCTCTTTTCTTTCTTTCTTTCTGTCTTTCTGTCTTTCTGTCTTTCTGTCTTTCTGTCTGTCTTTCTGTCTTTCTGTCTTTCTGTCTTGATTTGTTTATTTGAAAGGTGGAGTTACAGAAAGGGAGAGTCAGAGGCAGAGAGAGAGGGAGAAGTGTTCCATCTGCTGGTTCACTCTCCCAAATGGCTGCAATGGCTGAGGCTGGGCCAGAGCAAAGCAAGGAGCCAGGAGTTTCATCCAGGTCTCCCACGTGGATACAGGGGCCCAAGCACTTGGGCCATCTGCTGCTGTCTTCCCAGGCACATCAGTAGGGAGCTAGATCAGAAGTGGAGCAGCCAGGATTCAAACCAGCGGCCATATGGAATGCCAGTGCCACAGGTGGCGGATTAACCCGCTGTGCTACAGTGTCATTCTTGAGAAACCTCTTTTCTGCCTGGTGTTTTGGATGAACCACAGTTTCACTTAGAGGGAGGCTGGCAAGGATGTGAGTATGACAAGGGCAGGGATGGGATGCGACTGTCACCATGTGGGCTTGGTGGCTGCAGAACTAGATCCCTCTGGCTTCCTGGTGGGAGAACGGATGTTTCCCCTGGCTCCATGCCCACTGACCTACTGCCACGATACTGCTGCAGCTCTGCTTCCTTGAAAATACTCCAGTACCCATTGCATGCAGTGCATGTGGCAAGATAAATCGTCACTGCTCTCGATTTAGAAGGGCAAGGCTGAGGGTGCACAGGGAGAGGCATGCCTAGGGTAGTCGAGAGCATGGCGAGTGCCGTGCAGTGAGTGAGCTGGGTGCCGTGCTCATGAGTGAGAGGAGGAGGATGAGAGGCTCAGGCAGGCTTCCCTGAAGAGGGAATCGCTGAGCCGAGGCCTAGAGGTTGAGGTGCAGTCAGCCATCGAGAAAGCAGGAAGGAGGTGCAGAGAGAAGGAAAAGCAAGTGCAAGGCCTGGTACAGGCAAGACCTCCGTGTGTGTGAGAATCACCAAGAAAGCCAGGGTGGCTCGGGGCATGGTGAGTGAGGGGAGAGGAGGCAGGGGAGGTCCAAATCCAGACCTGTCAGTCACACAGAGGAGGTGGGTTTGGCTTTAAGCACAACAGGAAGCCATTGAATGAGTGGGTTCAAGCAGGTGAGATTAGGGTTCTCCTTAGGTCATAGTGGTGGTAGGTTCAGGGTTAGAGCTGTGTAGCAGGTGTAAGGAGTCTGAGGTCCGTTTCCTGTGCTAAATGTCAGCCAGTGAGCTTATGTCTCAGGTTAGTCTTTTTGTTTATTTCAGTTCACTACCAAACTGCTTACCTCCATTGGCCTGTTTTCCTCCATCGCTCCAGTGAAAGGCCCCACCCCAAACCCTTGACGTGCTGGTGGCTTGTGTGTTGGGCCAGTAACGTAGCCAGGCAGGGCAGTGCTGTGCATTACAGGACACTGGATCTGCCCATCTGCAAGCCTCGAGGAGAGGAACAAGTTACCCGGCATCTCATCTGCTGTCCTTTCCACCAAGGGCACCTCTCTGTGCCTGGCGTAGACCTGGTGGTCCAGGGACCAGGAAATACATGAGACATGGGAACTGCCTCCAGGACACCAGACACCACCATCTGTAAAACCAGAACTCAGCCTGTGCGTAAAACACAGAACGAGTCGGCATTGATGCGTGAGGCGGTGACAGTAGTGACAGTGGTGCTGACAGCATAGTCTGCTTCTGAGGGTCTGTCGAGGAGCTAAACGCTGTGCAGAGGGTGTGCCCGGCTTTCTCTCATTTAGTGCAAGAGGTCATTGCTTAACAGAACTTAGCTAGCGACTGTGACCTCTGTGCTTAGCATTTCTGGTGGTTTTCCACACTGGTAAGACGAGTGATGCCGGCGCCGGCGCCGTGGCGCACTAGGCTACTCTTCCGCTTGCGGCGCCAGCATCCCATATGGCTGCCGGTTCTAGTCCCGGTTGCTCCTCTTCTGACCAGCTCTCTGCTGTGGCCCGGGAGTGCAGTGGAGGATGGCCCAAGTGCTTGGGCCCTGCACCCGCGTGGGAGACCAGGAGAAGCACCTGGCTCCTGGCTTTGGATTGGCGCAGCTCTGGCCGTTGCTGCCATCTGGGGAGTGAACCAGTGGATGGAAGGCCTTTCACTCTGTCTCTCCCTCTCACTCTCTGTAACTCTACCTCTCAAATAAGTAAATAAAATCTTAAAAAAAAAAAAAAAAAAAAAAAGGACGAGTGATGCTGAAGTTAGATCTCCTTATCTGCTTGTGTCTCTTAGATTGTGAGCTCCTTGAGAAAGTGTTTTCTGTTTTTCTTTTTAAGATTTATTTATTAATTTGAAAGGCAGAGTTATAGAAAGACAGAGAAACAGAGATCTTCCATCTGTTGGTTTGTCACTCTGCATATGGCTGCAATGTCCAGGGCTTGGGCCAGGCCAAAGCTAGGAGCTTAGAACTCCGTTTGAGTCTCCTACGTGGGTGGCAGGAGCTAAGCACTTTGGCCATCTTCTGATGCTTTCTCAGGCACATTAGCAGAGAGCTGGGTCAAAGTGGAGCAGCCGGACTCCAACCTGTGCTCGTATGGGATGCTGGAGTCGCAGGCAGCAGCGTGACCCACTGTGCCACAACACCATCCCTAAGGAAGTGTCTTATTTACGTTTCTGTGTGCAATGCTTGGTCCCCAGTGACTGAGTGAAGGCAGCCAGTTGTAAATTGGTGGTGTGAGAGACACAGACAGACAAAGGCAGATACCACTCTCTTGCAAATGTTCTGGGGTTCTGGCTGCGGAATTTGAAGTAGCACTTCCCTTTTGTTGGGAGCCCAGACTGTAAAACCGTCTGAACATCTAGTTTTGCACTTTGATTGTTCTAACCCCGTGAAGTGGAGACAGGAACCTTTCTTACAGAGTGGAAGGATCCGCCCTGTGAGTGCTGCGTCTCCCCACCCCCCAGGCCCCCAAGAACCGCCCTCGGCTGTGGGCCCAGGGTTGCTGCTCAGCTCTGCCAGTGACACTTAGATGAGGAGAGGTGTGACTTTCCCTGCTCGTCTGTGCACCTGCTGCTGCACAGTTAGGGTCCTGAGTCCCCAGGGTTTGTGGCCAGCCTTCACCTGTCCCACTGCTCCCCAGCGTCCCTAACTCCTGCTGTGAAATCCCACATCCTCTGCCTCCCTGCATTCCTCTATCCTGCCATCGCCCACTAACCCCACATCCACCCTCCAGTCTGTATCTTTTAATATTCCTTTTTTAAAAAAAGATTTATTCATTTATTTAAAGAGTTAGAGGGAGAGACAGCAAGAAAGGAGGGAGTAGAGGGGGTGGGGGGAGAGAGAGAGAGATATCTTCCATCTGCTGGTTCACTCTCCAAATGGCTGCAACAGCTGGGGCGGGGTCAGGCCAAAGCCGGGAGCCCAGAACTCCATCTGGGTCTCCCATGTAGGTGCAGGGGCCCAAGCACTCAGGCCATCTTCCACTGCTTTCCCAGGTGCGCCAGCAGGGAGCTGGATCAGAAGTAGAGCAGCCGAACATGAAGCAGCGCCCATGTGGTACGCTGGCGCTGCAGGTGGCACCTCATCCACTACGCCACAGTGCTGCCCCCCCCCCCCACTCCGTATTTTATAAGGAAAATGGGAGCGGTGCTCGGAGCGATTGGGCGGCAAGCTGTTGGTATTTGGAGACGTGCTACCTGCCCACTTCCGTTCCCATTTTGCTGGCCTGAAGAGTCTGAAAAGAGCCCTTAGGTTTAGTTTTTTGTACGTAGGAGGTGGTCGGGCCCTCAGCCAGGGCAAGGAGCATGGGCGTCGTTTCTGGTTTGTGCCTTTCCTCAGGTTCCTCTCACTGCAGCGAGGAAAACACCAGCACGTTCGTTACCCAGAGCGTCGCGCATTGTCCCCCACGCCTGGCTCTCCTGGGACGCGATGTGCGTCCACGGCTCCCTTCCTTCCAGGCTGCTCATGCCTCCGTTTGCCATTAAATGTTGGGGCGTGCCCTTCCCACAGTTTTGGGGGATTAGAGGTGCCTCAGATTCCCATAGACTCCTCTGCTGGTCCACACTGTTCACAGCATCTTCTCCGTGGGGTCGATCCTGCACTGGGAGGCAGGATCCTTCCCAGTACCCTTTTTTATCCTCTCCATGCAGACGTGTGTTTAGATTTAACACCACGTAGCCCTACCACGTAGAGTGCCAGGTGGCAGAGGGCCCTGAACCTTCTCTCCGGTGTTCGGAGCTCTGCGCGTCCTGAGGGAGGACAGTGCATGCAGGAGCTGGCCTTGCAGGATGAGCTCACAGGAGATGGGCCCTCGTGTGGCACGTGTTCTCGAACACAGCTTCCCCACAGCCTCTCTCTCTGATGACTAGAGGTGTGTGAGGTCATGGGGTTAAAGTGAAAATTAAGAAAAACAGCAGGGAGGCCGTCGCAGGGCAATAGCCTTTTAAAGGAAAGTGTGGAAGTTTTCCTAACCTGACCCAGACCTGACAAGAGTCTCCTGGAATCTTTCCAGATGGGAGAACGCTGCTGGTCTCTCCCTCCTCAGCCTCTTGTTACTCTGTTGAGAATCCTTGAGAAAAACACAGTAGCAGGTCTCCAGGCCTGCAGGTCCCATGCTGCGTCTCTCCAGTGCAAATAGTGGAAAAACCTGACACCCTGCCAGGCACGTGAACAAATAATGGCTTCTGTTCTACAGGTTCTCTAAAGACCTTCCTTGTTCTGTCTTGAGTGAGCTCATTTTCTTGTTCTGTTTTGTTTTTCATCTTAAGTGCCATTTCTGTATACCCAGCCAGGACCACTGGTGACACTTTGGGTCGGAGACTGCAGAGGGTGTGAAGACAGCACAGCCACCGGTTAAGCCTGGTGGACTGCCTCACCCTTGGCAAGTGCTCGGGCGTGTTGCTAAGTGGAAAGGTGCTGGCGTTGAGCAGGAGGTCAGTGCATAGGCACTGGAAGAAGGGCTTTGTGTAACGATTTCCTGCAGCAGTGTTTTCAGTAGGCGCTACCACGTCTGGACTCTCCAGTCCTTCAGTTCTGCAGCTTCATCCCCTCTGCTGTCGGTGTCAGCCAAGCGGTCTAGAAGGAGACGAGGTGGCCGATTTCCAGAGCTGCCGGAAAAGCTCCAGTCATCTGGCTATAGCAGTCTCTGCCCCCAGAAGAAATTTCTTCTTTTTTTTTTTGTTTTCAAAGATTTATTTTATTTTATTTTTTTGAAAGGCAGAGTTACAGAGTTTTACTTATTTGAAAGGTAGAGCTAGAGCTAGAGAGAGAGAGAGAGAGAGAGAGAGAGAGAAGAGAGGTCTTCATCCTCTGGTTCACTCCCCAAATGACTGCAACAGCCAGAGCTGAGCTGATCTGAAGCCAGGAGCCAGGAGTGTCTTCCGGGTCTCCCATGTGGGTGCTGGAACCCAAAGACTTGGGCCATCTTCTACTGCTTTCCCAGGCCACAGCAGAGAGCTGGATCTGAAGTGGAGCAGCCGGGACTCAAACCTGCGCTCATATGGGATGCCGGCACTGTGGGCTGGGGCTTTAACCCGCTGCACCACCACGCCAGCCCCGAAATTTCTTCTTAACTCTGACAGATTCTTTAATGCCTGGAAGTGTCAGGATTGATTATTAGATCCATTTTCCTCTGAAGATAAAAATATTAACAATATTTTTGTTACTTACAACTTGGAATCATTACTGACACCATTCCTCACTGGACGTGCAGTCTGAGTCTCAGACTCCCTTTCCTGAGTCCACGTGAGTTAAGTCCGGGAGGCGTGATTACAGTTAGGTGGGATGGGTGTGTTTGAAAAAAATCCAGGATAGGCAAATATGTACATGTACAGAAAGAGTAGGTAAGTGATTACCTGTGCCTGGGACTTGGGGGCCAGCTACAGGGACTGACTACTCATAGTTTCAGAGTGTTTAAAAAAAAAAAGATTAATTTATTTTTGACAGAGTTATGGACAGTGAAAGACTTAGAGAGAGAGATCTTCCACCTGCTGGTTCGTTCCCCATATAGCTGCAACAGCCAGGGCAAGGCCAGGTTGAAGCCAGGAGCTTCATCTGGGTGTTCCTCATGGGTGGCAGGGGCCCCAGTATTAGGACCATCTTCCCCTGCTTTCCCAGGCACGTCAGCAGGGAGCCGGATCAGAAGTGGAGTAACCGGGACATGAACCAGTGTCCTATGGGATACTGGTGTTGCAGGTGGCAGCTTAGCCTGCTGTGCCGCAATGCTGGCCACAGAGTGTCCTTTTTTGAGCAAGGTTAATCTTCCAGAACTGCTGGTGGCAGTGGCTGTATACGCTCAGAGCATGCTGAGCACTCTGGATGTGCACTTCAGTTGGGCAGGTTGCATGCCACGGGAATTGTAGGTCAGTAAAACGGGGGAGAAACCAGGTTAGCTCATCAGTCACCAGTGGGGTAGCAAGGATTTATTTATTTATTTAGATTTCACCTATTTAAAGATTGACTTATTTGAAAGAGTCACACACACACACACCCAGGGATCTTCCATCTGCCGGTTCACTGCCCAAATGACTACAACAACTGCGGCTGGGCCAGGCTGAAGCCAGGAGCCTAGAGCTCCATCCAGGTCTCCCACATGGGTGGCAGGGGCTCAGGTACTGGGGCCAACCCCTTCTGTGTTCTTTCTTTTTTTTTTTTTTATTAAAGATTTATTTTATTTATTTGAAAGACAGAGTTAACAGAGAGAGGTAGAGACAGAGAGAGGTCTTCCATCCAGTGGTTCACTCCCCAGATGGCCACAATGACCAGCTTCTTCTGTCTGGGTCTCCCATGTGGGTGCAAGGGCCCAGGGACTTGGGCCATCTTCTGCTGCTTTCCCAGGCCATAGCAGAGAGCTGGATCGGAAGAGGAGCAGCCGGGACTAGAACCGGCACCCGTGTGGGATGCCAGCATTTCAGGACAGGGATTTAACCCGCTGCGCCACAGCACTGGCCCCGACCCCTTCTGTTACCTTAGAAGCATTAGCTGAGAGCTGGATCAGCAGCACAACAGCTGGGACTCCAGCCCGCATGCTGATAGGGGATGGCAGTGTTGCAAGTGATGGCTTAACCTGCTGTATCCAGAGCTGGTCCCGAGATGTCTAGGGTTTAGTAACCAGTTGACAGAACGTGTGACCCTATCCGGCCCAGTTTGTGTGGCGCTGGTAACAGGAATCAAGCAATGGGAGTGTGGTTTCATTTAGCACAGACTCAGTAGTCACATTAGCAGCACTGACAGTGATGAAGATCCGTAACAGACAGGAACACCCTAAGTCTGTTCAAATAGATTTTTTTTTTTTAGAGTAGTTTTAGTTTCACAGCAAAACTGACAGAGGGTACTGAGATTTTTTTCAGTTTTTAGTTTTTGTAGCTCCTAGAAAGATAGCTGACCTCTCTAGAGTTCCTCGTGGTAGGAAAGGGCACAGGCACTGACCTGGTGTTAGGGTGCTCGCATCCCACATCAGAGGGCCCGGGTTTGAGTTCCGCCTCTGCTCGCTGCCCCAGCTCCCTGCTAGTGCTCGTTCTGGGAGGCAGCAGATGACGGCTGAACAATTCTGGTCCCTGCCACCTACTTGGGAGACCCACTGAGTTCCCAGCTCTCAGTCTTGGCCTGGCTCAGCCCCAGCTGTTGTTGGTATTTGTGGAGTAAACTAGTGGATAGGAACTGTCTGTCCATGCTGTCTCTGCCTCTCAAATAAAAGTAAACAAAAATGTTTACAGAGGCCAACGCTGTGGTACAGTAGGCTAAGCCTCTACCTGTGGCACCAGCAACCTGTATGGGCACTGGTTCATGTCCCAGCTGCTCCTCTTCTGATCCAGCTCTGTGCTATGGCCAGGGAGGGCAGTGGAGAATGGCCCAAGTGTTTGGGAACCTGCACCTTCGTGGGAGACCTGGAAGAGGCTCCTGGCTCCTGGCTTCTGATTGGCCTGGCTCCGGCTGTTATAGCCATTTTGGGAGTGAACCAGCTGATGGAAGACCTTTCTCTTTCTTTTCCTCTCTCTGTTTGTAGCTCTACCTCTCAAATAAACAAGTAAAATCTTAAAAAAGAAATTTTATACAGAGAGAAAGGGCTTATGACTTCACATGGTCACTATCAAGCCGTCTTTACTAAATATTGGGATGCTGTGGGATTTCTTCCTCAAGTTACCATGATCCAGAAGAGCCACTTTTCTCACCCCGCAGCTCTTTGAGCAATGACAGAAATATTCTGTGACATTGGCCTAGGCACATTCCCTATCGAGTACTTGAAATGTGGCATGCTTGAGTTGAAGACCTGAATTTTTTATTTAATTTAAATATTAGTATTAGTGGAGTTTTACACCTTACTCTACCACTTAAGAGTTAGGTAACTTTGGGCAATTCAGTAACTTTTCTGGACTCAATTTCCACTTTTTAAAAAAGCATTTATTTGTTTGAAAGAGTTACAGAAGGAGAGAGAGAAAGAGAGAGATCTTTCATCTGTTGGTTCATTCTCCAAATGGCTGCAACAGCTGGAGCTGGGCCAGACCAAAGCCAGGAGCCTGGAGCTTCTTCCAAGTCTCCCACGTGGGTGCAGGAGCCCAAATACTTGGGCTGTCTTCTGCTGCTTTCCCGGGTGCATTGCAGGTGGAGCAGCTGGGTCTCAAACCTGCGCCCATTTGGGATGCCAGTGTTGCAGGCAGAGACTTAACCTATACCACAACACCGGCCCTGCAGTTTCTGCTTTTGTAAAATCAGAATAATAACCCATCTTGTAAGTTACATGCCAGGCAGGCACCCACATGGATAGTTTAGTGACCATGTGTTGTTCATACTTTTAAAGTGGGGACAGTGGCTGGTGCCGTGGCTCACTAGGCTAATCCTCCGCCTTGTGGCGCCGGCACACCAGGTTCTAGTCCTGGTTGGGGCACCGGATTCTGTCCCGGTTGCCCCTCTTCCAGGCCAGCTTTCTGCTGTGGCCAGGGAGTGCAGTGGAGGATGGCCCAAGTGCTTGGGCCCTGCACCCCATGGGAGACCAGGAGAAGTACCTGGCTCCTGCCTTCGGATCAGCGCGGTGCGCCGGCTGCGGTGGCCATTGGAGGGTGAACCAACGGCAAAGGAAGACCTTTCTGTCTCTCTCTCACTGTCCACTCTGCCTGTCAAAAAAAAAATAAATAAATAAAATAAATAAATAAATAAAGTGGGACAGTATTATTTTCATTGAACAGTGAGACAGACATTAGCTCAGACCTACCCTCCTGTGATTCTGAAAGCTACTTTCAACATACATCTAACTAAGAACTCTCAAAACTAGTGTTTAGAAACAGGAATTATTTTTCAAGAAATTAAACTTTTCTTATTTTCACTTTCCATCCTCATTGGTGGATTTTGAAAAAAGCCACTTTAAGTTGTGAGAAGTCAGAGAGCCATTAGTCAACTTAGTAGTTGCAGTCTCCTCATCTCCCTCTGGCTGAATAGTAATAGGCCTGTCATTTTATTAGCTTGCCCTCTCTGTGGTAGCAGATATTTCTTTCTAACCTCTTTTTCTTAACAAACTGGCACGTGGTCATATTGGAAATGATGGTTTCTCGGCTGGCGCCGCAGCTCACTAGGCTAATCCTCCGCCTTGCAGCGCCGGCACACCGGGTTCTAGTCCCGGTCGAGGCGCCGGATTCTGTCCTGGTTGCCCCTCTTCCAGGCCAGCTCTCTGCTGTGGCCAGGGAGTGCAGTGGAGGATGGCCCAAGTGCTTGGGCCCTGCACCCGCGTGGGAGACCAGGATAAGCACCTGGCTCCTGCCATCGGATCAGCGCGGTGCGCCGGCTGCAGCGGCCATTGGAGGGTGAACCAACTGGCAAAGGAAGACCTTTCTCTCTGTCTCTCTCTATCACTGTCCACTCTGCCTGCCAAAAAAAAAAAAAAAAGGAAATGATGGTTTCTACTTCTGGGCACCTTGCCAGGACAGGCGTTTGCCAGGGTTATGCCGTGGTGACTGCAGAGCAGATGAGGGTGTGATTTGAGGGTGACCTGCCCCACCTTTTAAGATGCTTATTTATTTGAAAAGCACAGTTACAGAGAGGAGGACAGGGAAAAAGATGTCTCCCATGCACTGGTTCACTCCCCAGATGGCTGCAACAGCCAGGTCTCCTGCATGGGGGGCAGGTGCCCAAGCACTTGGGCCTTTTCCCAGGCACATTAGCAGAGAGCTGGATGGGAAGTGGAGCAGCTGGGACCCAAATGTTAAAAAGCTGGGACCCAAATGTTACCGTGCTTAAGGTAACACGGGATGCCAGCACTGCAGGCTGAGGCTTAAGCTGCTGCACCACAGAGCCAGCCCCGGTTTTCTCAACATACAAATATTTAAGGTGGACAGCCATAGGTTTCAAGGAAATGTCATTTATTTGCTTTTCCGTGAAGTTGTATTCATGGGTCACTGGGTGTGGGTGAGGGGTCAGGGCCAGATCTTGGCCTCTTAATCAGCCGCAGTTTGCTCTGGTCCATTTTGGAGCTGCTGGAAGCAGTGTGCTTGGTAGTCTCTCAGCTGCTGCTCCTGTGAGCCAGAGCTGCTTGGCCACGGTCCTGCCAGTGCTCTCCTGGGCAGTGCCCGGTCGGGCCAGCACCCTGGGTCCCCTGCTGCCCTCCCTGGAGCGTGTTAGCATCGCCATCGCTCTTTCAGATACGGAGAGATCTTTGGATGCAAGATAGTTTCTCTTCCTCTCCTTTCTCTCCTCTCCTCAGCAGAGAGCTTTACCTGGTGAGGTGAGGTATCATCTTCACAGGAATGAGACTGTGACTGAAGTGGAATCCACAGTTCAGTGGCATTTGATGAAGACCAGGGTGAGGCCTGTGTTCCAGGGGAGAGCGGACCTGGTGTGCGGATTTGAAGTTCGGGGGAGGCTGCGCTAGGCTCAGGGGTCCTCTCTTATGTCCCTGGAGAAGGCCGGCTGGCCCGTCACTCGAGCTGTCCTGTTAGTTGGTGATAAGGCAGCGGCCTTGTCTCTCTCCCCGCTGTTTCTGCCTTGATGGGGGAAGAACACGGAGCCGCCTCTGTGGACGGTTGCTGACAAATCCTACAGTAGGACCGTGGCCTGAGTTTCGTATTTGAGCTGGGAGGGGATTTGTTCCTTCAAAGGGCAGTTCAGCGG
Source organism: Oryctolagus cuniculus (assembly GCF_964237555.1). Lineage (NCBI taxonomy): Eukaryota > Metazoa > Chordata > Mammalia > Lagomorpha > Leporidae > Oryctolagus > Oryctolagus cuniculus. Next base: position 116,573,875 of record NC_091442.1, on the reverse strand, counting down.
GAAGCTCTGTTGGCCACAGAGAGCAGTGGTCATCTTGAAGCAGTTTAGTATCTGAGAAGTACAGTGGCTGCTAAACTTCATTTAACAATTGGTTCTTCTTCTTCCTCTTTCTTTTTTATATTTGTTTATTTGAAAGGCAGAGTTACAGAGAAGCAGAGAGAGAGGTCTTCCATCTGCTGGTTCACTCTCCAGATGGCCTCAATGGCTGGCGCTGTACCGATCAGGAGCCAGGAGCCTACTCCGGGTCTCCAACATGGGTGCAGGGCCCCAGGGACTTGGGCCATCTTCTACTGCTTTCTCAGGCCATAGCAGAGAGCTGGATGGGAAGTGGAGCAGCTGGGACTTGAACTGGCACCCATCCATATGGGATGTCGGCACTGCAGGCGGCAGCTTTACCCACTATGCCACAGCACCAGCCCCAACAGTTGATTCTTGAAGTGTCTGAGACATCTGCGGCTTGCTGCTGCTTAAGGTAACACATGTAGAGGAGGTCGTGGAGTCACTCATGTGCTGCTCACTGACGTACATGGTAGAAATCCTGTAGAGGCCCACGCAGAGGCAGTGATGGGGTGACTGAGGGGGTGTGATGGGGTGTGACCGCACAGTGGGGTACTCCGTGTACTGGGACAGCTGCATCCTATATCGAGTGCCGATTTGAGTCCTGGCTACTCCACTTCCAATCCAGCTTCCTGTAATGTGCCTGGGAGGGCAGCAAAAGATAGCCAAGTGCTCCCGGAACTCACCGTGTCTGGACACGCCTGGTGTGCAGGACTGTGCCTCTTTTGTTGTCAGTGGGTCAAGTGTGGGAGTCTGGAGCAGCTCGCACTTCTGAGAAGGGAGGAGCCTGCGTCCTCTTACATTCATGCTTTCCTGCTGGTTTGTGTGTGGGTGGCAGCCCCGGTGCCTGTGCACCAAAACAGGAAGTGATGAGGAAGGCAGCCGTGCGGTGGCTCCTCGGGATCCCTCTTTGTCCTAGAACGTGTGGTCCCTTCTCTGTCTGCCCCAGGTCCTTTGTTGGTCTCATGCACTGAGTCGTGGTTCTCATGGTCTGGTCAGCCTCTGGAACTGTCAGCGCCACTCTGGTTGTTGATGGTCTTTGCAGCAGGAATCTCTTGTCAGCACTTTAGTGCTGATCAAAACAGATGAAAGCTGAGGTGGAGCCCCATTGGCCCTCAGTGCTGGCCTGCACACACGTGCTGATGGCACGGGAGAGTCGCAGCAGCTCCGGTGTCTGCAGGGCACTGTAGCTTCTAGCGGATGGCAGAGCACTTTCACTTTGCTGAATGCAGTTGTCACCAGAGTAGCAGGCGGTGTCGTGTCTCAGGGCCCGAGGCCACAGCCGAGGCCACACTGCTGCAGAAACAGACCCCATGTGGGTGTTCTGGCTGCAAACCCTGTGGGACCTTCTGATGGTCACTGCTGGTTCTTGTCCTTGTGGTGCTGGCCCACTGCTTTCACAGCTGTGAATCTCTCCTCAGTGGGGCAGGTGACAGGTGGGGGCGGTGAGAGCAGCCCTGTCTTTGTGAGCCCTTCAGTCAAGGTGCTTCCAGTTCTGTCTGCTCTTTGTCGGGCTTGAAGGCCGTGGGCGTCTTTCCATTTCTGCTGTAGTATCCCTTGGTTAAATCAGAGGTTTTTCATTTCTTTTGTGCACATCCTCCCACTAGATAGCTGTCCAAGCAAGTGCCCCAAATTCACGGTTTCCAGGGATTCTTAACTGCTCTCAAGTGGGCGCCGCGTGCCCCAGGTTAAGAACTTGTGCTCTGCCCGGATAGGGAGTCCTAAGGAAGATTGTCTACCTGCTGCTCATGTCAGCTCTTCTGCACTGGTGATCTCTGCTCTGCTGGTCCTCGGTGTGAGACCCTAACGCGCTGGTGCCAGGATTGGGAGTCATGTGGCCGCAGCTGGCTGTGGTCCCCATGCCTCTCCTGCAGACAGCAGGTGTGCCGAAAATGGCAACAAGGCCCTGATTCAACTCCCAGAGATGGGCATTGCCATGGTCCGAAAGGAGCTTGGAAATCGAAACCCCCATCCCACCCAGCTGGCGGAGCTGAATTTCAAATCAGGTCTTGGGATTTCATCTGGTCCTCCCTTACAAGGTATGCTTTTCAGTCTCCAGCACCTGCTGATGGAGAATGGGCAGACAGACTGGTTCTCGCCGCTTGCTCACCTCGCCTTTGCCTTTTGGACTAGGGAGACCGTGCTCTTCAAGCTGTAGTGGCCCCAGGATCTCTCAGCTGACGAGACATTCTCGAGGTCAGATCCTTGCACCCCAGACAGGCTCCATGTGAATGGTTCTGTTGGAGAAACACTGGGCCCAGGGCACCTGGCATCTTCCCCCTTTCCTTTTTTGGGGCGGTGTGGAGTGTGTCTCTTTGCTTCTTCCCAGGAGTTCTGAAGTACAGGACAGCCCTGTGCACAGGATTCACGAATTGATGGGAAATTGCTAAGACTGATGAGGCTGCGCACGTTAGGAGGTTGGATAGAGACAGCTCGCGAGCCCCACCTCCAGTGCTGGGAAAATCTTGCCATCCCTGCCCCTCTGTGACCCAGGGTCATGTCGTGGTCAGCTTTGGCAAGTTACTGATCTGCCCAGAGCTGTGTGACAAAGTTGGCTAAGGCCAAGGGCAAAAGACTCAGTTAACTTTGGATGGAGTTTGATTCCACAGCGACTGCTTTTTCTGCTGTGTTGGCCCCTTCAAGAAAGGGCTGGAGGGAAATGCGTGCCCCCGTGGCATTTTCTAAGGCTAGGTCTGAAGTCGTCCCTTGTGTCTCATGGCCAATATTAGAGAAGACAAGGCCGTGATTGTTTCCAAAGAAGTTGCCGGGAAAAGAAGGCCAAATGTGAAAGATCAGATTAAAAACACTGTTGTGTGTTATTTTTGGTAACTGTCACCCATTTTGAAGAAAGCAGGATGCTTCATGGGAAGCGTCTGCCCTGTGGCTTCAGAAGAGCCAGCTGTCTTCATCCTGCAGGGTGAGGGCGCGAGCCCACGCAAATCATTTCTCAGCTGTGAAGCATGGCAAGTCCTGGGTGCCAAGAAGCTCAGGTTCAGTGACACACAGTGCAGATCCTGGGGAGCCCTCTGAGCCTGCCCGCCGACCTCAGGGAGGACACAGACTCAGGCACACAGACACATAAGACACGGACACACGGACACAGACACACAACACACAGACACACGGACACAGACACACAACACATAGACACATGGACATGTACGCACAGACACACAACACACAGACACACGGACACAGACATAGACACACAGACACAGACATACAACACATAGACACATGGACATGTACGCACAGACACACAACACACAGACACGGACACAGACACACAACACATAGACACACAGACACATACATACAACACATAGACACACGGACATGTACACACAGACACACGGACACAGACACACAACACATAGACACACGGACATGTACACACAGACACACAACACATAGACACACAGACACACAACACATAGACACAGACACAGACATACAACACATAGACACATGGACATGTACACACAGACACACAACACACAGACACACGGACACAGACACACAACACGTAGACACACAGACACATACATACAGCACATAGACACACGGACATGTACGCACAGACACAACACACCGAAACATATGGACACATACACACAGACACATAACACAGAGACACACGGACACATACACACATACACGTGGACATATACAGACACACGGACACATACAGACACATGGACACGTAGGCATGTTTAACTCTCAGACACACACATACACGTGGACATATACAGACACACGGACACATACACACAGACACACAGACACGTAGGCATGTTTAACTCTCAGACACACCTGAGGTGGGACAGGCTCCGTCCTGCACTGCTTGCTCTGCTGCCCGCAGGGACGGTTTCACTGCACGCGTGGCCTCTGCCCCCCCCCCACCTTTGCTGCACTCTGCAGCCCTGCTCTCCGCGGTGTCCCTCGCACTCAGGCAGGTTCCCACTCAGGGCGCTGGCACGCGCTGCTCCTGTCTGCAGGGCTCACTCCCTACCTGGGCCCCTTGTCGGGCTTGACCACCCGAACACAGTGGCCCCATGCATCGCTGTATTTTTCCGCAGTGCACAGCACCCCACTCTGTGTGTGTGCTTTCTGTGTGCGTCTGTCTTTGCTGGAACACAGGTTCTGCAACGGCACCAGTGTCCCAGCACCAGCAGGGAAACACGTGGGTTCCAAAGAGAGTGAGCACAAACTCTGACACAACTGTCCACTCCAAGGACATGCAGGCCTCCAGCCCCCCCCAAGCCCCGCTCGTCTCTCCATCTCTCGCTGCTCTGCCCCCACCAGCCCACTGGGGTGGCTCTGAGACCACGCTGGAGACTCCGCAGGCCTCATTGTGCCCGGCCGTCTCGTTGTGGAGCCCTTCTTCCCGCCCTCCCTTTGTCTTGACGCTGATCCTGACAGCAGCTTCCTCAGCCTCTGCAGCCTCTGGCCCTCCTCAGATTCCCTTGCTGGCTCGTCGTCCCCTACCCCTGAATTCTGGGGCTCTCTTAAGGTTCAGCCTTGGAAGTATTTTCTTCTGTTTCCACCTGTCGTATCTCAGTATCCCTAGATGATGTCATCTTGAGGAGATCCTTTCTGCTACACTCACACACACAGCCTCACACACTGACGTACACACAGACATGTATGCACACTTACACTCAAACAGTACACAGAGAGACAGACGCACACACACACTGACATACACACGGACATATATGCACACTTACACTCAAATAGTACACAGACACACACAGCCTCACACACTGACGTACACACAGACATGTATGCACACTTACACTCAAACAATACACACACACAGTCTCACACACTGACGTACACATGGACATGTATGCACACTTACAAACAGTACACACACACACACTGACGTACACACGGACATGCATGCACACTTACACTCAAACAGTACACAGACACACACAGCCTCACACACTGACGTACACACAGACATGTATGCACACTTACACTCAAACAATACACACACACACACAGCCTCACACACTGACGTACACACGGACATGTACGCACACTTACAAACAGTACACACACACACTGACGTACACACGGACATGTATGCACACTTACACTCAAACAGTACACAGACACACACAGCCTCACACACTGACGTACACACAGACATGTATGCACACTTACACTCAAACAATACACACACACACACAGCCTCACACACTGACATACGCAGACACGTATGCACCCTTAGACTCAGACACACAACACAGACTCATGCTCACTCAGACACACACACACACGGACATGTATGCACACTTACACTCAAACAGTACACAGACACACACACACAGCCTCACACACTGACATACTCTGACACGTATGCACCTTATACTCGGACACAGACTCAGGCATACAGACCACAACACAGACTCATGCTCACTCACAGACACAGACACAGACACACACAGACATGTATGCACACTTACACTCACACAATACACACACAGCCTCACACACTGACATACTCTGACACGTATGCACCTTATACTCGGACACAGACTCAGACATACAACACAGACTCATGCTCACTCGCAGACACAGACACAGACACACACGGACATGTATGCACACTTACACTCAAACAATACACAGACACACACACACACACAGCCTCACACACTGACATATTCAGACATGTATGCACCCTTATACTCGGACACAGACTCAGACACACAACACAGACTCATGCTCACTCGCAGACACACACGGACATGTATGCACACTTAAACAATACACACACACAGGCACACATGGACACATATGCATGCTTAACGCTCAGACTGAGGCACATAGACGCACGACACATTCAGACACACACACTCACAGTGTGAAAAAACGAGGCATAGTTTGCATAACTTTTTGCACCAAAATAAATTTATCTTTTAATTCCATTTTCTGTTTACCTTCAAAAATATTTATTTACTTATTCATTTTCTTTTTTTTAAGATCTAATTATTTATTTGAAAGGCAGAGTTACAGGAGCAGAGGCAGAGAGACAGATCGAGGTCTTCCATCTGCTGGTTCACTCCCCAAATGGCCACAATGGCTGGAACTGGGACAGACCAAAACCAGGAGCCTGGAACGTCTTCCAGGTTTCCCATGCAGATACAGGAACCAAGGACTTGGGCTGTCCTCTACTACTTTCCCAAGCCATAGCAGAGAGCTGGATGGAAAGTGGAGTAGCTAGGACTTGAACCGCTGCCTATTTGGGATGCCAGTACTGCAGGCGGCGGCTTTACCCACTACACCACAGCGCTAGCTACCTTATTCATTTTCTACTTATTTGAAAGACAGCAACAGAGACATCTTCCACCCATTGGTTCTCTGCCCATATGCCCACAACAGCCAGAACTGGACCAGGTCAAAGCTAGGAGCCAGAAATTCCATCTGGGTCTCCTACAGGGGTGGTGTAGATTCCAGTACTTGAGTTGTCACCTACTGCTTCCCAGGGGAATTAACAGGGAGCTAGATCAGAAGCAAAGGCAGGGCCCGTGCTGCGGCCCAATAGGCTAATCTTCAGCCTTGTGGCGCCGGCAAACCAGGTTCTAGTACTGGTCAGGGGACCAGATTCTGTCCCGGTTGCCCTTCTTCCAGGCCAGCTCTCTGCTGTGGCCCGGGAGTGCAGTGGAGGATGGCCCAAGTGCTTGGGCCCTGCACCCCATGGGAGACCAGGAGAAGCACCTGGCTCCTGGCTTTGGAGCAGCGTGGTGCGCCGGCCGTGGCGGCCATTGGAGGGTGAACCAACGGCAAAAGAAAGACCTTTCTCTCTGTCTTTCTCTTTCTCTCACTGTCCACTCTGCCTGTCAAAAAAAAAAGCAGAGGCAGGATGCAGGCCCAGGCACGCAATATGGGGTGTAGGTGTCCCAGATGGTAGCTTAACCCACTGTGCCACAACACACACCTGGCCACAGACTTTTAAGTTCCCTCTTGTAGTATGTTATCAGGAGGTTCCAACACGCGTGTGGATATCTCTTTTAATAGGATGTCTCACCATTACCTCCTGTTCGGTCTCTGTCACCTTGCTCCAAGCTTATCGTCTTTGTACCCCCTGTCTGGGATGTGATTCCAGTTTGCTCTTTCTCTTATTCTTCTTTCTTATTTATTTATTTATTTGAAAGGCAGAGTTAGAGAGGAGAGTAGGGAGAAAGGGTAGGGGAGAGATTGAGATAGAGGTTGATCTTCCATGTGCTAGTTCACTCTCCCAAATGGCTGCAGTGTCCATGGCTACACCAGGCTGAAGCCAGAGCCTGGAACTCCGTTTGGGTCTCCCACATGGGTGCAGGGGCCCAAGGACTTGAGACATCTGCTGCTGCTTTCCCAGGTGCATTAGCAGGGAGCTGGATTGGAAGTGGAACAGCTGGAACTTGAACCAGTGCCCATATGGGATGCTGGTGTTGTGGGCAGCAGCCTAACCTGCTGCGCCACAGAGTGGGCCCCCGCTTTGCTCTTCTAAATAGCCTCATGGTCATTACTGGAGTGATCTTGTAAAAATGCAGTTCTCACTATTTTCTAATTCCATTTACAAAAATTACTTTTGTAGTGATTGATTCAGGCAAGGATTATCATCAGTAGGTGCTAAAACCATTAGATGAATGGTCGTTGGGGAGCAGGGTTTTCTTGTGGCCTTGAAATATTACAAGAGGGAAAATGCTAAGACAGAGAGATCCAGCATCACCTGTCAAACTTGCACTGCCAGTGTTAAGAAGTACATGTCATCTGTGTGGTCTTGGGGGAAAAAAAAAAAAGTGTTGAACCTAAACCTAATCCCGGGGAAACTGATTCGGGACATAGAACATTCTGCAAGACCGCCGGCTCAGATCCTTGAAACAACAGTGTCGTGAAAGACAAAGCTGGCTGAAGTCCTTGTCTAGTTGTGATGGAAGAGACGACAATAGCACATAATGCTTAACTAAAGCTTAGATTGGGGGTAAAATTCAAAGAACTATAAAAGATATTTTGGGGGGCATTTGGAGTTCACTATGGACTGTGAACTCGTGCCTGCCAACGTTAGCATTTTAGTGACGTAGAGAATTCCTTAATCTTAGGAGGTGCTTTGTGCAGAGGGGTTGTAGCGTGAATGCCATGATTGATAACTGCAGCTCACTCTGAAGTGAGCATGTAGGTCAAAAATGTTTGTGGGGCTGGTGCTGTGGTATAATGGGTGAAGTGCTGGCATCCCATATGAGCGCCCGTTCAAGTCCCAGCTGCTCCACTTCTGATCCAGCTCTCTGCTAATATACCTGGGAGGGCAGTGGAAGATGGCCCAAGTGCATGGGTCCCTGTATACATGTGGGAGACCTGGACGAAGCTCCTGGCTCCTGACTTCAGACTGGCCCAGCTCCGGCCGTTGTAGCCATTTGGGGAATAAACCAGCAGATGGACAATCTCCCTGTCTGTCCTTCTCTTTCTCTCTAACTCTGCCTTTCAAATAAATAAATAAATAGGCAGATAGATAAATAAATAAATGTTTTTCCAGAAAGAGTTTGTGTGAGTGAGTGAGGAAGAGATGAGTGGTGGCCAGGGCGGGGCTGCAGGTGGTAGGTTGACACATTCAGAATTGAAAGGAAGGGTTGAGTGAGTGCAGACATGGGGGCGACTATGAAATGGCTGCGTGGCAGTTACCAGCCGTGTTCTGCTTATTTTATTTTCTTTCACAGGTAACTCAGAAACCACTCCCCATGCTTCTGCTCATACTTGTGGTTCTCTCACTCCCCTGGTCCCTGGTGACGTCATCCTGATCTCGAGATACCATCCTTAGCAGCACCAGAAAAATACTGGGCTGCTCCCTCACAGGCCCCACAGGAAGGGCCTGGCATTCAGATGTCTTTCCTCGGGGAGCCTTGACGGTTTTTCCTTTGTCTTTAATTTTTGGACAGTTAATTATGATTGAACTTGACCCACATTTCTTTGGGCTGATCTTACTCAGGGTGCACTCAGCTGGTTGAATCTGAAGACTCAGCCTCTCGCCAGCTTTGGAAAGCTTTCGTCCACTACTCCTTTCCACACTGTTTCAGCCCCGTCCTCCCTGACTCTCGCTTGCCTCGGTCGACTTTCGCCTCGTCCTGGTAGCCCCTCCGTGCCTCTCCCGGGTGCTCCCGTCAGCCCGGGAGCTCCCTCGAGACAGCTGGAGCCCCCACTCCGTAATGCAGCGGAACTTGCCCGATAGTTGCTCCCTGGATCCATGGCTGGATGTATTTCTGCTTTCCTTCCTGGTTCACGCGTTCCGTTTCCATCCACGTGCAGCCCGCACTGCCCTCACCGTGGCCTGTGGCCCTCCAGGGCCTCTGTTACCTGTGTGTGTTCATAGCCTCTGGTTGCTCACATGCAAAACTGGTGGTGAGCTTCCGGGGTAGTTTATCAAGGGTGGGAGTGAAGAATGCAGAGACTGTCAAACCCAGGCATGTGGTACGTATTCTCTCAGTGACACCAGGAGGCAGGCTCATGGCTAATTGTCACATGGCATCCCCAGGCCTGCTCTGTGGGTCCCGAAGACTTGCGTGCCACAGAGGTAGGTCAGTCTGGAGCTGGTGGGGGAAGCTCTGGCTCGAGGCCCTGAGGTTGCTGGGGAATGGGGCTAGTGTGCACCCGGGTTCCTTCCCCGTCAGCCCGGCCGGGCCCTGCACCGTGAGCCTGAAGCTTTGCAGGACTGCTGAGCAAGCACTGAGCTCCTCGTCAGGGAGAAATAGTTTTCTCTTTTTTATTATTTTTTTAAATTTTGAGGATAGCTTCATTTAATTAAGCAGCGTATGTGTCAGAGGAGAAACAGACGGGTACTGGTAAGCGGGCCTGGCCAGACGGCGGAGCCCACATCTGGAGCAGAAACTGTGATTAGCGGCACACCTTGGACGGTGCAGGGGTCCCCAGGAAGCAGCTCCCAGGGTGGGAGAGAAGGATGAGGACTGCCCTTTGACACCCAGAACGTGTATTCCTAGCAGCTCCTGTGTTTGGTTGGTCTTTGGAGACTTCTCTCTCCAGAGACTGCCTTCTGGGAGTTTCTGGGAAAATTAGGTCCGAGTGAGTAATGCCCTTGGCAGAGCTGTTAAGGCAACAGGGCGGCAGGAGGAGCCCAAGATAATGCGGCCATCGAGTTGGACACATTTACGGGTGGACTCTGGGTCTTTGGGGTTTTTCTTGCAACTGGTAGAGGCCTTATTTGAGAGGCAGACAGAGATCTTCCCACTTCTAGTTCACTCTCCAAATGTCGACAACAGCCAGGGCAGGGCCAGGCCGCAGCCAGGAGCCCAGAACTCAGTGCAGGTCTCCCCCATGAGAGGTAGGGACCCACGTACTCGAGCCACACCTGTTGCCTTCCAGGATGCCTGTTAGCAAGAAGCTGGAATTGGAAGCAGAGCTAGGATTTGAACCCGTGCACTCTGATGTGTTGTGGGCATTGCAAGCAGTGTCTCAGCCACTGTGCCGTGCACCTGTCCAAGAGGGCTGAACTTTAAAACCTGTTTCCTGGGGCAGGTGCTGTGGTGCGGTGCGTTAAGACACCCACAGCCCACAGCACAGTGTTTGTTCAAATCTCAGCTCTTCTGCTTCAGATCCAGCTTCCTGCTAATGGACCTGGGAGGCAGAAGATGATGGGCCAAGCACTGGGTCCCTGTCGCCTGTGCTGGAGACCCTGGCACAGCCCTGGCACAGCCCTGGCTGCTGTGGGCATTTGCGCTAGTCAACCTGGGAATGGAAGGTCTCCCTCCCTCCCTCCCTCCCTCCTTCCGTGTGTGTGTGTGTGTGTGTGTGTGTGTGTGTGTGTGACTCTGCCTTTCAAATACAAGTAAGTAGAAGTTTTCAAGCTATTTTCTGGTTTGAAACTTGAGGTGACTTTGCCTCTCCACATTAGGGAAGCCTGGGCCTACCTGGCTCTCTCACATCCTCACTGGGCCACCCTGCACCGGGTGACACCTGTCAAAGCTGGCTGGGCGCTCACGGAGCGGCCCTCCCGGCGTCTGACCCTGGTGGACCAAGCTCACTCCAGCTCCAGCTTCTCCCTAGAGGAGCGCTGGGCGTTCCGTCACTTCCCCTCCTGCTCGCAGAAGTGGCTCCTGAAACTGTGAACCCGTCAGAGAGCAGGTTGGAAATGGGGAAAGAGGGCCGGCACCGCGGCTCAATAGGCTAATCCTCCGCCTAGCGGCGCTGGCACACCAGGTTCTAGTCCCGGTTGGAGTGCCAGATTCTGTCCCGGTTGCTCCTCTTCCAGTCCAGCTCTCTGCTGTGGCCAGGGAGTGCAGTGGAGGATCACCCAAGTGCTTGGGCCCTGCACCCCATGGGAGACCAGGAGAAGCACCTGGCTCCTGCCATCGGATCAGCACGGTGCGCCGGCCGCAGCGGCCATTGGAGGGTGAACCAACGGCAAAGGAAGACCTTTCTCTCTGTCTCTCTCTCTATCACTGTCCACTCTGCCTATAAAAAAAGAAAGAAAGAAAGAAAGAGAGAGAGAGAGGGAATGAGGGAGGGAGGGAGGGAGAGAGAGAGAGAGAGAGAGAGAGAGAGAGAGAGAGAGAGAGAAAGAAAGAAAGAAAGAAAGAAAGAAAGAAAGAAAGAAAGAAAGAAAGAAAGAAAGAAAGAAATGGGGAAAGAGAAGCAGACGGAGCGGGGTTACTTGGGAACCGAGGGGCCCCCAGTGCTAGGCCTGGGCTGGGGCCTCCTCGCAGCAGGTGACCTGCCGGCTGCCTGCATCTCCCCACTGTCAGACTCAGCACGTGTCACTCCCTGGGCCGAGAAGGTGATTCAGTGAGGTGATGGCGTTGTTATCAGTGAGCGAGACCCAGGAACTGGTCATTGCTGCACTGAATTTTTCTCTGGGTCTTCCTTCTGGTTCTCTTGAGCAGGCCCTGAGCTGCCGGCACATTCCTCCGGCCTTCTCACCATCCCAGCCTGCCTCCTGGGACGGGGTCAGCACCAAAGGCAGCTGCTGCCTGCATGGGGAGCTCCCAGCTGTGGCTCTTGATGCCTGAAGCCCTAGGGTCCCTCTGACGGGTCCCTGGACCCTCCTATGAGCCTTCCTCACGCCTCTGTGCGCTCAGTCCCGCAGCCAAGCCGACCAGCCTCCACAGTGCCGGGACGCCTCCTACCTCTGGCCTGTGCGTGTGGTTGAAGCCCCTCGCACCCCCTCCTCCCATTGTCTGCTCTATTTCTTGAAGGAGAAGCCACCCAGAGGAGTGGACCGCACTCTGAACTGAGGGCGACCTGCAGCCTGCTGTTCACCGCACGTCGTAGCCGCCCCAGGCCAGCGAGGAGGCACTGGGGGTGCGGTAGCAGCCGGCATGTTGAGTGTGCCTGGGACAGTGCCTGTCACCTCTTGCTGCCACAGGAACATTTTCTTAGCTCAGTGGGGTCAAGTGGGTTCCTGTATACAGCAGCTGTTGGACTGTCACTCACTGCGATAATGGGGTACACCAGGCCGGGAACACGAGGACGGTGCACTGCGCTCCCACCAAGGTCTGGGCTTACGTGTTCCCCTCCAGTCGAGGGATTTGTACCTTAGCGCTTGTGATCACGCTTGGGATGGCCGGAGTAGGCTGCTAGAGCAGCAGTCGGGGTTTCAGACGGTGCGGGACTGGGGCAGGAGGTGGCTGGCCTGCGGGGGCAGCGCAGCAGTGAGTCAGCCCAGCTATGGGCTCTGACTGTAGCACCTCCTCCATGCGGTGAGTGCCCTGGCTTCAGCACACTGCCTCCTGTTTGGGTCTCGCGAGATTCTGAGGTGCAGGGGAAGATGACACCCAGGAAGTGGTCACACCCCGTGCCGGGCCAGCGGTAACTGGGGGAGCCCAGTGCTGGAATGCCAGCCCCTGGCCGTCCACTCAGGACTTGATGAAGGCTGAACCCAGACGAGAGCCAGATTCCTGGCTGGAGTCAAGTGTGGAGTTGGGAATCCTCTCGTTTGTCGCTTCGTGTCACTTCTTACAGAGTAGTCATTATTCACTGAGAGTCCTTGTGGGGGCGTGCTGTGTGTCAGGCCCTGTGAGGAGCAAGACAGACAGGACCCTGCCAGGCTCTGCGGGTTGTGTAGTGTGGCAGGGACCCAGGCCATGCAGGAACAATAGCCTGTGAGACCAACCCGGGCAGGCCAGGAGGGTGGGGCGGGGCCCGCGCGGGGCGCTTTCTCCAGGCCTCCGTCACTGTGGCCACCCTGTCACGCCCACTGCAGCAGGCCTGGGCGGACAGCGTTTGGAGCTGAGCCAGCTTTACGCAGTAGGAGCAGGCCCGGGATGGCTGCGGACCCTTCCAGAATGTCCAGGACCTCCCTGTGGCCTGGAATGAGTGCTGCAGGGGCAGGGGAGGGGCCCGGTGCTGGGGTCTCTCCGAGTTTATTTGTTAAATCTAGAGCTCCCCCTGCTGTTGAAAGATGAGAAGGATCTAAGCAGCACTTTATTTTAATTTTTTAAAAGGTTTATTTATTTAGTTGAAAGAGTTACAAAGAGAGAGAAGTCTTCCAACCGCTGGTTCACTCCCCACTTGGCCACGATGGCCAGAGCTGTGCCGATCTGAAGCCAAAAGTCAGGAGCTTCCTCTGGGTCTCCCATGTGGGTGCAGGGGCCCACGGACTGCTTTCTCAGGCCACAGCAGAGAGCTGGATCGGAAGTGGAGCAGCCGGGACTCGAACCGGCACCCACATGGGATGCCGGCACTACAGGAGGTGGCTTTACCCGCTACGCCACAGCGCCGGCCCCGTGCAGCCATTACTTTGTTTTATATCCTGAGATTTTGGTCTTAAAGAAGTGCTGCTGTGATGTGCGAAGCCTGCTCCTGGGAGCGCGGATGCTGAAGTCAGGCAGGATGGGCTCCTATCTATGTTCCTGCTACTTTTAGCGACGCCTCAGCCTGCTCTCCCACCACAGCCGCCGCCTAGCACTTATCTCCCCAAGCAGGGGCAGTTTCACAGCTGCTCCGAAACTGGAGGGGACAGAAGTGAAACTGACCGCAGTCCTGTAAACTGCTCCCTACTGCCACCGCCCTGTGAAGTGAGTCCGGCCTTTCCCCGTCTTCCCGGCGTCTGAGCTGTCATTTGTCCCGAGAGCCCAGCGCCCCAGGGCTGGATTGAGAGCTGTGCCGTGTGTGCCAGTGGCCCCAGGACAGCGCCGAGCCCACGTCCGCTGCTGGTTGCCAGTGGCCCTCCTCCGGCTCAGCCACACGATTGCTGCGAAGCTCCTTTTAGACCTCAGAGATGCAATTCAGATTCATTTTAGCAGCACTGCTAGCACTAGCCGAAGTGGAAAAGGAACCAGCACCCGAGGAAACAGCACTCAGCTGTCCCACTGAGCCCTTGCAGCCACTCGAGGGGCCCGCGAGGTTGAAGAAGCAAGGCGGACCCGGCCAGCACGCGGCTCTGCCCCTCCTGTCTCCAGGTCCCCAGACTAACAGGCCCGGCAGGTGTCCTCGGGCCCACGCGGCCAAGTCCAGTATATCTCTCAAAGTGAGCCCATGGGTGCCTTCATAGAGCTGGAGCTGGGACTACCCCTGTGGGCAGCCAGGCATGGCCAGTGCGGCTCGGCTGGTGCAGCGAAGCCCCTAAACACCATGCCCGCCCAGAGGTTCGGGCCGCTCGGCCCCCCGCTGGGGCTGGTCGAGCCACTGTGGAGAACCTGAGCTTACGAAGCCGTCTCCACTGCAGGTTGTGACGCCAGGCTCGCTGCTGCCTGCTGCCCAGTGAGGTGACTTTTCGCTTGTTCTCTCCACAGCCTTGAAAAGCCCAGCTGCGTTTCACGAGCAGAGAAGGAGCTTGGAGCGGGCCCGGGTGAGTCACCTTCTTCCCACGGAGCCCCCGTGCACTCCAGGGTGTGAACAGACGCGTCTGCCTCTCCTGTTCGGCCTCCACCGCCCCCTCCCGTGACCAGAGCGGAGTTTCTGCTTAGAACCTTGGGGAGTCTCCCTGATCTCGCTCTGGGGACCACTGGGGGTTCCCCACCCTTCATTCCAGATAGTCTCTTGTAGATGTCAAGACGTGACCGCCAGCCTTGGAAAAGCTCCCTAGTGCAGGGCCGGCGTGCCCGGGGCTGGGAGCCTCACTGGCCCCCGTCCGCCGCTGGACAGCCAGTGTCCACTTGGAACCTGCAGAAAGCAGAAGCAGGGCCCGGTGCCGAGCCCGGTTCCCTGCTGTAGCACCTCACTTGCACTCCTGTGCCCTCAGTTTCAGTTCCCTGGGGACCTGGAATACTCCGCCGTCGCGGGTGGAGATGGGGAAGTCACCAGAACCCACTTCCTCCCCCACCCCCTTTACTTTTGCTTCTGCGTTCAGTGCTGGGGAAACCCCCGCAGTGAAGCTCAGGCCTTGGCTCCCCAGAGTTCTGCAGTTCTTCCTGAGACTCTGCAGCGTTTGCCTCCAGGACTTTTCTTCTGGCTTTGCTGTGTTTTCCCCTCGGAAGTCGTGATTGATACGTAGAAGGGTCGGGCCGGGACTCTGGGAGCCGTGGCAGTGGCACTGTTCTCCTCTCGTTTGCCGAGAGCGGCGGGCAGTCGGAGCCCTGCAGACAGACAGGGACGGAGAAGAGTGGCTTAGAACAGCTTCCGTGTCGCTGAGCACTCGCTTGGTAGAAGAGGGAAGGCTGACAAACTTGTCCTGCTGGCCAGCGGCAAAGCCGGGGCCCCGACCCTCCCCTGTGCCCGCTGGCCAGCGGCGAAGCCGGGGCCCCGACCTTCCCCTGTGCCCGCTGGCCAGCGGCAAAGCCGGGGCCCCGGCCTTCCCCTGTGCCCGCTGGCCAGCGGCGAAGCCGGGACCCCGCCCTTCCTCTGTGACTCCAGATCCCGTACTGTTACTGCTTTAAGCAGAGTAACTTTGCTCCCTAACGTGTAATAAACGTACACACCCATATGTGCTTATCTCGCACATCTGTTCACACATGGCTTCCAGACAACAAGAACTGCTTTTATATTGAAGCATAAATTAACAGTTCTTCATTGAGATATGAAAAATGAGTATATTAGGTTGGTTACAGTGAGATTAACACTTTAGGGCATTGAAAGGCTGCTTACATCTCCATCTCCCACTTCCAGACGAGCGGGGTGCAGCCAGTCCACTTGCATTTCAGAGACGGCGCGTCCGTTTCTCTGCTGGGAGCCGCCTGCCCACCCTGCAGTGGTGGTGGCGGCAGTATCATTCTCACTGGGGCTTTCAGACCCTCTTCTTGCAGTTGATTCCTCTCCCATCCATTTTCCAAAAGATTGACTTGAAACCCAGAGCAGTGGAGGGGGGTGAGGGGAGGGGAGAGAGAAAGGAAACAGAGAGGTCTTTTACCCGCTGGTTCACGCCCCAAATGCCAACACTGGGGCAGGCCGGAACCAGGAGCTGGGAACTCCATCCTGGTCTTGCACATGGTGGAAGGGGCCCACGTCCTCGGACCATCATCTGCTGTCTTCTCGGGTGCGTTAGCAACAGGGAACTGCATCAGAAGTGGAGCAGCTGGGACTTGAACCAGCGCTCCGATATGAGATGCTGGCATGGCAGGCAATGGCTTAACTACTGCGCCACAGTGCTGGTTCCTTCATTCATTTTCTTAGTAATTCTGTCCAATGGTCATGAGTGATTGTAGTGTCAGTTGCAAAGCTGTTATCTTTAAATTCTACGCTGAAAGCAAACTGTTTCCCCAGTTTTCCATCAGGGAACTCTAACCTTCTAGACCGGTTCATAGAATGGCTTCCAGAGGGCCAGGTTTCAGCCACTCAACATCATGGATATGTCCACTGTTGTGACGAGGCAGCTCAGCCTGTGGGAAGGGGCCCTGACCTCCACGGCCTCTCCGGGCTGGTGCAGCACCCTCCCAGCCCCTCTGTGCGCTCAGCAGTCCTGGCGCTGCCCCAGGGGTTCTCAGCCAGTGCTTGGCCTGCCTCTGCCCTGGCTGCTGTTCAGAGTGCCCCCTGCTGCCTGAAGACCTGCAGCGCCCGCCTGCTGTTGGTCTCCCCACTGCAGACGGTGTGCTAGGCTCTGAGCACGTCCCTCCCTTAGACCCCAGCCACAGCGGCAGGGGAGCGGGCCGTGAAGACCGCACCGTGTGGAACGTGCTCCAGTCCTTTGTGGTGTGCCCTGCTCCCTCCTACCTGTCTGTCCTCTCCTCTCCATGCAGATCTTGCCGAGGGTTTGAAAAATGCTGGCGCGCAGGTCAAGCGTGTCTCACGCGCACACTGTAACCAGACCAGGCAGCAGGACTGCTGCTGGGGGAGGGGTTAGTTTGCCCCGAGCCTAAAAATTGGGGCCATGAGGCCCTTGGTTTTGAGGCTCGCGAGCTGTGACACCGTGCAGCAGAACCAGGGCCTGAGGCGGCACACGCCGGGCAACGCAGAGCTGAAGCTGTGAAACAGTGTGACGTTGTGTTCAGGTCCGTGGCAGCCGGTGCAGGATTGAGTTCCGTTCTCAGTGGAAGAGCGACCAGAAGCTGTCTCCCAGAGTGGGCGGCAGCGGGTGTTAGCACTCCTCCCCGCCTCCCTCCTGCCTTCCTGGTAGTACGCTTTCTTGTAGTACAGCGTGTACACCAGGACACCTGAGAAGGTGTGGGAAGTGGAGTTAAGATTGCCTGGTGCAGCCAGCGCCGCGGCTCACTAGGCTAATCCTCCGCCTTGCGGCGCCGGCACACCGGGTTCTAGTCCCGGTCGGGGTGCCGGATTCTGTCCCGGTTGCCCCTCTTCCAGGCCAGCTCTCTGCTGTGGCCCGGGAGTGCAGTGGAGGATGGCCCAAGTGCTTGGGCCCTGCACCCCATGGGAGACCAGGAGAAGCACCTGGCTCCTGCCATCGGATCAGCGCGGTGCACCGGCCGCAGCGCGCCGGCCGCAGTGGCCATTGGAGGGTGAACCAACGGCAAGGGAGGACCTTTCTCTCTGTCTCTCTCTCTCTCACTGTCCACTCTGCCTATAAAAAAAAAAAAAAGCCTGGTGCAGTTGAATTGGAGATCTGTGCGGACTGCACACTGTGAAAACCGCAGCCCTGTAGGGACAGGCTCCCCTGACGGCCCTGTCCTTAGCAGGCGCAGTTGGGGGTGGACTGTCCTCTCCAGGCCTCCCCCTGCCCCAGAAGCCTGCACTCGCCACTTGAGGGCATGGGGGCTGCACAGGTGCCGTGGCCAAGGCTGCTTCCATGGTCTGGTGGCCAGGCTCTGAGGTTCCGGTGTGTTGTTCGCAGACGGAGGACTATCTGAAGCGGAAGATTCGCTCCCGGCCTGAGCGATCGGAGCTGGTCAGGATGCACATTCTGGAAGGTGGGTGAGACTGGAGGGGCGAGCCCCCCCACCCCGCCCCGTCCCGCGCTCCTGCTTTCTTCATCCGCCCTCACGGTCAGTGGCAGCGCCCGCCGCTGGCTTTCAGGAAGCAGTCATGTTCCCCCGGCTGGCCCTCCCTGGGTGAAGTCACGGATCTGTCTCTGCTCCGCCGTCTATCCCAGACAGGCGTCCCTTTGCTGCTTGTTCATGCACTTGATGTCAGCTGAGCACTGTGATGTCTGAGGGTCGCCCTGGATGCCGCACGCCCACACCTCAGGGAAGGGGCACGTGGCGCCTGAAGCAGCGCAGACGCAGCCGTCGGCCTAGTGGAGGCCGGGGCTGGAGGGGGGCCTTCCTAGTCTGAACCCCACAGGTTGCAGAGTAGGGAGGGACTGCGCCACGGCATGGAGCTTGAGGGCGGGCAGAGGCCTACCCCTTGTCCCCGCGCCTTCGTCCCACTCCCCCACCGCGGCAAGTCCTGGGGCCGGCCCGGGCCTGGCTGTCATCCTCTGCGACCCTGCACTGCCCACTGTGGTGCCCCTTTGCCCTGTGACCTGCACGCCAGGCCACTCTTGTCTACCTGGGCCGCCGTGGGGCTCCCAGGGCGGGGCGGGGCCGTCCTCACCTCTGGCCCCCGCGCTCTCCCACGGCAGAGACCTCGGCCGAGCCCTCCCTGCAGGCCAAGCAGCTGAAGCTGAAGCGAGCCAGGCTGGCAGATGACCTCAACGAGAAGATTGCGCAGAGGCCGGGCCCCATGGAGCTCGTGGAGAAGAACATCCTCCCGGTGGAGTCCAGCCTGAAGGAGGCCATCATCGGTGAGGCCCCTCTGGTGGAGCCACAGCTGTGCCGGGGCCGTGCGCAGGCTGTGCCGGGGCCGTGCGCAGGCCGTGTCGGGGCCGTGAGCAGGCCGTGCCGGGGCCGTGAGCAGGCCGGGTCGGGGCCGTGCGCAGGCCGGGTCGGGGCCGTGCGCAGGCCGGGTCGGGGCCGTGCGCAGGCCGGGTCGGGGCCGTGAGCAGGCCGGGTCGGGGCCGTGAGCAGGCCGGGTCGGGGCCGTGAGCAGGCCGGGTCGGGGCCGTGCGCAGGCCGGGTCGGGGCCGTGAGCAGGCCGGGTCGGGGCCGTGAGCAGGCCGGGTCGGGGCCGTGAGCAGGCCGGGTCGGGGCCGTGAGCAGGCCGGGTCGGGGCCGTGAGCAGGCCGGGTCGGGGCCGTGCGCAGGCTGTCGGGGCCGTGCGCAGGCTGTGTCAGTTCAGGGTAGTGCCAGCTGCCTAAGTGAGTGTCAGGCCTCCGCACATCCCCGTCTCTGTGAACGCAGGGCCTGTTCGTCTCCCGTGGGTCAGGAGGTGTCTGCCTGATGTGTGTGAACGTGAGAAGTACCAGGGGTTAGAAATCTGCACTTATGCCTTTTTTTTTTTTTTAAGATTTTTATTTATTTATTTATTTGAAAGAGTTAGAGTCTTCCATCTGTCGGTTCACTCCCCAGATGGCCACAACAGCCAGAGCTGGGCTGATCTGAAGCCAGGAGCCAGGAGCCTCCTCCAGGTCTCCCAAGTGGGTTCAGGGGCCCAAGGACTTGGGCCGTCTTCTGCTGGTTTCCCAGGCGCACTAGCAGGGAGCTGGATCGGAAGTGGAGCAGCCAGCACTTGAACTGGTACCCTTATGGGATGCCGGTGCCACAGGCAGCTGCTTTACCCACTGCACCAGAGCTGGCCCTCCTTTGTTTTCATTAGAGACACCTTTTCCTGGAGCCTGGCCCCTCCTCAGATCCGCCGCCCAACAAGTGCTGATGGATGCAGGCAGTGTGCAGGGCGGGCTCTCGGACAGGCAGGCAGGCAGCCACCAGGCACACACACGGGAGGTTCCCCGCTCCGCCACAGTAGGGGCAGGGGTCGTGCGGTGAGCCTGGACAGGCAGGAATCAGCTGAGTGTGGAGGCAGGGAGACGCGAGGCAGGGAGAGGGAGGAGAGCCGAGCGGAGGCCGGGAGTGCAGACTTGATGTCCTCTGTGGAGAGGAAGAAGGCGCCCTGGCTCGCTGCTCCCCACGCTGGGCACTTTTCTGGGGGACAGCCCGGGGGAGCTCCGTGTCAGCTCACTGCTGACGCCGGCCGCCATGCCTCAGAGCCACGGCAGGGGCTCCGTCCCAGACAACTTCGGACACCCGTCCAAGTCCCAGGCTGTGACCTTCACCGCGGACCGGCCGGCTGTGACTCAGGCTCCGCCCCCTGCCTTGGGTTCCCAGTTTGCCAGAGGGGCTCACACTTCACCTTTGTGGTTAGTGGCTTTTCATAAAGAGGATGCGGACAGGCAGCCAGCGGCAGGGGCCGCAGAGCCGAGCAGCCAGAAGCTCCTCCTGCCACGGCACAGCGCCCCGGCTCCCGGCTCCCGGCTCCCCCTCCCCTGAGGCTGCTGGGTGAGGTTGGAAGTCTGACCCCCACGCCCTTGTCCCTTGGTGACCCTGGTGCCTGGCCCAGCCTGTCTCCCAGTGCATGGCAAGGGCAAGCCATGGGTGACAGGATGCTCCTGTCATTCAGGAAGTGGGGGGTCGAAGGGCAAGCAGACTCCTTCGACTCCAGGAGGGAGGGAGACAGCCGAGTTAAAGGCCGGAGGTTAGAACTCAGGCAGCACGTGGGGGCCTTGGAAGCCTCTTTCTGGGCTGTCCGGGTCGGGAGGAGGCAGTGGCTTCCGCTCTCCCTCGCCTGTCTGCTGGCATCACCGCTGGGCCTGGGCGGCGGAGCTGACGCCAGCCTCGGGTCTCAGTGGGCCAGGTGAACTACCCGAAAGTGGCCGACAGCTCTTCCTTTGACGAGGACAGCAGTGACGCCTTATCCCCTGAGCAGCCCGCCAGCCATGACTCCCAGGGCTCAGTGCCGTCACCTCTGGAGGCCCGAGCCAGCGAGCCACTGCCCAGTGCCACGTCCATGTCCCCCGCTCAGGTGAGCTTGCAAGGCTGCCGGAGTAAGATCTGTCTGAATCCGGTGGGTGGAGCTGCTCTGGCACGGGGAGCCCAGGGGCTGCTCCCCTCTTAGCCCTGGTGCCGGCTGCTTGGTCCATGGGGGTGAGGGGCAGATGTGGGCGGTGGGCCCAGTTCCCGAAGCCGAGACTACCTGGGGCCCTTCTGCCCTCCCTCCCCCAGCAGCCTGCTGGTCTGAGACCACTCGGCTCGGCCGCATGCTCACCCCCGCATCCCTTCCTTCCCCGTCCGTGCCCTGCCACACTGGGGCTGCTTGTCCCAGACTACGAGGGTGTCTGACGGGTGCTGCCAGCCCTGCCGCTTGCCTGGGCAGGCTGGGCGCCCTGCAGGGGCAGGACGTCCTCACTGCTCTCCCCTCTCAGGTTCTGTCTCAGCTCCCGGTGGGCCCGGATTCCGGGGAGACGCTCTTCCTGGGAGAGCAGCCCCCTCTGCCTCCCCCGCCTCTGCTGCCTCCCAGCCTCACCAATGGAAGCACTGCCCCCACCGCCAAGCCGCCCCCCACGCTCATTAAGGTACAGTTGCCTGCAGGTGCGCCTCCTCACGGCGAGGGGGGGGTGCACGTCGTCCCCCAGGAGTCGGGACCAGCAGAGGTCACCAAGATGACCTGGGCATTTCTGGCTGTTCTCCCCGCTGTCCCTGGAGCACGGTCGCAGTGGCCACGGACGGAGCGCAGCTGCCCCCACGCATCCTGACAGCCCAGTGCTGCCCAAGGCCATGAGCGGGCCCTGGGCTGTGCCTGGATCCCCCAGCTGCAGGCCTGACCTGAGATACCGAGGGAGGCAGGGTTCATGGGGGGGGGGTGCTGGGGTCCCAGGCCTGAGCCCAGGTTCCGTCTCCCGCCCTCCCTGCCTTGCTTGTCTTGTCCCTCCTACTCGGCTCTTTCTTCCTCCCTCGGCTGCCTCCCCACATAGACTATGCCCTGGCTGGGCGCCCTGGCCACCCTGGGCTCCTCTCTTCACTGAGTCTGTCTCTGACACTCCCCATTGCCCCATGAGGGCCACATGCCCGGTGCCCCTGTGTCTGCACGTGGCCGAGGCCAAGGCTGTGCGTCAGCTACCTGAGCCCCTTAGGTCCTCCCGCCCGCCTCCCCCGTTGCCGGTCCTCCCCGTGCCTCCCCCGTCGCTGGTCCTCCCCGTGCCTCCCCCGTCGCTGGTCCTCCCCGTGCCTCCCCCGTCGCTGGTCCTCCCCATGCCTCCCCCGTCGCCGGTCCTCCCCGTGCCTCCCCCGTCGCCGGTCCTCCCCGTGCCTCCCCCGTCGCCGGTCCTCCCCGTGCCTCCCCTGTCGCTGGTCCTCCCCGTGCCTCCCCTGTCGCCGGTCCTCCCCGTGCCTCCCCCGTCGCCGGTCCTCCCCGTGCCTCCCCTGTCGCCGGTCCTCCCCGTGCCTCCCCTGTCGCTGGTCCTCCCCTGTCGCTAGTCCTCCCCTGTCGCCGGTCCTCCCTGTGCCTCCCCTGTCGCCGGTCCTCCCCGTGCCTCCCCTGTCGCCGGTCCTCCCCGTGCCCCCCGTCGTCAGTCCTCCCCGTGCCTCCCCCGTCGTCAGTCCTCCCCGTGCCCCCCGTCGCCGGTCCTCCCTGTGCCTCTGGCCCCGCACGCGGCCTCGTCCCAGCTCACCTGCACTCTCCGTGGTGTGGGCGCCACGCTGGACCTCATCAGGCGCACCTGTCCGGGGTCTGCAGCCTGCTCAGCGACTTCCCGGCTCCCCCAGCGCCTGCCTTAGCTCGTTCTGTCGCGCTCCCTCCTGTCTGGAAGAGGAGCGCACGTGGGGTTTGTGCTCCCTCTTATCCACTCCAGTCCTCAGCCCCCTGCGGGTTAGCTCCCAGCCATCCCCTCACCCTACAGCGTCCCCAGCGAGGCCCCTGGCTGCACACCGTCCTCCCCGCCTTGTCCGATCGCTGGGTTTGGAGCTGCACTTTGGGCTGTCTCCTCCCTCAGCGGGGGGCCCTCTGGGCTGTCCCTCCTCCTCCCTGTGGTTCCTCAGCTCCCGTCCCGCCCCCTGGGCCTGCTGCAGATCCACGCCTCCACACCTGAGCCCCCAGCTTCCCTGGCCTCGTGTGCCCGTTCCTCCTCCGCAGGGGCCACCTCTGCCCCGAGCCTTCCTCTTGGCCTCTGCACGTGGTTGACCCCAGCCGAGTGCGCCGCCCACCCCTGTCTGCTCAGGAACGTTGAGGTTCCCTGCTTCCTCTCCAGAGTGCCCTGCCAGCTCCTCCTCCCTCATCCACTCCCCCCTCTACAGGGCCAGGCTGCCTCTGCATGAGCCCTGGCTCTTCTTAGTCTGGGCCTGGGACCTCGGGCCCTCTGGGCTGATCACTGTGGCAGCCTGAAGTCTCTGGGACACACTTGGCATGAAGAGGAGCTCCTGGGTTGATGGTCCTGATTAAGATCCCTGTGCGGGGCCGGTGCTGTGGTGTAGTGGGTAAAGCTGCCACCTGCAGTGCTGGCATCCCATATATGCTGCCAGTTCAAGTCCTGGCTGCTCCACTCCAATCCGGCTGCCACGGCCTGGGAAAACGGTGGACGTCGGCCCTGCGTCCACGTGAGAGACCTAGAAGAAGCTCCTGGCTCCTGGCTCCAGATGGGCCCAGCTCCGGCCATTGTAGCCATCTGGGGAGTGAACCAGCAGATGGAAGACCTCTCTCTCTCTGCCTCTCCGTAATTCTGCCTTTCAAATAATAAATAAATAAATAAATAATTGTTTAAAAAAAAATCCTGGTGCAGCGCTGGGGGCGGTGACTTCTCGGAGGCCATTTCTGCGTTTGAAGCCCAGGACACTTCCTGCCTGGACATTCTTTTTGGATTTATTTATTTGAAAGGCAGAGAAGGGGAGACAGAAATCTTCCATCCACTGGTTCACTCCCTAAATGGCCACAGCAGCTGGGCCTAAGTCAGGACCCAGAACTCCATCCAGGTCTCCCACATGCATGGCAGGGGCCCAGGCACTTGGGCCGTCTTCTGCTGCCTCCCCAGGCCGTTAGCAGGGAGCTGGATGGGGAGTGGAGCAGCCGGGACTTGAACCGGCACCTGTCTGGGATGCTGCTGCAGCTCGGTGCCAGCCTCCTGCCTAGGTGTTGCCGAGAGGTGTGGCCGCCTCTTCCCAACGTGCCCGGCCCGTGCTCCCTCAGCCAGCCATGGTCTGCCGCCTCGCCGTGTGCCACGCAGGGTCCCGGTGTCTGCCTGTGCCTTTGGTTCACCCCCCACCCCGGCAGGGCCCTTGCAGGACGGAGGCTGGGCTGGGTCCTCTTACCCCAGCCCCCCGCACACTCTGGGCACTGATGCCCACCCCCGGCAGGGCCCTTGCAGGACGGAGGCTGGGCTGGGTCCTCTCACCCCAGCCCCCCGCACACTCTGGGCACTGATGGTGGAGGAGTCCAGTGCAGCAGGGGCGGGTGGGCAGGGCTGCTGGGGCGGCTGCTGATGGCGCCCGTCCCCTGTGCCGCAGCAAAGCCAACCCAGGTCTGCCAGCGACAGGCCGCAGCGCAGCAAGAAGGCCAAGGAGCCGAAGCCGAAGGTGAAGAAGCTCAAGTACCACCAGTACGTGCCCCCCGACCACAGGCGGGACCGCGGTGCGCCCCCCATGGACTCGGCCTACGCCAAGATCCTGCAGCAGCAGCAGCTCTTCCTGCAGCTGCAGATCCTCAACCAGCAGCAGCAGCACTACAACTACCAGACCATCCTGCCCGCCCCGCCCAAGTAGGAGCCCCCCCCCCCGCCCCGCCCCGCCCCGCCCAAGCAGGAGCCCCGTCCTGCCCCGCCCCGCCCAAGTAGGGGCCCCGCCCTGCCCCACCCAAGTAGGAGCCCCGCCCCGCCCAAGTAGGAGCCCCGCCCTGCCCCGCCCCACTCAAGTAGGAGCCCCGCCCCACCCAAGTAGGAGCCCCGCCCCGCCCAAGTAGGAGCCCCGCCCCGCCCTGCCCAAGCAGGAGCCCCACCCCGCCCAAGCAGGAGCCCCGCCCCGCCCTGCCCCGCCCCGCCCAAGTAGGAGCCCCGCTCCGCCCCGCCCCGCCCAAGCAGGAGCCCCGGCCCGCCCCGCCCCGGGGCTGCGCCGCCTGCCGCATGGCGCTCCCGTCTGCCTTCTCTCCTCAGGCCAGCGGGGGAGACCCTGGGGAACGGCGCATCCCCGCCGGTGCGCGGCGGCTCCAGCCCGGGCGCCCCGGGGCCCAGTGGGCTGGCGAGGCAGAACAGCACCCCGCTGAGCGGCAAGCCGGCAGCCCTGCCAGCCAACCTGGACGACATGAAGGTAGGGCCGCCCGGCTTTTAGGCAGGAAGGCAGCTGGCCCAGGCCCACCCCGGGGAGGGCAGGGCAGGGCTGGGCTCCACCCTTGTCACCCGTGACAGGGGCACTTCGGAACCCGTGCCGAGCCCACGTGGCTGTGATCGTAGCGACATCTCAGCCTTGGGAGTGAGCAGGCAGCCGTGTCAGTGTGGGACAGCGTGAGAAACGGGCCCCGCTACCCCTGAAGCGTCCAGGGGCTCAGCAGTCGCCCGAGTCCAGTCAGGCCAGCGGGGGCAGGGCCCCGGCTCAGCTGAATGTGACATGAATGCTGTGTGCGCTCAGGGGCCGGGGGCCCTGCCCGGGGCGCACAGACCTGGCTGGTGGATGTGGTGGGCGGAGGCCCCAGGGCCTGGCCTGGAATGGACCCGTCCTCCCTCGCAGTGACTGTGTCCTGCAGGAGGCCGCCTCGTGCGCCAGCCCAGATCCTAGCAAGACCCGGCTCTCGGACGCGGCCGGGATGGGCGCCAGGCTCCAGCAGACCTGGCTCGGCGCCCGGCTCGGGCCCTCTCCGTCTCTGTGATCTCAAAGTTCTTTTACTCTTGGGAACAGTTTTCTCACCTGTAAAATCAGTCCGCCTACTTTGGCCCGGCTTGGTGAGGACGGTGGGAGGGAGGGGACGGGCAAGGGCCTGAGGTCCAAGGCGCCCACCTGCCCGGCCCCGGCCCTGACTCCTGACCCCCCTGCAGGTGGCAGAGCTGAAGCAGGAGCTGAAGCTGCGCTCCCTGCCCGTCTCGGGCACCAAGACGGAGCTGATCGAGCGCCTGCGTGCCCACCACGACCAGCCCAGCCCTGCCCCCGGGCTCCCCAAGGCCCCTGCCGCCGCCTCGCTCCTGTCCAAGGCTGGGGAGGTGGTGGTGGCCTTCCCGGCCGCCCGGCTGAGCACGGGGCCGGCCCTGGTGGCGGCGGGCCTGGCCCCGGCCGAGGTGGTGGTGGCCACGGTGACCGGCAGCGGAGTGGTGAAGTTCGGCAGCACGGGCTCCACGCCCCCGGTGTCGCCCACCCCCTCGGAGCGGTCACTGCTCAGCACCGGGGACGAGAACTCCACCCCGGGGGACACCTTCGGTGAGATGGTGACCTCGCCGCTGACGCAGCTCACCCTGCAGGCCTCGCCGCTGCAGGTCCTGGTGAAGGAAGAGGGGCCGCGGGGCGCCCCCTGCTGCCGGAGCCCGGGGGCGCGCGACAAGGACCAGATGCTGCAGGAGAAGGACAAGCAGATCGAGGAGCTGACGCGCATGCTCCGGCAGAAGCAGCAGCTGGTGGAGCTGCTCCGGCTGCAGCTGGAGCAGGAGAAGCGGGCCCAGCAGGCGGCCCCC
Source organism: Oryctolagus cuniculus (assembly GCF_964237555.1). Lineage (NCBI taxonomy): Eukaryota > Metazoa > Chordata > Mammalia > Lagomorpha > Leporidae > Oryctolagus > Oryctolagus cuniculus. Next base: position 116,547,039 of record NC_091442.1, on the reverse strand, counting down.
GCCCCGGTGAAGCAGGAGAGCAGCTTCGCCAGCTGCCAGCTGGGCTGCCCGGCCCTGGGCCCCGCACACCCCTTCAGCCCCAGCCTGGCGGCCTCAGCGGCCGACCCTGCGGATGCCCAGGTCTCGGCCCCGGGCCCGCCGGCCGTGGTGGTGAAGCAGGAAGCCGCGCAGCCTGAGCCCGAGCAGGCCCCTGCCTCCCAGCTGCTCCTGGGCCCCCAGGGCCCCGGCCTCCTCAAGGGGGCTCCACCTCCCACCCTCGTCCTCACCGTGACCAACAAGAACGCAGACGGCCCCGGGCTGCCCACCGGGAGCCCCCAGCAGGTACCTGGGGAGGCTGGGCCAGCGTTTCAGGCTCCCTGCGTTTAGTCTCCCTTCGGCCCTCCGAAATGAGGGTTCCCACGCCCACATCACCAAGGAGGTTACTGGGGCTTCAGGGTGAAAGGGGCTGCTTGGGACCCCACAGACCCAGCAGGAGCTGCCCCCACTCTGGCCAGGGACATCAGGGCAGTCCTGCAAGTGGGCCTGGGCCGCGGGACCCCTGAGCAACCCCCACCTACGCCTGGACCCTCGCACACCGTGGCCTTCTGGGGGGAGGTCCTAGCCCTGGAGCCTGCCAGCCACCGACTGCTGCTGCTTTCCCGTCCTGTGCAGCCCTTGTCTCAGCCTGGCTCTCCTGCCCCCGGTGCCCCTGCTCACATGGACCTGGAGCGCCCGCCACAGCCCCTCTTTGGGACCCCCACCCCCCTGCTGAAGAAGGAGCCCCCTGGCTACGAGGAAGCTGTGAACCAGCAGCCCAAACAGCAGGTGAAGGTACTGGGCCCGGCCCCCCGGCAGAGCACGGGGTGGGGGAGGCTGGCCTGTGTCCTCCACCGGGCAGGAACGCCCGGGCCTCCAGCGGGCTGAGCGCAGGGAGGGCTCCGCAGTCTCTGTGGAAGGAGGGGCCGGGGCTTCTGTCCACGTTCATCCTGTCTCTGTCCATCCCCAGGAGAACGGCTCCTCCAGCCAGCATATGGACGACCTGTTTGACATTCTTATTCAGAGCGGAGGTAAGGGCCAGGCCCGCGGCCCCTCTGTGCGTAGCTTGTCTGCAGCCTGAGGTGGGGGCGGCGGTTCAACTCTTGAACGCTTGGTGGGTGGCAGGCCTTCCCCGTTTGGACGGAGCACCTGGTGCGCGGTGCCTCTGGCTCCTGAGGCCTGGGACAGATCCACGGGCAGACATGTTTGCCAGGTGGGGACGTGAACCCCAGGTACAGGAAGCAAAGCTGTCACCTGAAGTGTCAGCGTAGCCAATGTTGGGGCCACAGTGTCAGGAGCTCGGGGCGCAGGGCCAGTGGGAGGAGGACGTCCGAGGTCCTGGGCGGAGCATGGGAGCCAGGGTGTGGCTGGGGCATTTGGGCTGCTCCAGTGTGGGCTCCTGGTCTGCAGTGGAGACGGAGCTGTGTGCTGGGAGGCGACCATGGGGACCGTGGGGAGGCAGGCGCCTGGGCTGGAGGCAGCGGTGCTGTGCTAAGGGGCTGAGCCTGCCCGGTTTGGAGAGAGCCTGGGTGTGGTGAGGGAGAGCAGGTGGGCTGACTGCAGGGCTGGGACGGAGACGCGCGTGGGCAGTCAGGTGCGTGCGGGCTCCCGGAGCCCTGGGTGTCCAGACGTGAAGGCCAGGTCATCAGGAGTGAGTTGCGAGCACAGAGTTGGGGCTGGAGGACTGGAAAGGGGTGGGGAGTGCTCTGGGGCAGGTGCAGGGTGGAGACGCAGGGGTGTGGGCCGACGGGACCCCTTTAGCGGTTTAGGGACCTCCACGCGCTCTGAGGGCCCAGTGCTGGGCGGGCCTTGTGGGGCTGTCCTTGGTGGTCATAGGCAGGAAGCCCGAGCAGGTAAAGCAGTTCAGCTGTGGAACCACCCTTTGCAAGGGTGACTGTGTGTGTGTGTGTGTGTGTGTTCCTAAGATTTATTATGGGAGAGAGGAGTCTTTCATCCGCTGGTTCACTCCCCAGACAGCCTCAACAGCCAGGAGCCAGCAGCTTCTTCCCATGTGGGTGTAGGGGCCCAAGCACTTGGGCCATCTTCTACTACTTTCTCAGGCCATAGCAGGGAGCTGGATCCAAAGTGGAGCAGCTGGGACTCGAACTGATGCAGGTGGCGGCTTTACTCACTTCGCCACAGTGCCAGCTGTATGACTGTGTTTTTAAGATTCATTTACAGCTGGCACCGCAGCTCACTAGGCTAATCCTCTGCCTAGCGGCGCTGGCACACCGGGTTCTAGTCCCAGTCGGGGCGCCGGATTCTGTCCCGGTTGCCCCTCTTCCAGGCCAGCTCTCTGCTGTGGCCAGGGAGTGCAGTGGAGGATGGCCCAAGTGCTTGGGCCCTGCACCCCATGGGAGACCAGCAGAAGCACCTGGCTCCTGCCTTCGGATCAGCACAGTGCGCCAGCCGCAGCGCAAAGATTCATTTACATGGGAGGCCTGAAGAGGCTCCCAGCTTTGGCCTGGCCCAGCCCAGACGTTACGGCCATTTGGGGAGTGAACCAGCGGATGAAAGATCTTTTTGCATCTCTGTTTCTCTGTAGCTTTCAAAGGAACAGATAAATATTTGGAGAAAAAAAGAGATGAATTTGAGAGTAGGAGGGAAGGGGTGAGATCTTCCATCCACTGGCGCACGCCCCGAATGGCCGTAAGGTCTGGGCTGGGCCAGGCTGAAGCGAGCTCCGTCTGGGTCCCTGGCGAAGGTGGCAGGCCATCATCCCTGCTCCCCAGCTGCTTAGCGGGGAGCTGGCCGAGGGGTGGAGCAGCCGGAGTCGGGCCAGTGCTCCAGGGTGGGCTCTGGGCGCCCCGAGCAGCAGCTTCACCCGACGGCAGCCCTCCTGAGTGGCTTTTGAGCTGCCCAGAGCCTTTCCGGGGTGTGACCCACACGCCTCAGGCGCTGAGCACCCCTGCCCTGTGGGAGAGGCAGGGTCTGCTTGTCCTGCCAGCCACTAGGAGGCGGCCCTGCAGGAGCAGAGGGGAGCGGGCCGGCCAGGCAGGGAGCTAAGCTCGGCTCTGCGTCTTTTTTTTTAATTGTAAAGTCTGGATGACAAAATTGGCCATTCGAACCATTTTTAAATGTACTTAATTTCGTGGCATTAAGCCCACAGTGCTGTGCTGTCCGTTTCTAAGACGTTTCCCTTCTCCCGAACTAAGACACGCAGCTTTCTGACCAGGAGCCCCTCCCCTCCTCCCACAGCCCTCGGCGGCTGCCATTCTTCCCTCTGTGCCGTGGACGGCTGTGGACGTCTTCGGTGGCTGGCTTACTCGGCGGTCCATGTCTGTCCGCCAGGGGACGCCCGTGTACCCTGCAAGGGAACTGCTGAGCAAGCTGCGCCCTGCACTGCCTTCCACGATGGCGGTCCCCACCTCACAGCAGCGCGGGGGTGGCTTCCCCCTCTCGCCATCCTGACTCACTGGGTCTGGCCTGCGCTCAGGGGTGTGGGCAGTGTCTGTCCTTGGCTGTTTCATCGTGTGCAGCGCGGGAGCGAGGGAAGGGTCTGCTTTCTCTGGGTCTCTGACACCCTCTCCCTGTCTCGACCGGCAGAGATCTCAGCAGATTTCAAGGAACCGCCAGCCCTGGCGGGGAAGGAGAAGCCGCCCGCGACAGCAGCCTGCGGGTCCCCACCAGCCACCCAGCCCTCGCCCTCTGCTGAGCTCCCCCAGGCTGCCCCGCCCGCCCCGGGCTCCCCTGCCCTGCCCGGGCGCCTGGAGGACTTCCTGGAGAGCAGCACCGGGCTGCCCCTGCTGCCGGGCGGGCCGGAAGGGCCAGAGCCCTTGTCCCTCATCGACGACCTGCACAGCCAGATGCTGAGCAGCTCTGCCATCCTGGACCACCCCCCGTCGCCCATGGACACCTCGGAATTGCACTTTGCCCCTGAGCCCAGCAGCAGCGCGGGCCTGGACCTGGCCGACGGCCACCTGGACAGCATGGACTGGCTGGAGCTGTCAGGGGGTCCTGTGCTCAGCCTGGCCCCCCTCAGCACGGCAGCCCCCAGCCTCTTTTCCACAGACTTCCTCGATGGCCACGACTTGCAGTTACACTGGGATTCCTGCTTGTAGCTCTGACTCCAGACACGGGTTGGAGACGGGCTGGAAGCCGGGCGGCCACAGAACTATGAGCAGCGTGGCGCTCTCCCCGTGGCCGAGTCTCGACAATCAGTCCCCTCCCCCTTCCCCGGGAGCTGAGGCTCACCAGGGCAGGGGAGGGCGAAGCCGCCCACAGTGGGTCCCACAGTCGGGCGTTAGAGGCCCGGACGGGGCCAGGGCTATTTGACCTTTTTTGAGGTCAGAGGTGCACGGTCTCTGGCTGAAGCTTGGCTAAGGCAGGGGAGGCCCAGCCAGGAGGCGGGTCCATGAGTGAACCTGTTCTCTTGCCCCTCCCCAGGCCTGCTTTTTTGGTGTCTTGGTGTGGTGTAACCAGAGGCTGACGGCGAAGGCTTCCTGTACAGGTGTATATACCTCTACTATATACCGACATACATATCTACACACACGGGGCGGCCAGAGGTGCAGCTCCCCTCCCCCTCTCACAGAAGGGCCTGGATGCAGGGCTCCCCCAGGGTGTGCCATGTCGGGGTGCTGGTGCCCAGGCCCACCCATCACGTGTGTTGGCCATGCCTCTGCCACCCCCTGCTGCCTGGCTCCCCGTCAGTGCCATGAGAGCAGAGGCGCTCCCAGGCTCCGGCCAGCAGCTCCCCACCCGCCCACATTCCGTCCCCGTTGCCTCACTGCAGCCAACAGCAGCCCTGGGGGAGGAGGGACCTTGGGCTCGACTCCCCGTTGGGTGCCAAGTGGTGGCCCCTCCTGGAGCCCTGGGGCCACTGACCTCACATTCGGGCCTGATCCGTAGGGGGTGGGGGTGGCATCACCAAAACCTGTGCTGGGATGGGTGGGGGGAGCCGTGTGAACTTTAAAATAAAAGCAAAAACACCCGCTTGTCTGCGTCTTCCTCAGCTCAGCGCCAGGTCCTGGCGTCCCACAGGAGCGTCCAGCAGGTGGCAGGGTCCTGACGCAGTTCCTAGGAGCGCAGGGCGCCGGCTGGACACCAGCTGGGAGGCACATTCTCACACACGATTTATTTACAAACCGCAGCCGCCACCCCGCCCCGCCCCTTCCTGAGCACAGGGACCACAGCTCCCCTCGAGGTTTCTGGTTAGTACCGGCGGTCGCTGGGGCTTGCAGGCAAGCACTGAGCCAGGCACCCACCCACCTCTCGTCTGCCCCCAGCAACCCTGGGAAGGCCAGGGCTTGGGAGCTTCTCCCGTCCTGGGCCACTTCAGACCCTGTCCCACTGCAGGCCTGCCACTGGCCAGGGTGGTGACGCACTTCCTGTTTGAGGGAGGGGCTGCTCGGGTCGTGCGCGGGTTGAGGCGGCCTGGGCACCGCAGCGTAGCCGGAGCAGCGCGTCACCCGTCTATGTCCCAGCTGAAAAGGTGGTGCTTCACCAGCATGTCCTGGACGCCCTCTTTCAGGGGCTGCTTCTCCTCCTGGGCACAGGACAGCCCTGTCACCGCGGCAGGAGCCGGGCGTGGGCGCCAGCAACCCAGGGTCCTCCGGGGCCCACCTCACCCACCTCTCTCTTGGCAGGGAGCTCCCAGTCCTGAGAGAGGCTGAAGGCAAAGCAGCAGAGCACACTGGGCAGAGGGGGGGAGGCGCTCGTCACCCTCAGTCAGCGCTGACTGCCCCCTGCCCCCGCCCCCGCCCGCAGCCAGGCCCTCACCGGAGCTCACACTTGATCTGAACCCAGCCAGGGCTGCGCAGGAAGGACCAGGGCTGGTACCACTTCTCCACCGTGGGCAGGCTGGAGCACAGCACCTCCAACCACAGGTGCAGCACCTGCTCGCTGGGGGCAGGCAGGGCCCTGAGGACCTGAGGGTCCCTGAGGAGCCTGGGCTGGGCAGGACCACTGCTCTCTGGGACTCCTCCAGCCCCGAACCCACCCCGTCTACACTCACTTCAGCCCCACACAGATCAGCGAGCGGAGCTTGACGTCCATTTGCACGTGTGCTGCATCGTGAGTCACGTTCACGGACTGCACGGCCTACAGGGGCACAGCTGTCACTCAGGTGACACGGGCCAGCCCGGGCAGGTTTAGGGGCTGGCAGAGCAGGCCCTGCTCACCCGGTACAGCAGCTCCTCCGGGGTCAGGACTTTGCCATCTTCATCCAACCTGAGGGGACCAAAGCTCCAGGAGCACTCTGTGGTTCGGGGCACAAAGTTGCCCCCACCGCCACCCTCCCCACCCCCCCGGGCGCCGGCTACCTGTAGGCCTTACAGAGCACCAGGCGGGAGTACACGGAATCGAAGTCCCTCTCGACCTCCCGGCCCGCCGCCTGTGGGCCCGGGACAGCTGTCGGTGCGGGCACACCGCCGCCCTGCCTGCCCCTCCCGCAGGCCCCGGGCACTGCAGGGCTCAGGCACAGGCCAGCTGCCGACTCACCTCCTCAATGAACAGCCAGGGGTGGCAGGCACCCCCAAGCAGGGATGGCTTCTTCAATCCATGTTCAAACAGGGCCTTGAGGGCCGGGCACAGGGTCCCTCGCACGAGGTCTGTGACTCCCTCCGTCACCGAGTCGTCCCCCGCAATGGAGTACTGACGGGGAACAGGTCGGAGAAGGCCCAGCCTGAAGCCCGCAGCCAGTCCCCGCCCCCCTGCCCTCACTGCCCTAGCACCCGCTGGGGCTCACAGGGGACACAGGCCCCGGCTGGGCCAGGTCAAGGCAGGAGCAGCTCCCAGGACAGTCCTGTCTTGCCACTCTTACCTCCTTGCTGCGTTCATCCAGGACTTCCACAAACTTGGCGGGGAACCAGCCTGTGGGAGGAGGGGCAGTGGCTGGCCAGCCCTCCCCGGGGTCCGGGAGAGCGTGCTCGCGGCCCCCACCTCGAGATGCCTCGAAGGCCCTCACCTCTCAGGCCGTTCAGCTCCCCGACCCAGCAGTGCTCGTCCTTCTGAGAAACGATCTGCGCGGGAAAACCAACACCAGGGCCCAGTTGCCAGGAGCCCCGCCCACCCCCGGCCGGACCGAGAGCCCACGGCTCAGAGGAGGCTGGGCGGGCTGGGGCGCACCGTGATGATGTCATTCTTGCGGAAGCCCAGCTCGTCGTCGTCGTGCCGCTCGAAGTCCAGCAGGGCCTTGGCCCGGCGCCGGTGGCTGCGAGAACACGCCACGTAGTTTTCATGGTCCCGCTGGTGGCTCTCCATGCTGTAGTCCGGGGTCAGCTCCTGCCGCAGCGGACAGAAGCGTGGGCACGGGGAGCGGCCTCCGCACCGTGAGCGGGCCTGGGGAGCCTGCGACTCACCACGCTGCAGTTCTTGGGGTCCGCGCACTGGAAGTGGCGCGCCACACGCAGCACGGCTTCCCGGAGGTCGGCCACCAGTTCTGTCTGCTTGATGTTCTTGGCCTTGAGCGCTTCCAGGTCGTCCTCCCCTAGGAGGCAACAGAGCTGTGGCAGCCTCCCCTCCCCAGGCCCTGCGGAGCGGACACCCACGCCCACAGCCGCAGGGGAAGGCCCAGGCTCGGCACCCAGCCGCCTGCAGCAGCGGGGGCTCACCGAACAGCAGGGAGGTGATGGCCGACTTCCTGCGCTGGGTCCTGCGCCGAACAACCTGCAGGGAGGGGGAGCAGGTCGGCGACCACGGCCCCCACCACGCAGGGGGACGCTGACCCACTACCAGGTCACTCCCACGGGCTCGTCTGCAAGACTCTGAGGATGCACTCGGAGCAGGATCTGTCCCACTCCCAGCCTGCCAGGGTCACAGTCTGGGATGCACGGCCCCTGGGGGCTGCGTCACCCCACACTGGCCGTCTCACTGGGCATGCCCTCCCTGCCCTGGGGCTGCATGGACAAAGCGCCCGTCTGTCCCTGCAGCCCCTCCCTCCAGGGACCCCAGGCCGTGGGCCGACCTGAGAGAGGTTGGTGGTGGCGCTGGTCCCCAGCAGCTGGCCCTGGTCTGCGATGAGGTAGGCCAGATGCTTGCGGCGCTGGGTCTCCACGGCCACGTCAGTGAGGGAGCCGGCCAGCCGCATGGCCTCGGCCAGCAGCAGCTCTGCGTCGTGGATCTGCGACGGGATGTCTGACAGCGTGTTGAAGATGGAGGCCGAGTTCTCAGACTGGATCAGCTCCTCCTCCTGGGCCGTGCAAGGGCAGGCAGCGGATGGAGGCGGCACTGCTGTGTGCCTGGCTGCAGGCTGACCCCATCCACGTCCTCAGACCCATCCCCCGCCCCACATTCAGCAGGCACCAGGGGTGTCCCCAGAGGGCCGGCAGGTGGCTGCGCCTGGCACACAGGCCCACGGCCTGGGGGAAGCACCTTGAGGCGCAGCATGCCCAGCGTGGTCTGGAACAGCACCAAGGAGCCCTCGTAGAAAAACAGGTCCCAGATGCGCAGCAGCAGCCTGACGTGCACCACGCTGGCAAAGGCCGTGAGGAACCAGTGCAGCGTGATCAGGGACAGCTCTGGGGAGACGGGGACAGCGCACAGGGGGCAGGGTCAGGAAACGCCAGGGAACAGCAGCGACGGGGACCGCGTGTGCCGCCGCCGGCTGTGTCCGGAGCTGCCGGCCTCACCGATGTCGTGCTCCTGCAGCAGCCTGTCCAGGCGGGGCAGGTACTGGACGATGAGGTGGCGCAGGACGCGCTGGTCGGTCTGCACGCCGAGCAGCGTGGTGCTGAAGTAGGAGGCGGGCAGCAGGTCCTCGATGACGGCGCACATCATCCAGAACGCGTCCTCCTCCTCCAGGAACAGCAGGAGGCAGGCAGCCACCTGGCCGGGGCACGGGGACAAGGCTTCGCTCCAGCACTCTGGGCGTCAGGCGCAGGCCCTCCCCGCGCAGGCGGAGGAGCCCTGCCTCTCCGGACCCCAGCGGCCCACTCTGCGGGGACCGCAGACGCCACTGCCCTTGCCCTTCCTGGGGACTCCCAGGTCCACCCTGGAGGATGAGAGACCTGGGAACGCCCCTGGGTACAGCCCTGCCCTTCTGAGGCTGTGCTCACCATGCCTGTGCCCTGGCAGTAGCCAATCTCCGGGTAGAGCCAGGCCAGGGCTCGGAGGACCCTGCGCAAGCGAGGCACCCCGATGCTGTCCACGCTGGCGAAGCAGGCGTTGCTGGGCATGGTGCGCAGCAGGTCCTTCTCGATCTGCCGGGCACCCCCAGCCCCACAGGGAGACCCGTGAGGCGAGCGGGTCCCCGTCTCCCAGGGAAAGGCGCCCCTCCTCCCTTCAGGGTCAGATGCCAGCACTTGAGGAGTGAGAGCCAGAGACTGCGCGGCTCGGCTGGCCAGGCGTCCCCAGGTGGGGTTCACCTCCTGTCCTTGCACACGCTGAGGCCTTTGGGAGTCCTCCCTGGGGCCTATGGAAGACTCAGGAGGCGCAGCTGCTTCTAGGCACACGGTTCTAGGCAGCTCAGGGCTAACGCCCCGGCCAAGGACACCGCCCGGGGCGGACGGTCCCAGAGCCGCAGGCGGCCCGCCTCACCTGCTTGGCAGCTACGGTCTCATCACTGGAGCTGTTCTTCACCATCTCGCGGTAGGACAGCTCCGAGTTCCTCTTCTTCTGCAGGGCCCCCGAGAGCCGCATCCACAGCTGCGGGAGGGCCGCACAGCACTCAGTTCCTCGTGACACCAGCACGGGCAGGAGCCTCTGGCCCCTCTGCCGCCTCACCTGTGGCCTCATGCCATGTGGGATGCCAGCCAGCACCAGGGAGCGGAGCTTCTCCGAGCGGGGCAGGGAGACTGCAATCTTGTCCCAGGTGAGGTCCCCCACATCGTGGTTGTGGGTGAACTCGAGGTGGGCCTGCCAGCGCAGCGTCTGCGGAGGGTCGTCCACCAGGGACGCGCTGGGCAGCGGACTGGAGCTGGGCTCAGCACCTTCTGCAGGGAGCAGAGGGAAAACCTGTCGCTTGCACCACACTCCAGGGCAGCCAAGTCTCTCCCAAGAGGGCCCTGAGCTCTGCCTCTAGGCCAGCTCTCTGCCCCGACACCCCCCGGCCCACAGCCTGCGGAGAGCTCAGCAGCACGTCCACCAGGCATCCCGAAGATCAAACCTGACCTCTTCACTGTCTCCCCACAGCTGCCTCCTCCTACAGGCTCCCCAGAGGACACCCCGTTCTCAGGCTCAGACCAGAGCCCTGGAGTCGCCTTTGGCTCTTCCTTTCTCTATACCACATTCAATCTGCAGGCAGGCAGGGCAGGATTTCCTGACTTCCGACCAGCGGACTCCTGCCTCAGCCAAGCCAGCATCCCTCGTGTGGGGCCGGCAGCGGCCTGGCTGGTCTCCAAAGGCTGCCTCCGCTGCAGTCACAGTGGTGCGTCACGGCTCAGAACCTGCTGGGCACTGGGCAAGGGTCTGCCCAGCCCCCTGCCCTCGCCTCCCACTGCCTTCTCCTTGCCCCTTCCTTACCACAGGGTGCCTGCTCTCCCCCACCTCATCCACTCCCACCTGTGACCCCAGCTGCGCCCCTCCCTGGCCTCCTCCTAGTCTAGTCTAGTGCCCTCCTCTGAGGAGCTTCCTTGGCCATCTGACACACGGCTCGCCTCCCCTCTTCTCTGTCCCTGAAGCGGTCTAGTCTGTCTGCCCCCAGGGCGGTAACCCAGACACACAGCCAGGAGGGCGGGCAAGCCACTGGGGGTCTCATGAAATACTGCTCAGGGACTGTGGACAGGCCTAGCCCTCGGCCCCACTTTTAGAAACATCAACTTCAGTGCCTTCAAATACAGTAAAATCCATGAATCTCATGTGTAAGTTTTGATGTGCGCCAACAAACAATGTCTGAACTCTGTCCTCACAGGACCCAGCGGCAGCGGGAGAGCACTCCAGTCTGAACGCAGTGACCCATCGGGACGAGGACGCTCCCGTCACACACGGAGTCCTCAGAGAGCTCATGAAAAACGCACACTATAAAAAACATGCATGGAGTTCAAGTTTTACAACAAAATAAACTCATGTTTTAATTCTATTTTCTACAAACTTATTTGAGAGACGGAGGGAGGGAGAGAGAATGCTCCCATCAACTGCTTCACTCCCCAGATGTCTGCGATGCTTTGGGCTGGGCTGTGGTCTGAAGCTGGGAGCTGGGCGCTCAACCCAGGTCCCCATCCTGGCGCCAGGAACCCAATTACTTGAGCCGTTGTCCCTTAGGGCCTACATCAGCGAGAAGCTGGGGGCGGGAGCCACAGCCGGGGTCAAATCCATGCGCTCCAACACGGGACGTGGCATTCCAGGCATCCCTTTTTCTCTTTTTTAAAGTTTACTTATTTGAAAGGCAGTGTAACAGACACGGAGGGAGAGATGGAGAGGTATCTTCCATCTACTGATCCACAACAACTAGGGCAAAGCAGGAGCCAGGAACTCCATCTGAGTCACCACTCTCCTGGGTAGGAGGAACCCAAGCACTCGGGTCAACATCTTCTGCTTCCCAGGCGCCAGCAGGGAGCTGGACCGGAAGCGTGGGGTAGCTGGAACTCAAACCAGGCACTCTGATATGGGACACAGGCACCCCACACAGCAGCTTAATCCCGGAGCCACAATGTCCCCGCCCCCGAGGCACATTAACTGATAGGCCAAACGCCTACTGCTTAGTGAACTTCTGAAAGTATACTCGTTCCTCCTAACCCAAGCTTGTAACCTCCAAATATCTGCTGCAGATTAGAACAAGGAGAACTTACATCAGAACCAGAAATACGAGTGACATACACATGACTGTTTCCTGTCAATTAAAATGTTGCATTAACTGCAAACTCTTAACGAGTTTGGGCCTGGTGACCAGCTAGCTGCCCCCGGTTCTGACAGATGGCCTTCCCAACAGCCCCAGGGAACCAACAGGTCTGTTTATAGTGGAAAACAATGGAAATGGCTTAGAGGCCCTTATTAATAAAAACATTATAAAATATTATGATAAATGCGCATCAGGATATTCTGTAGCCACTGAAAAATATGAAAAGGTCTTGGTTTTGACTGACATGGAAAATGCTCATGGAATAAGGTTAGAATATTATATATATGTGATATAATCTTAGTTATGAAAGCATATCAAACACACAAAGGCAGGAAAGGAACACGCTTAAAATGTCAGCAGTTATCCCCGGGTTAGCGGGATTTTGAATTACCTTTGTTTCAATCCTTATTTTCTGCATTTTTCAAGTTTTTTTTTTTTTTTTTACAATAAACAATACTGCTTTTAGTTATTAGGTGAAGATCAATAAAACTGATCTCCATATACTTCTAACAGCATCCCCCTCAGATACATCTCTGTCATTCAACCTTTAAGAGGTGAACATCCACCTCGGAGGTCACGTGATGTGGACTGCAGGCCATGGGAGCTGGTGTTTCCTTAGGGCACCAGCAAGACGACACACGAGAGGCTCAATTTTACCTTCCTTGTCCACGCGGAAACCAAACTCATCGTAGTAGAAGTGCGGCTGCTCTGCTGAGTCGTCCTTCTAGAACCAGGGTTAGGAAGAGGTCAGTTGTCTGGCTCCCAGTGTGGGACTGGGGTTTTGGAAGACTCCACCCTCTTGGCTGCCTGCTAAAATGCCACCCAGATCCAAGGTTACCCTTCCACAGAGGCTTCTCTGGTCACTACCCAACTATACGTGTCAGCAGCTTCCCTGAATTCTCCGAGCATTTCCCTTGTTCTTGACTAAAATAGTAAGATCAAGGCAAGAAACATGTTCCATGTATTTCTGTCTCCATATACTGAGCGCACGGGGCCATAACATTTTTCACCCAACCTAATGACTGACTCACACAGGCACATGGCACTAAGATGCCATCTCTCACGGGGACCACATGACCCTCTGTATCACAGTGGGGTCAGCCACCCAGTCCCGGGCAGCAAGGACTGGGCTTACTGCTGTACCTGCTTGCACTTGGCCAGGATCTCCTGGGGCCATATGCTTGGAGTGAGGGCTGAGAAGGGGCCGCTGGCAGAAGGGATGTGGCTTCCTAAAACCAAACAGGACCAGGAAGAGATCAAGAAAACAGGAAAAGTCAAAATGTCGCCTCCTTCTCCAAGAGTGCCACTATTAAAAGGACTGGGCCATCTAGAGCGGGATGGGTGGAGGAGGGGACTGGAAGGCATCTCCCTACTAGAATTGGGTGGATTCTGGGGGAAGCAAGCAGCCACGTTACAAAACACAACCAAACCCCGCCTCCTTGCCTTTTCCACCTAAGAGAGGGCATCTGCCTGCTGCAGGGTGAGAACTGAGCAGACAAGAATGTTCTAGTAACTTTCGCCTCCGCCATCTCCCAGTCCTCTGGCTCCCAGAAAGCCCCCACTCCCTTGCCACACCCAAGTCCTCCCGCCCCCCACCTGACATAGTGTGTGGGCGGGGCAAGGCTCCCGCAGAGGACTCAGAAGTGCTGCTGTCCTGGTCTCTGCGAGCTGGAGAGTGTCGGGGGCTTCATCTGGTCCAGAAACATCTGCCCTGTCAGGAAGCAAAGGGAAGGTCACGCTAAAGCTCCCTAGGCTGCGAAGCGAGTCCTCCCCACTCACGACTTCCTCTGCCGGCCAGGAGCAGCGGCGAAGGAAGTCGTGGCCACCGTCCCACAAAGAAAAGGAAGCTGCACTTCACCCGTTTCTAAATTGGGCATCTTGCTGGCGCTGTCGTAGTAGGTTAGGCCTCCCTAACCTATATGGGCACTGGTTCAAGTCTTGACTGTTCCACTTCCAATCCAGCTCCCTGCTAATGGCCTGGGAAAGCAATGCAAGATGGCCCAAGTGCTTGGGCACCAGCACCCACGTGGGAGGCCTGGATGAAGCTCCTGGCTTTGGATCTGTCCAGCTCCGGCCACTGCAGCCATTTGGGGAGTAAACCAGAGGATGGAAGACCTTTCTCTCTGTCTCTCCCTCTGTCTGTAACTCTGCCTCTCAAATAAATAAATAAAATCTTTAAAAAAGTGGTTTGAGTCCTAATGCTGGCCCCTCTACCTTATTTGTTGTTGTTGTTTTAAATGTTTACTTATTTTCATTTACTTGAAAGGCAGTGAAACAGATACCATTTTCACCTGCTTCACTTCCCAGATGCCTGCAAAAGACAGGGCTGGGACTGGCCTGAGCCAGGAGCTCAGAACTCCATCTGGGTCTTCCATGTGGGTGGTAGAGGCATAGATACTTGAGCCATAATCTTGCCTTTTCTAGGTGCACTGGCAGGAAGCTGAATTGGAAGTGGAAGTGCCAGGACTCAAACTAGCAGCCGTCTCAAACAGCAGCTTAACCCACTGCACCACAACACCTGCCCCTCCACTACACTTCTGCTGTCTTTACGTGGGAAACCAAACTAGAAATTGCAGTCTAATTTAAATCTCTCCTGTGCCTACTTAAATCCATGCCTCCTCCTTCCTCGTTTTCCCCGAGTCCTTTCCTTCTCTTGTCTTTTAGGGTATCATTTTTTATTTTGTAAGTCAGAGTAACAGAGGGAGAGAGAGAGAGATCTTCCATCTGCAGGTTCACTCCCCAGATGGTTGCAACAGCCAGCACTGGCTAAGCCAGGAGCTTCATCCAGGTCTTCCACGTGGGTGGCAGAGGCCCAAGCACTTGGGCCATCTTCCTCTGCTTTTCCCAAGCCATTAGTGGGGAGCTGGATTGGAAGTGAAGCAGGCTGAACACGAACCAGTGCCCGTATGGGATGCTGGTGTCAGAAATGGCAGCTCCCACCTGCCATGTCACAATGCCAGCCCTCTTTCCCTTCTCATCCTCTTAAAAAATAAAGATTCAGGATGGTTTTTGGTCTAGTGATTAGGACATCTTCTAGGATGCCCAAGTCCCACACTGGAGTGCCTCGGTTTTCCACAACTTTTTGAAGCACACTCACATATACGCAAAAGAAATAAAAACATGTGTCTACACAAAAACTTATACATTACTGCTCACAGCAGCAGTATAGTCCAAAGACAACTAACGAAAACATCCATCAGACGATGCATGGAGATATACAAAATGTATTCACACCATGAATATCTTCAGCCATCCAAAGGAATGACCTGGACACACACTATACCATGGAAGAGCCTAGAAAGAACTGTGCTAAGTGAAAGAAACCAGACACAAAAGTATGAATACTGTAAGAACCTGTGTAAGTGAAATGTCCAGAAGAGGCAGATTCAGAGACACAGGAACACACAGGGGCTGCAGTGGCTGGTGGAGGGTCCTATGTGGGGTGATGGAAACATTCAAGAACTGGATAGTGGCAAAGTTGTCCAGCATGGTGAACATGCTAAAACCACTGAATTCTGCACTTTAAAAATGGGACAATTTTTATAGTCTGTGAATTATGTCAATTAAAAGAAGAAAAAGGCATCAATGAAGGTATTAGTACTAGGGGCTTCCTCTAACCTTGTAACTTCTCACGTATGACCTCCTTCTCCATTGCAACAAGAATCCCTCGCCTGAGCTTCAACAGAGCCACACTGCTGCTGCTGCTCTGATCTCCCTCACTACCGAGCCTTCCTATTCCAACATGGAAGGAGAGGCGCAGACTCGCTGACATTAACGTGAGGTGGTGCTGATGATGAGACGTGGGTGAAAAGGTTTTAGGACAAGCTGCCTTCTTGTTTTTGAAATCATGTTTCCCTAGAGCTGCCAGTTCTTGGGTGATGGAAATCAGAAATGGCAGTTACCGTGTCCACAGCAGCCCCGATCCTCTGTGCAACCTGCCACGGAACGTGGTGCCAGGGACTGGATAAATGAGAAGGAGTGGGTGAGTGAGAGAGAAGCAGAGAGGAAAACCAAATGACGCCTTCAAGGCAGCTGATGTGGATACTGTGAAAAGGGCACACTCGCAAATCTGGCTGGCCCGGCCCAGACCTGCCCTCTGAGTACCAGTGCAGAGCCTGCTGCCCCACAGGTCAGCCACCCTGGCTTTGTTTGTTCTGGATGAAGATAATAATGGAATGTAGATGTCTTCCTTCAATGTAGCCTTTATGCAGGGCCTGGTCTTAGAATTCTGACCTGGGGGCCGGCGCCGCGGCTCACTAGGCTAATCCTCCACCTTGCGGCACCGGCACACCGGGTTCTAGTCCCAGTCGGGGCACCGGATTCTGTCCCGGTTGCCCCTCTTCCAGGCCAGCTCTCTGCTGTGGCCAGGGAGTGCATGGAGGATGGCCCAAGTGCTTGGGCCCTGCACCCCATGGGAGACCAGGATAAGTACCTGGCTCTTGCCATCGGATCAGCGTGGTACACCGGCCGCGGCGGCCATTGGAGGGTGAACCAACGGCAAAGGAAGACCTTTCTCTCTGTCTCTCTCTCTCACTGTCCACTCTGCCTGTCAAAAAAAAAAAAGAAAAGAAAAGAAAAAGAATTCTGACCTGGATGGAGCATTACTTTTTTTTTTTTTTTACAGGCAGAGTGGACAGTGAGACAGACAGAGAGAAAGGCCTTCCTTTGCCGTTGGTTCACTCTCCAATGGCCACCGCGGCTGGCGTGCTGCAGCCGGCGCACCGCACTGATCCGAAGGCAGGAGCCAGGTACTTATCCTGGTCTCCCATGGTGTGCAGGGCCCAAGCACTTGGGCCATCCTCCACTGCACTCCCTGGCCACAGCAGAGAGCTGGCCTGGAAGAGGGGCAACCGGGACAGAATCCGGCGCCCCGACTGGGACTAGAACCCGGTGTGCCGGTGCCGCAAGGTGGAGGATTAGCCTAGTGAGCCGCGGCACCGGCCTACATTACATATTTTTATATTAAAAGAACTGAACTAGAAATTTTAAAACTTTTGTTTTCAGGGGCTGGTGCTGTGGCATAGTGGGTAAAGCCACCATCTGCAATGCTGGCATCCCATATGGGTACTGGTTCGAGTTCCGGCCACTCCACTTCTGATCCAGATCCCTACTAATGTGCCTGGGAAACTAGTAGAAGATGGCCCAAGATTTTGGGCCCCTGCACCCATGTGGTAGACCTGTAAGAAGCTTCTGGCTCCTGGCTTTGGCCTGGCCAAGCTCCAGCTGTTGTGGCCATCTGAGAGTGAACCAATGGATGGAAGACCTCTCTCTCCCTCCCGCTCTCTGTAACTCTGACTTTCAAAGAAAGAAAGAAAGAAAGAGAAAACAGATTCAAAGAAGGGAGGTAAACTTGTCCAAGGTTTTAAACAGTTGGGGAGCAGCAGTGTTGGGATTTGAAACTGGCTCTAACTGGAGACATCTTCACTTCTAATCCCAATGCAGAGGATAGCCTTGAAGCTTAGATACAAACCTTGAAGCCATCATTTGATTTTCCTCTCTGCTTCTTTCTCACTCACCCACTCCTCATTTATCCAGTCCCTAGCACCACGTTCTGTGGCAGGTTGCACAGAGGATCGGGGCTGCTGTGGACACAGTAACTGCCATTTCTGATTTCCATCACCTCTGCTGCTCTCCCCAGGCCATTAGCAGGAAGCTGGATCAGAGTGGAGCAGCCCATACCGGATGCCAGCCTCTCAGGCAGCGGTTTTACCTGCTAAGCCACAACGCCAGCCAGCCCCTGAATCTGTTTTCTTATCCACAAAATAGAATAGAATAAGATAAGAACCTGTGTCTTGTAGTGATTTTGAGAATTAAGGGAGATGATGCAAGTAAGGCCCTTGGCACACTGACACACAGCAAGTATCGGGCAATCGGGACTCCTAACATTTCTAGCAAGTTACTAACATCTGAGCCCTATGCAGCAAGATCACTAAAAGCTGTTCACATTGAACCACATCAAACTGCTGATACTCATTCATTACAACCAACAAAAAAATGACAATGTCATATCACAACGTAACACATCCCACTTACTCATCAGTGACTGCCCCACAGGCAGTGATGTGTTCGATTCTTCTGGAAGAACAGAGTGAAATTGAGAAGACGACAGGCTGCTTGAAATGGAGGAAATGAGCTGGGAAGACCACTCTAGGAAGCAGCTCTGGTTTCCTGACCTTAGCTGGCCTCCCACTGACTCATTCATTTAGGAAACAATGACTGCACCAGGCGTGAGTCTAAGGGCTAGGATGCCACAGGGGAAAAATACAGTCCGTAGTGATGATTACAGTACGGAGAGAAAATAAAGCAGTGTTAACCTTCAGAGTATCAGAAGAGAGGAAAAGCTCTTTGAGGACAAGGTGACATCTGAGCAAAGGCCAAAAGGAAGTGAAGGCTCAAGTCGGGGGGCCACCTGAGTGGGGAGCAGACCCAGGCGTGAAGAGCCTTCCAGTCAGGAACCTGGCAGGTGCAGCAGCAGGCTGGAGGGGCTGGGTGGGGATGGGGGATGAGCGGTAGGAAACAGAGAGCCGGCAGGGGATATAGGGGCCTGGTAACGTGGCAGGGACTTTGGATTTTATTCTCAGTGAGCTGAAAGGGAGGCTCTCAGAAGTGTGAACTCAAAAACGACTTGGGTTTTGACAAGTTCTCTCCAGCTGCGCTGTGAACACTACAGGACAGGAAGCAGCGGACCCAAGGGGGCTACTGCGGTGGCCAAGATGAAACAAGATGCTGGCTTTGCTACAGTGAGAACACTGAGAAATGGTGACTCTGAATGCATTTTACAAAGTCTGCAGGCCGGCGCTGCGGTTCACTTGGCTAATCCTCCACCTGCGGCGCCAGCACCCTGGGTTCTAGTCCCAGTTGGGGAGCCGGATTCTGTCCCAGTCGCTCCTCTTCCAGTCCAGCTCTCTGCCGTGGCCTGCGAGGGCACTCGCATGGGAGACCAGAAGGAAGCACCTGGCTCCTGGATTCGGATTCGCACAGCACCAGCCGTAGCGGCCATTTGGGGAGTGAACCAACGGAAGGAAGACCTTTCTCTCTGTCTCTCTCTCACTGCCTAACTCTGCCTGTCAAAAAAAAAAAAAAAAAAAAAAAAAAGTCTGCAAGACTCGGTCCTGGCGTGAAACACACAAACACATACACAATCATGAAACAACTACACACATCACATACATGTACGTGTGCAAGCACCCAGGTGCCACTTCTCCCAAGGGCTGCCCAGGAGTCTCCCACAAGTTCCCAGCAGGAGCCGGACGTGATGTGGCTAAGCTAGGCAGGCAGGTTTTTCCACGGGCACCGTGAAAATCTTCCAGATAGCAGCCATCTGAAGTTGGCAGAAGCTGGCCTCCCACTATCACAGGGGCACTGAGAGGCAGAAACTCAAAACGCAGGACTGAAGTGCATGAGAAGGAACCTTGAAAAAAAATGCCCATGCTTACAGGTGCCAGCCCTCTGACCCTGCCTCCCTGCTTACAGGTGCCAGCCCTCTGACCCTGCCTCCAGGGACAGGCAGTTTGCCAGTCTTAACCATTTCCTGCAAGACAAACTGTGTTCCAAAAGAAAGCAAAGAAGGTCAGATGTCACTGTGAGTCAAGGGAACTGGTTTGCCCACGTGAAGTTGAGATGCCTGTCAAACCCCTAAGTGGAGACGTCAACAAGGCAGTTGTACATATTTGAGTATGGAGTTCACAGAAGTCGTAACTGGAAATGTGGGGCCAGCACTGTGCCACAGCAGATAAAGCCGCTTCCTGCAGTGCCAGCATCCCACTTCCGATCCAGCTCTCTGCTATGGCCTGGGAAAGCAGTGGAAGATGGCCCAAGTCCTTGAGCTCCTGCACCTGCATGGGAGATCCGGAAGAAGCTACTAGCAAGCTCCTGGCTCTAGATGGGTGCAGCTCCGGCTGTTGCAGCCAATTGGAGAGTGAACTAGCAGATGAAAGACACCCCCCCCCACCTCTTCTTCTCTGTATAACCTTTTCAAATAAATCTTAAAAAAAAAAAAAAAAAAAAGACTTGGAGATGTGAATCTGCAAGTCATCAACACACAGCAGGACTACGTCACTGCCAAGGAGAGTAGGCGACCGAGGACTAAACCCTGGAATACCCCAACAGTTAGAGCTAGGCAAGAAATAAAATTTGACAAGAGTCCAGTGAAATGGAAGGAAAGAGTATCATGTGGTGCTGTAGAGGTCAAGAGAAGTGTTTCCCAAAGGAGTGTTAGGGGTTGAATGTACTCTCCAAAATTCAGATGTTGCTACTGAGATAGTACGAGGGGTGAGGCTTTTAAGGGATAACTAGGGGACTGGCACTGTGGCATAGTGGGTAAAGCCGCTGCCTGCAGTGCCAGCATCCCATATGGGGGCCGGTTTGCCTCCTGGATGCTCCACTCTGATCCAGCTCTCTGCTATGGCCTGGGAAAGCAGCAGAAGATGGCCCAAGTCCTTGGGCCCTGCACCTGCATGGGAGACCTGGAAGAAGCTTCTGGCTCCTGGCTTCGGATTGGTGCAGCTCCAGCTGTCATGGTCATCTGGGCAGTGAACCAGCAGATGGGAGACCTCTCTCTCTCTCTCTGCCTCTCCTTCTTTACCTGTGTAACTCTTTCAAGTAAATAAATAAATCTTTAAAATAAATAAAATAAAATACTAAAAGGGCAAAAAAAAAAAAAAAAGGAGGGGGTAATTAGGCCAATAGGGTCCTCCTCCCTCACAAGTGGGATGAGGTGCCTTATAACGGGACTTGACAAAGGGAGTTGGTTCTCGTCCATTTCTGCTTCTGCCAGGCGAGGATGCAGCAAGAAGGCATCAGAGAGGCCGGCGCCGTGGCTCACTAGGCTAATCCTCTGCCTGCGGTGCCGGCATCCCACATGGGCGCCGGGTTCTAGTCCCGGTTGCTCCTCTTCCAGTCCAGCTCTCTGCCGTGGCCCGGGAGGGCAATGGAAGCTGGCCCAGGTGCTTGGGTCCCTGCACCCACATGGGAGACCAGGGAGGAGCACCTGGCTCCTAGCTTCAGATCCGCACAGCGCCGATCGTAGCGGCCATTTGGGGGGTGAACCAACGGAAGGAAGACCTTTCTCTCTGTCTCTGTCTCTCCCACTGTCTATAACTCTACCTGTCAAATAAATAACAAAAACATACACACACACACACACACACACACACAAAGGCATCACCACTCCAAAGGCCAGTGCCTGGGTCTTGAACTTCCCAGACTCCAGAACTAAGGCAAATTTCTAATTTTTTTTTTTTTTTTTTTAAGAAAGGGAGAAGGAAGGAGGGTGGGATGGGCAGGAGAGAGGGGGAGGGAAGGTGGGAGGAAAGGAAAATCATTATTTTTCTTTTAACGATTTATTTATTTACTTCAAAGTCAGAGATAAACAGAGAAAGAGAAGCAGACAGAGAGAGAGCGTGAGAGAGAGCGAGAGGTCTTCCATCTGCTGGTTCACTCCCCAACTGGCCGCAATGGCTGGAGCTGTGCTGACCCGAAGCCAGGGGTCTCCTCCAGGTCTCCCATGCGGGTGCAGGTGCCCAAGGACCACTTGAGCCATCTTCCACTGATTTCCTAGGCCATAACAGAGAATTGGATCAGAAGTGGAGCAGCCAGGACTCAAACCAGCGCCTACATGGGATGCTGGCATTGCAGGTGGCAGCTTTACCCACTACGCTACAATGATGGGCCCAATAAATTTTTTTTTTCTTCGACTGGCAGAATTAGACAGTGAGAGAGAGAGACAGAGAGAAAGGTCTTCCTTTTTCCGTTGGTTTACCTCCCAAGTGGCTGCTGCAGCCGGTGCATTGCGGCCGGCGCACTGCGCCAATCCGAAGCCAGGAGCCAGGTGCTTCTCCTGGTCTCCCATGCAGGTGCAGGGCCCAAGGACTTGGGCCATCCTCCACTGCCTTCCTGGGCCACAGCAGAGAGCTGGCCTGGAAGAGGAGCGACCAGGGCAGAATCCGGCACCCCAACCCAGACTAGAACCCGGTGTGCCGGCGCTGCAGGCGGAGGTTTAGCCTAGTGACCCGCGGCGCCGGCCTCTATTCTTTAAAAACCATGGGGCCAGCGTTGTGCCGCAGCAGATAAAGCTGCTGCCTGCAGTACCAGCCTCCCATATGGGCGCTGGTTCGGGTCCCGGCTGCTCCACTTCTGATCCAGCTCTCTGCCATGGCCCGGGAAAGCAGCAGAAGATGGTCCAAGTCCTTGGGCCCCTGAACTTGTGTGGGAAGACCTGGAGGAAGCTCCTGGCTTCGGATTGCTGCGGCTCCAACCGTTGCGGCCAACTGGGGAGTGAACCAGTGGATGGAAGACCTCTCTCTCTCTCTCTGCCTCTCCTCTGTGTAACTCTTTCAAATAAATAAATCAATCTTAAAAAAAAAATAAACATCACCCAATCTGTAATATTTTTATGGTATTACAAAACATTCATAAGACAAGGAGGAAGTGATCATCAGTGTCACGTGTTATTCAGAGGTTGAACAACATGAGGACAGAGAATTGGTCCTTGGTTTGGCAAGCTGTGGGCTGTTAGTGATCCTGACAAAAGCTTTTACTCTTTATTTACAAGAGAAGAAGAAACATGAGCGCTCCCATCTGCTGGTGCTCTCCCCTAACGCCTGCAACGGCTATGGCTGTGGTTGGCAGGGACTCAGCCACTTGAGCCATCACCTGCTGCCTCCCAGGGTTCACATTAGCAGGAAGCTGGAATCAGAGGCCAGAGTTGGGACTGAACCTAGGTACCCAGACGTGGCACACAGGCATCTTAACCCATGGTTCGTTACTAGCCCAAACACCTGCCCCAGCAGCTTTTTATTTTAATGGTAAAGGTGGAAGTCCAATAGAAGTAGGTAGAATAAAAGCAATCATCAACGTGAAAATACTGATTCATTTCAACCACTTCAAAAATAATGCACACATGTTGAAGATAATATCAAAAAGGAATATGGTTCAGAAGGAAGAAATATGGAGTTTATTTGCCTTGATTTTTAATGTTATCTTTTCTTGAAAACAGAGAAACATAGAAGAAACATAAAAGAAACATAGAAATACTATGTTTAAAAATAATTACACCACCTAAAAACTTGTACCCAAATGTTCAAAGCAATATTATTTGAGAGTCAAAAGTGGAAACAAGCCAAACATCCACCAATTAGTGAATGGATAGAAAAAATGTAGATCCACACAATGGAATATTATTCAGCTGTAATAAAGGAATAAAGTACTGATACATGCTGTTCAATGCGGCGGCCACTGGAGGGTGAGCCAACGGCAAAAGGAAGACCTTTCTCTCTCTTTGTCTCTCTCACTGTCCATTCTGCCTGTCAAAAAAACAAACAAAAAATTTAAAGTTTTGGGGCCAGTGCTGTGGCACAGTGGGTTAAAGCTCTAGCCTACAACGCCGGCATCCCACATGGGCACCAGTTCATGTCCCAGCTGCTCCTCTTCCAATCCAGCTCTCTGCTATGGTCTGGGAAAGCAGCGGAAGATGGCCCAAGTGCTTGGGCCCCTGCTCCCACGTGGGAGACCCAGAAGAAGCTTCTGGCTCCTGGCTTCGGATCAGCTCAGCTCTGTCTGTTGCAGTCATTTTGGGGAGTGAACCAGTGGAATGGAAGGCCTCTCTCTCTCTCTCTGGCTCTATTTCTCTGTAACTCTTCTTTCAAATAAATACAGCAATTCTTAAAAAAAAATTTTTTACGTTTTAGAGTAATAAAACAGTAGAATAAAAATGTACTCTCCTTGGGTTTTTCTGAGGTGCACAAATGAAACAGCAATGCGGCTTCTCTGGGTCGTACCTTTGTCCATCACTCCTCAAACAGCTATCGCCATAGGGATTTGATGTTTACACAAACCAAGGAGAGCAAAATGACAAAAGTGCAAACTATTAGAAACAGCTGATATATAGCTGTAACAAGGATTTCTTTCATTCTCAAGTGTAATGAACACCTCAGTAACAGCGCCACATGAATCTGACATCTTAGCAACCTGCGTGGTCACTGGCTTCTTGAGCTGCTAAAAGGTAGTCTGCCACTTTCCAAGTTACTTTAACAATTCTCCCCGCCTACAGAAATGTAAGAAATCCCTGAAAAAAGAAGACAACACTTTGACACTCAGGTTTCCAAGTTACTATTTTTTGTTTTAAAGACTAATCAAACCCCAGGTGTCTGAATGCAGCTTCCTATTACACTCAAGTGAAATACTCTTTAAGAGCAAAAACTACTGGAAGGATTTTGAAGGAAAAGAGATGTCTACAGGGGCAGGCGCTGTGGTGCAAAGGTTAAAGCCCTAGTCTGCAGCACTGGCATCCCATATGGGCGCTGGTTCGAGTCACTGGTTCTGCTCCACTTCCGATCTAACTCTCTATGGCCTGGGAAAGCAGTGGAAGATGGCCCAAGTCCTTTGGTCCCTGGACCCATGTGGGAGACCTGGAAGAAGCTCCTGGCTCCTGATCAGCTCAGTTCTGGCTGTTGCGGCCGTCTGGGAAGTGAACCAGTGATGGATGGAAGACCTCTTTCTCTCTCTGGCTCTACTTCTCTAACTCTTTGAAATAAATAAAATAAATCTTAAAAAAAAGAAAAAAAGGAAAGAAATAAAAGAGATGTCTACAAACAAGATTAGAAAAGTCCAACAATTTGCAAATAGCCCCTAAGGAGAAAACACTGTTTTCAAGTTCACTTTTACAGAAATGCACCCATGTCGCCTAAGTTTTCTCCCCAGGCCTGGCACTAGGCTTCCAGACCTGAACTGGGTTCAGGTGGGACACGGGGTGTCAGGGCTTAGCTCAGAAGTTTCTCCCCAGCACTTCTGAGCATAGGGAGCAAATGCCCACGGAGCCGGCCAACTTCTCCACTGAACACAGGATGCAAATATAAATGATAATTTATTATTTGAGAGGTGGAGTCGCAGAGACAGAGAAGGACAATGAGATTTTCCAACTAATAGTTCACTCCCCAAATGGCAGCAATGGTTGGAGCTGGGCCAATCTGAAGCCAGAAGCCAGGACGTTTCTTCCGGGTCTCCCACACGGTTGCAGGGGCCAAAGCACCTGGTCATCTTCCAATGCCTTCCCAGGCCATAATCAGAGAGCAGGATCAGAAGAGCAGCTGGACATAAACTGGCACCCATATGGGACGCAGGTGGAGGCTTGGCCTACTAAGCCACAGCGTCGGCCCCAAAATGATAATCTTAACCCATTAAGTCTAAAGTTTTCAATTCTGTGAATCATTCAACAACATAATCTTTATTTCAAAATGACCTTAAATGATGTATCTATTGCTCAATTAAAATCTTTATAGTTGTCCTATACATAGGTAAAGGAACATAATGGGTTATGCAGCAGGATGTATTATTGTAGTGTATTAATGTAAAGTATAGCAGGATGAATTTAAATTACAAGGCAAAATATTTGTAAATCTCTAGATTATAAACACATTATAAACTATTTCCTATTTATCATAGGAAAGGACATTCTAGACGCTTCTGAGTTTTTTAATTACAGTAAAAACATTAATGAAAATCAAAATAAAGATCCTGCCACAAGTTTGACATACCAGTAAATCATTTTCTTCTTGTGTATTCGCTTTTAATTTTTTCCTACAGAGATTGTTTTTTAAACTTTCTCTACCAAACATTATCAATATTTTTCCCAATAATTATGCATTATTTAACTCTGCCACATAATCTTTAATTTACTAATCTAGTCATCTGTTGAAAGAAGCATTAAGTATCAGCAATTATTATTCCAATAAAACCATGCTGTATGGGGCTGGTGCTGTGGACAGGCTAAGCCGCCCCACCTGTGGCGCTGGCATCCCATACGGGTTCCAGTCCTGGCTGCTCCACTTCTGATCCAGCTCCCTGCTAATAGTATGGGAAGGCAGTGGCAGGCGGCCCAAGTGCTTGGGCCCCTGCACCCACATGGGAAACCCGGAAGAAGCTCCTGGCTCCCGACTTGGGATTGGCCCACCTCTGGCACTGCAGCCATTTAAGGAGTGAATTAGTGGATGGAAGATCTCTGCCTCATAAATAAATAAAACTTAAAAAAAAAAAAAACAAAAAAAAAACTACGCTGTGAGGAGCTCTTCCTTTGAAAATCTTAAAAATGAAATCAACATACCTGTCTTGTTTGGGAGAGGACTTGGATTTTAAAATTTGCTTTTTCTGCTTTATAGGGTCAGTTTCACAAATAGGGGCATTTTTCCAAGTATGAAATTAGGTTAACAACAAATTATTGGCATTAGTTTAATAGGCTGCCATCTGAAGCAATTAACCTAATGACCTCCAAACTTAAAACTCCATATTTATTGGGGCTGGCACTGTGGCATAGTGGGTAAAAAGCTGCTGTATGTGAAACCAGCATCCTATATGGGCAGCAACGAAGAATCTTGGCTGTTCCACTTCTTATCCTGCTCCCTGCTAATGTGTCTGGGAAGGCAGTGGAGGATGGCTCAAGTACTTGGGACTCTGCACCCATGTGGGAGACCCAGAAGAATCTCCTGGCTTCAGCCTGGCTCAGCCCTAGTTGTTGTGGCCATTTGGGGAATGAACTAGCAGATGGAAGACCTCTCTCCCCCTCTCTGTAACTCTGTTAAATAAATAAATATTTAAAAAAAAAACTTTCCTATTTATTATAATTATAGAACAATTAGAAAATAGTATTTTAATAAAATTGGCTCCAGAATGATTCCCAGACAGGTTATCTTTGGGAAAATACTTTGATAAGATCCACAGGGGTGGAAGATAATATTAAAAAAAAAAAAGATTGTATTTATTTAAAAGGCAGAATTACAGGCAGAAAGGGAGAGGCAGAGAGAGAGAGGGATCATCCATCCAATAGTTCACTCCCCAAATAACCGCAATGGCCAAGTCAGGAGCCAGGAACTCCATCCAAGTCTCCCACACGGGAGGCAGTAGCCCAAGCCACCTGGGCCATCTTCTGCTGCCTTCCCAAGCGCATTAGCAGGGAGCTGAGCAGCTGGGACTCAAATTGACACTTGGATTTCATAACGGTGGTTTAGCCCACTGCATCCTGATGCTGGCCCCTGCCACGGTATTTCACAGGTCCTTGTCTTTATAAAATCGTTCCTTCTCCCTTAAAGGATCTCCACTGAGGTTCTCAAGCTGCCATGTTTGTCAGAATCACGTGAAAGCCTAACCCCAGGATTCGATGAGTAGGTCTGAGTGGGACCTGAGAATCTGCCTTTCCTACAAATCCCCATGTGATACGGATGCTGTTGGTCCAGGGAAACACTTTGGGAACCACTGAATTCCAGTGACCATTCTTCTTCCAAGCTGTAGCTCAGATGCAGCCTCCCTGAACGAGGCTTCCCTTCAACTTCCATGCCCCCCACCTCCTTCCCCCGGTGGAATTTCTCTCTGCTCAGGCTCTTGCTATTCCCCATGTCATATGCTATGGTAATCTGTATGTATCTCTCTGCCCTACACCCTGTCCCCAGCCCAATGCCTGACATGTGGCAGCAGTTGCTGTTCAGACTCCGACCAGACAGTCCCCACTGTCTCTTCTCCAGTCCTGTGACGTGACCCTCACGGATCCTCCTCTGCCCTGCACATAACGCCTTCCGCTTACCTGACTTCCGCCAAGCACTGACTCCTCCAAGACGACTTGACACCTGCCCTGCCTCTAGTGTGTGTCATGGTTCCCTGCTCTGTTGTGCTCCCAACCATCCTGTCCGTAACATGTTAACCTTAGTAACTGTTACTGCTCATTGCAAGCTTCCCAAGTGCTAGGAGCTCGAATGAGCAGACCTGAACTAAAACCTTTAGAGGTCCTTTGGCCCAGAAATTCTCACTTCAGCGAAACAGTCCTTATATAAGGTAACTCCCTCCAGCAGCATCAGTGCACTTAGAATATTAGACAGCAGAATGTAGAAAATCTGACTACACGGAGACAGGGAACTAGTTCAGCAAATTACAGTGTATCTAGCAACTGGAATAGTGCACAGCCGTCACAGATAATGGGCCAGCTCTTCGTACAGTGACAGGGAGTGATCTCTAAGATCTGTGAGTACTGCTCAGTGAAAAGCAGCAGCAAAAATGTGAAACGTGCAAAAAAGCAAGAAAACTGTACATAAAATATAAAGGGCTACGTGTGGGGGGAACTAGGTGGTAGGGAGACTTTTAACATTTTCTGGAACCTTTTGAATTCTGAACCATGCTAATACATAACCTATTCAAACAAAGTTAAACATGAAAAGAATTTAAAGACCTTCAGAGAACCATAAAACAAGAGAGATTAGGGTGTGTCTCTATTTAATTCAACATAAAAATAAAATGAATATGAAGAAGTGCAACAAAGTTCAGATTTTTTTCACAGATGATTTGTCAGTGTTTTTTTTTAATTATTATTTTTAAAATTTATTTGAAAGAGCTATAGAGAGAGGTAGAGGTAGAGGTAAAGATGAAGAGGTCTTCCATTTCACTGGTTCACTCCCCAAATGACTGCAACAAAAAGAGCTGAGCTGATCCCAAGCCAGGAGCCAGGAGTTTTTTCCGGGTCTCCCACGCTGGTGCAGGGGTCCAAGGACTTGGGCCATCTTCTACTGCTTTCCCAGGCCATAGCAGAGAGCTGGATCAGAAGAGGAGCAGCCAGGACTCAAACCGGTGTCCATATGGGATGCCGGCACTGCAGGCTGTGGCTTTAACCCACAGCGCCACAGCACTGACTCCTGTCAATGTTTCTATGAAATGATCAATGTAAGGTTATATTTTCGCTTTTTATTTCTTTTTATTTTTAAAGGTTTTATTTATTTATTTGAAAGGCAGAGTTAGAGAGAGGCAGAGACAGGGAGAGAAAGAGAGAAGTCTATCCGCTGGTTCACCCTACAGATGGCCACTAAGCCAGAGCTGCGCCAATCCAAAGGCAGGAGCCAGGAGTTTCTTCCATGTTTCTCCCACATGGGTGCAGGAGCCCAAGGACTTGGGCCATCTTCTACTGCTTTCCCAGGCCATAGCAGAGAGCTGGATGGGGAGTGGAGCAGTCAGGACTCGAACTGTGCCCCTATGAGATGCCAACACTGCAGGCAGAGGCTTTACCTGCTACGCCACAGTGCCAGCCCCTTCTCTTATTTCATGCCTGTTTGTTTTTCCTTTTTTTTTTTTTTTCATTTCTTTTTATTTACAGGTAGAGTTATAGACAGTGAGAGAGAGAGAGAGAGACGGAGTCAGAGAGAAAGGTCTTCCTTCCATTGGTTCACTCCCCTAATGGCTGTTACAGCTGACGCTGCGCCAATCTGAAGCCAGAAGCCAGGTGCTTCCTCCTGGTCTCCCATGCGGGTGCAGGGCCCAAGCACCTGGGCCATTCTCCACTGCACTCCCGGGCCACAGCAGAGAGCTGGACTGGAAGAGGAGCAACCGGGACTAGAACCCGGCGCCCACGTGGGATGCCAGCACCGCAGGCAGAGGGCCAACCAAGTGAGCCGTGGCGCCGGCCCCCTGCCTGTTCTTAAGAAGCATTCCCGCTCTGTCCTTGACTCTTCTCTAGTTCTGCAGAGGTTCCCGTTCACGCACAGCTCCACTAACACCCATGGGCAGACAGTCCCAACTTATGAGGCCAAGACACAGCTCTCCAAATCTCACAGCAGCACATCCTTCCAACCCGCCATGCCTCCCAATGAACTCATCACCATCCTCACAAACATGGGCTTCCAGTACAACCTACACCCAGGGCCTGGGTGGGTTTAATGCACATACCGTCTTTCCACCCTCACCTGCCAGCCACCAGGCATTCTCTGATGCTTTCTGAAACCTTTTTTCTCTTGCAATCTGTTGCTACCTCCAGCTGGGGCTGTCATCATTTCTCAACAGCATGATTGTCACATCTTTCAACCGGGACCTCTGCCTCCGGACATGCTCTCTCCCCCATTTACTCTCACCCTGCAGCCGCAGAAATCCTAGAGCAAGCGATCATTTCCTTCCCCTTCTGAGAAACCTTTTCCTTCTTTTTGTCTTTAGGGAAAAGCCCACGTCTGTTAACTTGGCTAAGACCCTGCACGACCAGTGGCCCCTGCTAGTCCTGCAGCCTCACTGCTGAACACCTTTCACAGGCTTTAGATTCCAGACACTTTAGACTCCTTCTGATCCTGGAAGCACCTTGCTTTGCTCAGAGAGCACTGCGAAATGAATTACTCAGCACGACGTAAAGAAACCTCGAAACTTGGACCCTACTAAACTCCACGACAAGGCAAGCTAGTGGCACTGAATTTCTAAACTGCCCCCTCAAAACATGCTTATTATTCCCATCACCCTTTACCTGGCTCAGCACCAAGGCATCGGAGGGGAAGACCAGCTGTGTCGTGCAAACTTCAGCTGCCCCCTCCCAGACTGACATGAGTATGTAACTCCAGTAACCCCTCTCCGCGCTGAGCTCCACTTCTGCTCCTACCAGAGCTGCAGCCGGGCTGCTTTCCCTTCCCTGAGTCAATATTTTATTTGTGACCACAGATAGTGTTCCTGTAGGCAAGACTCAGGCGTGCCTGTCTCAGGCAGAACACGGACCAGGGCAACAGGAGCCCCGCCTGGAGTCCAGCAGGCCAGGGACGGGTCTGCCTTTCCTGCAGGCCGCCATCACGCCACCGCCTGCCGGCCTTCACGGGAGATAGTTATCATTCAAGGATCTCTGGCTGCCTGAGTCCCTCCCGGGTTCATTCTCTAATACTTGCAGCTTGGCAGCTTCCAGAGGTGATAAAGGAGGCAAACACAGGGACTGGTGTCCACGGCACAGTGGTTACGCTGCCGCTTGTGCCCGTATTACAGTGTTGGCTCAAGTCCTGGCTGCTACACTGGCCATCCAGCTCCCCCCTAATGCTCTTGGGAAGGCAGTAAAAGATGGCCCAAGTCTCCCCAATTGGAAGACATGGATGGAATTCCTGGCTCCTGGCTTCAGCCGGACCCAGCTCTGGCTTTTGTGGCCATCTGTGGAGTGAGCCAGCAGATGGAAGATCTCCCTCTCCCATGCTCCCACTTCCCTCTGTGTTTCAAGGAAAGAAAGAAGGCAAAAGCACAGTAACTGCCCAAACCGTTTGTCATTTCCTCGGGGGGGAAGGGGGGATCAGCCCCCTTGGGAATGAAAATGAAACAAATACAGATTAGCTAATTGCAACTCACCACTTGGGTAGTTAGAAAAATTAGCAGAGAGGTTTTGAGGAAAACAGATCCCTGAGAACTGGCAAAAAAAAAAAAAAAAAAAAAAAAGCCACTGAGCAACTTATATTTGAAGTTTTATAGTAATACAGGAACTTAGGGCCTTAGAGGGAGCAGATAATAAACATTTGGGGCCAGCACTGTGGCATAGCGGGTAAAGCCGCTGCCTGCAGTGCCTGCATCCCATATGGGTGCCAGTTCAAGTCCTGACTACACCACTTCTGATCCAGCTCTCTGCTGTGGCCTGGGAAAGCAGTAGAAGATGGCCCAAGTCCTTGCGCCCCTGCACCCACATGGGAGACCTGGAGGAAGCTCCTGGCTTCAGATCCGCGCAGCTCCAGCTGTTGCAGTCATCTGGGGAGTGAACCAGGAGATGGAAGACCTCTCTCTCTCTCTGCCTCTTCTCTGTGTAACTCTGACTTTCAAATAAATAAATAAATAAATCTTAAAAAAAAAAATCTTTAAAATATATTTAATTAACAGAGTTCCTCTTTCTCGTATAATTAAATCACAGAGGAGCCAGAAGCCAGGAAATCCATCCGAGTCTCCCATGTAGGTGGCAGGGGTCCAAGTACTTGGGCCATCTTCCGCTGTGTTCCCAGGCAAATTAGCAGGTAGCTGGATCAGAAGTGGAGCGGCCAGGACTTGAACTGGCATTCACATGGGATGCCGCACTGCAGGTGGCAGCATAACCTGTTGTGCCACAATGGCAGCCCCTGTACCTCTTCCTTGAGAGACACGGCCTCATGTAAGGTTAACAAAGTTAGGGAAGTCACAGCTGCAAGTCACAAAAACTGGCTTTGGGGAACTAAAATCACAGAAACCAAGAATGTACTGCAGGGTTATCAGATGGGGAAAACTACAAGAAACCTGAAAAAGCAGATCTACGAAAAAAAAAAAAAAAACTGAGTAGTTCCATTAGGAATTAACCCATGATCATGATGAAGGCGCTGCAACTGTTTGTCACACTTGTCACAGGTCAGCCAACCTGAGAGTCAAGTTAAAGGGGAAACGCAGTATCCACCTAACATCTGCTACCTGACAGGGATGGACTAATTCCCAAAGTAAAACTAAACTGCCATTCCCAGAAGAATCCAGTCTGGATGCTGGGCAGGACAACACAACTTAGACGCACTAAACTCTCTCAAAACGTGATGCCTCAAATTCAACATAACCTAGACACGGTGGAGAGCAAAGCCGAAGCACTGCACACACTTGCTGTGTGGCCAAAGTTGTGCCTGTTTCCTATCCGTAAGCTGGTGATGGTCACAACACTTGGTTGTTCCTGCAACAATCAAATAAGAAAATGTGGGCAAATATTTTATGAGCTTGTGTAGGTAAAACACTTATGAATGCTTGTCAGTCTTTGACATACATTTATTTCCTCTTCAACACAAGCCTGTGAAGCAGGAGTTTATCAGTACAACCTCTGAAGTCAGACTACATGACTCCTGCAACAACTCATGTGACCCTGAGCCAGGTTACCCAGCATCAGCAGTAAATGGGCATTATACCAACACAGTGTTGTTGTGAGGATTAAGTGAATTAATACAAGTAAAACCTTAAGAACTGTGCCTGGCATATATAGTCAACATCCAATAAAATTAGCCACTATTGTAAGTAGCTGCAGTAATTATGCCACTTTTCCAAGTGAGGAAAACGAGTCATTAGGAGTTACACAGCACAGCTTGTCTGGAAAACAATAAAAAAATAAAAAACAATTAAAAAAAGCAGCCTCCTTAAAAAATTAAAAATAGCAGCAGGAGTCTGACCCGGTGGTTGCAATGCCCACTTTCCACATCATGGTGCCTAAGTGCAATTCCTGGCTTTGGCTCCTGATTCCAAACTTCTGGCCTCGGAGGCAGCAGGCGATGGCTCAAGTGATGGGAATTTTTTTTTCAGTTTTTTTTTTTTTTTAATTATTATTTATTTGAGAGGTAGAGCTACAGACATAGACAGGGAGACAGGGAGAGAGAGGGGGCGGGGGTCTTCCATTCACTGGTTCACTCCTCAAATGGCTGCAATGGCTGGAACAGGGCCAATCAGAAGCCAGGAGCCAGGAGCTTCTTCCAGGTCTCCCATGCCGGTACAGGAGCCCAAGGACTTGGGCCATCTTCCACTGCCTTCCCAGGCCATAGCAGAGTGCTGGATCAGAAGAGGAGCAGCTAGGCTTAGAACCAGCATCCAAATGGGATGTTGGCGCCACAGGCCAACTTAGCCTACTATGCCACAACACCAACCTCGTGATGGTGATGAAATTTTTAAAAGATTTTACTTACTTATTTGAAAGGTGGGGGGCAGAGGGAAGGAGAGCTCTTCCATCAGCTGGTTCACACCCCAAACGGGTGCAGCTGCAGGGGCTGGGGTTCCAGGCTGAAACCAGGGGCCTGGAGCTCCATGTGGATCTCCCACATGGGAGGCAGGAACCAAGTGCGAGAGCCATCTTCCACTGCATTGCACTTTAGCAGGAAGCTGTACTGGAAGCATGGAGCGGCTGGGACTGGAACTGGCACTCCAATATGGGAAGTGGGCATCCCAAGTGCTGGCTAACCCCTGCACCACAATGCCCACTCCATAAATAAACCTTGAAAAAACAGAACTACCATACGCACTAGCAGTCCCACTACCAGGTACATATACAACAGAAATGAAATCAGGATATGGAAGAGACATCTAAAATCCCATGTTTACTACAGCACCATTACATTAGGTAAGAAATGGAAACAAAGTACATATCTATTAACTGAAGAATGCAGAGTGTGCTGTCTATACACAATGGGATACTATGCAGCCATAAAAGGAAGAATCCTGTCATCCGCTCTGACACGGAGGACCTGGAGGTCATTATGTTAGGGGAAAACAGTTAGGCACAGAGAGAAAAGTACTGCACGAGCTCACCCTCATGTGGAATCTAAGAAAGTGGACCACAGAGGCTGGGAGTAAAACAGCGGTTACTAGGGGTGTGGAGAGAGGAGGGGAGAGAGGGATGCGGGAGGATGATCCACAGGTCTAGTCAGAGCTGAGGAGAAACAGGTCCTGGAATCCAGCTGCAAGTGCCTGACTACAGATCACGGTGACCGCAGAGCGAGATTTCCGCCAGTGAAGAGATTGTCCTCCTGGAACACGGTGTGACTGACTGCAGGGACTGATTAAGGATGGTGTTACGACCCACTAACAAGAACACTGAGCCCCGTGGGATGCTGGCTTCACGAGGACGCACAGCCACTTTCCCAGAGATGCTTATCTGTCTTGCTAAACACGTTTTAGAGAAACCTTAGAGTTACAGGGATACGTGCGTGTGCTGTACAAGAGGCTGCTGACATCCTCTCAATAAAGGAACCACGCTGGGCTGGCCAGACGGCACTTTCCGGAAGTCGAGCTCCCGCGTCCTGTCTCTCCTTTTGCTTGCACACCCCAACAGATGACATACTGTGTCTTTCAAAAAAGCTACAAGAAATTATTTTGAATGTTTTCACCACAAAGAAATGTTTGACAGGCTGTTTACTCTGATTTGATTATACAAGGTATACACGTATGGAAACATCGCATGGTGCTCCATAAATATGTACAATTCTGTCAATAAAAAGAAGGGCTGGCGGTGTGGCCGCGTGGGTTATGCTGCTGCTGTGACCCTGGCATCCCATTCAGAGTGTGGGCTCAGGTCCCCTGCTTTTGACCAGCTCCCCGCTGATGCACCTGGGAAGGCGGTGGAAGGCAGCCCAAGTGCTTGGGCCCCTGCACCCGTGTGGGAGTGCTGGATGGAGTTCCAGGCTCTGGTTTTGGCCTGGTCCCGCTCTTGTCAACTGGGAAGAGAAACAGCAGATGGAAAACCTCCCTCCCTCTCATAGCACCTTCAAATAAATTAATATTAAAAAAGGATTTTAAAACATACATACTATGTTAAATACTTTATGTGAAAAGTAAATCATACTCAATAAAAATAAAAAATATGAACTTTCTTAAGTTATCAAGGTTTAAAGTGGTAGAGTCAGAACTTGACCTTCACTGTTGTTACTCCTAACTGCTAAACTGTCTCCAAAAGGTAATAATTAAAAAAAAAAAAAGGTGGTATTTGGACTTTAACCCTATCCTCAAGTCACACAAATTAAGAATATTTACAAAGGAAATTCAAACAAGAGAAGAGGGAAATGACTTTCGCTTCCTGTCTTTAGAATGCTGGCTATCCGGCCAGCGCCATGGCTCACTTGGCTGATCTCCGCCTGCGGCGTCAGCACCCCGGGTTCTAGTCCCGGTCAGGGCGCTGGATTCTGTCCCGGTTGCTCCTCTTCCAGTCCAGCTCTCTGCTGTGGCCCGGGAAGGCAGTGGAGGATGGCCCAAGTGCTTGGGCCCTGCACCCCATGGGAGACCAGGAGAAGCACCTGGCTCCTGGCTTTGGATCGGTGCAGTGCGCCAGCCATGGCAGCCATTTGGGGGGTGAACCAATGGAAGGAAGACCTTTCTCTCTGTCTCTCTCTCTCTGTCTAACTCTGCCTGTCACCAAAAGAAAAAAAAAAAGAATGTTGGCTATCCAGCTACTTAGAAAAAGCTAAGAATAAGGGACGGAGCTGTGGTGTGGCAGGTTAAGCTACCGCCTGCAGCGCCGGCATCCCATATGGACACCAGTTCGAGTCCTGGCTGCTCCGCTTCTGATCCAGTTCCCTGCTAACAGGTAGGAGATCCTTGTTCCTAGCTTTGGCCTGGCCCAGCTCTCGCCACTGTGGCTATTTGGAGAGTGAACCAGCAGGTGAAAGATCTCTCTGCCTTTCAACTAACTAAATAAATCTTCAGTCACGGCACTTTGGTCGGAAAAGAATATCAAAACCAAACCCTCTTGGCTCTAACTGAAAATCACGCCATTTTTAAGAATAAGTCATTTCATAACTGAATTGGTCTTCTCAATCTCATTTCTGATGTTACTCTTATTGAAACATTGAATGATCTGATTCCAAAAAAGTTAACCTCCCAAAACAGTTCACATAATTAGCACAAAGAAAAACACAAATACAAAATATACACAATACTTAGGAAAACATCTACAAAAGCAAGAACAGGCAGTTAACTGGAAGAGAGGCATAATGTTAAGACACAATTAATAGTTAACTATGCCTAGTAGAAAGACATGAATGTCCTCATTCATGGTGTCTATAAAATAATGAGCCTAAATTTTTTATGGACTATTATTTTGTAAAGTTTATTTCATTTATCTGAAGCAGAATTACAGAGGATGAGAGAGAGAGATCTTCCTGGTCCACCCCTTAAATGGCCACAACTGCCAGGGCTGAGCCAGGCGGGAGCCAGGAGCCTCTCTGGGTCTCCCACGGGGGTGGCAGGGGCTGCTGCTTTGCCTGACACGCCAGCAGGGAGCTGGACGGGAGGCAGCGCAGAGGGGACTCCAGAGCAGTGCAGGTGGTGGCTCAACCTGCTGTAAGCACACACACAGCCACGTAAGCCTAACACCGCTGTCTAGCACAACGGAAGGCTTCTTTCTGTCCCAGCCAGTGTCACCTTCTCAAGGAAAGGCTCCTCCCTCAGCCTGCCCCGTCCTGTCATCAGCTAACGTAGCGTCATGCACTCACTTCCTTCTCCTCCTGAGCCCCTGAAAGCCTCTGAGCCAACAATCACATCTCAGCCACCTTTTTTAAGCTCAGAAGTTGGTACACAAACAAAAATACAGTAGGTATTTAATAAGTGGCTGAGTGGAGTTCATGAAAGCAATTTCAACAGCGCTGAGGGTAGATCCCAGACTGCAATGAACTAAGGTAAATGGAAGACAAAGGCATAATCTGTTTTTTAAGGAAAACCTAGAGAGGAGGAGGAGAAGTGGCAGTCATCTGAAGGGGAAGTGTACCAGCCAGTGTTCCGTTTACACACGTGTAAACTGCGGACGACGATGCCCAGCTCCCTGACGACCACAGTGCCCGGTAGGTGGAATGAACCCAGGGCCGGTGTCACTGCTCACTACTGGAAGAACCTGGACAGGTGTCCTGACTCCTCCCACACACCTGTGCCCCAGGGCAGCTCCGTCGGAGTGTGCGTGCAGTGTGTGATGCACACACGCAGGATCCTGGTTTCTTCCCCGCGTGCCACCCTTCGCGGCAGTCCCTCTGCCTCGCGCCAGGCTGCACACGCTCAGGATGGCCGCGAGCGAAACGCCCCAGGTCAGCACCTGAGTAACAGACCATCTAGAGAAGGAGCCCTGACACTGGTGTGAAATCATCAAGGCTCCGGGCTCCTGCCAGAACCTCCCAGAGAACTACAGGGAAAAACTGAAAACACAGACAGATGTTTTAAAAGCTTCCAAGTGGCGACGCATTCTGGCCCCAGGAAGGTGGCCATGTGAGAAATCAATCCCCTGAGTTCTTTCCCCACATTTCACCCTGATCTTGGGGTCTTTCCCCTCCCTCCATGTGAGAAGTCAATCCCCTGAGTTCTTACCCCACATTTCACCCTGATCTTGGGGTCTTTCCCCTCCCTACCACCCTGGCAAGTTCCCGAGACCACAGCTGGCGCGTGCTTCATGCTGGAAGGAGTTTCCGTTGCTACCCTTTCTAGCTAGCGTCTGGTCACGGTCAGGCTCAGCGACCATCCATTTCTACAGGGCAGAGCCTCCCTCTCCTCTCCGTCACACACCCCTACGACTGCAAAGGGCAGGCCCGGACCAAGCCCAGGGAGCTGATGAAAAAGCGCCACGCGCGGCAGCCACGCACCCACCTTCGCGTGGGGCCGACGCGATCAACCGCGGAGAGCGGAAATGAGCGTGGACAGACGTGACTACACGCTGCAGCCACGGACGACGCGGAAAAGCCGCGGGAAGAGTTCGTGCCCGCAAACTCAATCCCGCCCTCCCACAGCTCCCGGCCAGCAAGCCCCAGATTCGGTTTCCGTGAGTCACAGTTTGACCAGGAACTTGTAACAAGAAAGAACAAGAACGGAGGATAAAAAATATTCCAGAACATCTCCAAATATCGCCAAAAAATAAAATAAAATAAAATAAAATAAAATAAAATAAAATAAAATAAAAGCATCGACCAGCCTGCGACCCCACGCGTTCGCGGCGGCCGGAGGCCCCGCCAGTCCCCGTCGCTGAGGCTGGAAACACCCCCCACCCACCCCCAGGCTAAAGGCCGCGCGGACCCGCAGACGGACCCCAGCCCGACCCGCCCGGGTGCTCCGGACGGCGGACGCCTCGGTTTCCCCGACGGGGAGGGAGACACCCATTCGTCCGCCCCGAGCTGAGTCCGGGGAACGCTCTGCGGCCCTCCGTGTGCCCGAGGCAGCCACGCTTAGGGGAAAAAGGAAAAAAGGTCCCCGCAGCCGGGGGCAGCCCCAGAAACACGGCCGCCAGCTGCCGGGGCGCGTGGGCTGCGGCCCCGCCTCGGCCGCTCCGGGCCGGACCCCGCAGGCCCGCCCGCCCAGGCTGCCGCGCGCCGCACCGGGCGGGGACGTGCGGCGCCGGTCCCCGCCTCGGCCGCCCCGCACTCACCTGCCCCGCTGCCACCTCAGCGCCCACCCCGCCGTGTCCTCGCGGCTCCTCGGCTCGCTCCGTCAGCGCGCAGGGGCGCCTCTGCGCACGCGCGCGCGGGCGGCGCGGGGCATGCTGGGGGCTGTAGGCGCCCTGGCGCGGGCGGCCGGCGGCCGGCGGTCAGCGGTCAGCGGCAGCGCCGCAGCCGCCGGGCTTACAGCAGGAGGAGGCGGACCGGGAGTCGGGGAGAGGCCCGCCGCGGTCCCTGGGTGCTGAGTCCCTAGACATTCAGGGTCCTCACTTGCGGGAGCCGGCGTGAAGACGCAAGGTGAAGTCCGGCCAGGCACTGCCCTCCCCGGGGCGTGTATGGCGCGGTGACCTCGCTGCCCTCGGGCAGCCCACCGGGTCTCTCACAACGCCCATTTGCTGGGTGAATCTTATCCGTCGCACTTTTAAAAAGGCAGAGTTGCGGGAGGACAGAGGTCTTGCCTCCGCTGGTCCACTCCCCAGATGGCTGCAGCGCCCGGGGCTGGGCCAGGTGGAAGCCAGCAGCTTCATCTGGGTCTCCCACGGGGCTGGCAGGCGCCCAGAGCCCTGGGCCGTCCTCCACTGCTCTCCCAGGCACGTTAGCAGGGAGCTGGGTTGGAAGTAGGGCAGCTGGGACTGCAACCAGCGCCCGCCCCCGTTCCTTGCACTTCATAGAGGACCTGGCTAAACCGAGAGCTAAACCGAGTGCCAGAGCGGAGACTCGAACCCATTTCTCAAGTCAAGTTCGTCTTTCTTCCCAGCCACAGCACTGCCTCCAGTCCCTTCTGTAGAAAGAAAAGACACCAGGGCGAGACCTCGTCTGTTTAGCGTGCAGCAGTCCTGTCCTCCGTCTCACAACCTGCAGGGGTTGTTGCCTTCCATTTATCTTCACGGGGAAACACCATCCCCGAGGTGCACAGGCCCCTTCTGCAGGTGGCATTTCTTGTTTGCCTACCCATGTCGCAGGAAACCGAGGGTGCCGGTGCTGTCGCGGAGCACGGCTTCCAGCGTCTTGCGTGGCACTCCAGATCTGTCAGAGATCAACACCGCACAGGTCTGAAGGTCACCGGCAAGAAAGCCTGTTTCCCTTTGGAAGAACGGCGGGTGCGGGTGCTGTGGCACACGGGTTATCACACCACCACTCGGGACACCTGCAACCCGTCACCAAGGTGCCTGGGAACCAGTCCCCACCCCCCACTTCTCATCTAGCTGCCGGCTAAGGAGTCCGGGGAGAAACAAAGGATGGCCCAAGTGCTTGAGTCCTGCCAGTCATGTGGGACACCTGGACGGAGTTTCTGCCTCCTGGTGTTGTCCTGGCCCAGCCCCAGGCACTTGGGGCGTGAACCAGCACGTGAAGATCCCTCCTCCATGTCACCCTGCCTTTCAAATAAATAAACTTTTTTAAAGCTATAGGCTAACAGTTGTATGAAACTTTTTCTTGGTAAATGCTGCTTAAGAATATGCACATTCAGGGGCCAGCACTGGGGCATGGTGGGTAAAGCTGCCATCTGCAGTGCCAGTATCCCATATGGATGCCGGTTCGAGTCCCGGCTGCTCCACTTCTGATGCAGCTCTCTGCTAATGGCCTGGGAAGGCAGCAGAGGATGGCCCAAGTGCTTGGGCCCCTGCACCCACGTTAGACCTGAGGAGACTCCTGACTCCTGGCTACGGATGGGCTCAGCTCCGGCCGCTGTGGCCATCTGGGCAGTGAACCAGCGCATGGAAGACTTTCTGTCTCTCCTTCTCTCTGTAACTCTACCTCTCAAATAAATAAATAAAAACTAAAAAAAAAAAAAAAATGAATTTGCAGAACCAACAAAGGCAGGCAGAATCTGAGGCTCGATTAACAAGGCTTTTCTAGGAAGAAAGGCTCTTGATGGGGCTCACTTGGTTAATCCTCTGCCTGTGGTGCCGGCATCCCATATGGGCGCCGGTTCTAGTCCCGGTTGTTCCTCTTCCAGTCCAGCTCTCTGCTGTGGCCCGGGAGTGCAGTGGAGGATGGCCCAAGTGCTTGGGCCCCTGCACCACGTAGGAGATCCGGAAAGAAGCTCCTGGCTCCAGATCGGCTCAGCTCCAGCCACTGTGGCCATTTAGAGTGAACCAGCAGATGGAAGACCTCTCTCTCTCTCTGCAACTCTTCCAAATAAATAATCTTTTTTTTAAATACATAAAACAAAGTGATATGATGCCAGCGCTGCGGCTCACTAGGCTAATCCTCCGCCTTGCAGCATCAGCACACCGGGTTCTAGTCCCGGTCGGGGTGCCGGATTCTGTCCCGGTTGCCCCTCTTCCAGGCCAGCTCTCTGCTGTGGCCAGGGAGTGCAGTGGAGGATGGCCCAGGTGCTTGGGCCCTGCACCCCATGGGAGACCAGGAGAAGCACCTGGCTCCTGGCTTCAGATCAGCGCGGTGCGCCGGCCGCAGCGCTGGCCACGGTGGCCATTGGAGGGTGAACCAACGGCAAAGGAAGACCTTTCTCTCTGTCTCTCTCTCTCTCACTGTCCACTCTGCCTGTCAAAACAAACAAACAAACAAACAACAAAGTGATATGAGAATCACTTCAGAAAGGTCATGAAAACCATGGACCCTGTGGCAGGTTGGGTGTGAAAGCTGCATTATCACTGCCTCAGCTCTGACCTGCTGACACACACCTGGGAGGCAGCAGGTGATAGCTGAAGTAGTGGGGGCCCTGTCAGGCACCTGGGAGACCCAGATTGAGTTCTTGGCTCCAGGCCTCATGTCCAGACATTGTGGGCATTGGGAAGTGAACCAGTGGATGGGAGATCTCCTTTCCAAATAGTTTTTTTTTTTTTTTTGACAGGCAGAGTGGACAGTGAGAGAGAGAGAGAGAGAGAGAGAGAGAAAGGTCTTCCTTTTGCCATTGGTTCACCCTCCAATGGCCACCGCGGCCAGCGCTGCGGCCGGCGCACCGCGCGTGAAGCCAGGAGCCAAGTACTTATCCTGGTCTCGCATGGGGTGCAGGGCCCAAGCACTTGGGCCATCCTCCACTGCACTCCCGGGCCACAGCAGAGAGCTGGCCTGGAAGAGGGGCAACAGGGACAGAATCCGGCGCCCCGACCAGGACTAGAACCCGGTGTGCCGGCGCCGCAAGGTGGAGGATTAGCCTAGTGAGCCGCGGCGCCAGCCAAATAGTTTTTTTTTTTTTTTTTTTTTTTTTTTTTTTTTTTTTGACAGGCAGAGTGGACAGTGAGAGAGAGACAGAGAGAAAGGTCTTCCTTTGCCGTTGGTTCACCCTCCAATGGCCACCGCGGCCAGCGCTGCGGCCGGCGCACCGTGCTGATCCGATGGCAGGAGCCAGGAGCCAGGTGCTTCTCCTGGTCTCCCATGGGGTGCAGGGCCCAAGCACCCGGGCCATCCTCCACTGCACTCCCTGGCCACAGCAGAGAGCTGGCCTGGAAGAGGGGCAACCGGGACAGAATCCGGTGCCCCGACCAGGACTAGAACCCGGTGTGCC
Organism: Oryctolagus cuniculus; assembly: GCF_964237555.1. Classification (NCBI taxonomy): domain Eukaryota; kingdom Metazoa; phylum Chordata; class Mammalia; order Lagomorpha; family Leporidae; genus Oryctolagus; species Oryctolagus cuniculus. Next base: position 116,505,206 of record NC_091442.1, on the reverse strand, counting down.
GGCGCCGCTAGGCGGAGGATTAGCCTAGTGAGCCGTGGCGCCGGCCTCAAATAGTTATTTTTAAAGTTTATTTTGGTGCAAAAAAAATTTGAAATCCATGCATACTTTTTTTCATAATATGCATTTCCACCAGCCCCCACCCTCCCCTTTTTAAAAATTTGTTTTATTTGAAAGTCAGAGAAAGTGGAGGAGGCAGAAAGAGATCTTCCATCCGCTGGTTCACTCCCCAAATGGCCGCAACGGCCAGGGCTAGGCCAGGATGAAGTCAGGGGTTTCATCCAAGTCTCCCAAGTGGGTGGCAGGGGCCCAGGCATTTAAGCCATTTTCTGATGCTTTCCCAGGTGCATTAGCAGGGAAACAGATTGGAAATTGAGCAGCCAGGACCCAAACTGGTAGCCATATGGGATGCTGGTGTGGCAGGCGGGTGGTGGCTTCACCCAGTACACCACACACAATACCAGCCCCTCCACCAACCTTTTTTTTTTTTTTTTCTTAATTATTTATTTGGAAGGCAGAGTTACAAAGAGGAGGAGATGCAGAGAGGTCGGTCTTCGATCTGCTGGTTTAGTCCCTAATTGGCCGATCAGAGCTGCACAGATCTGAAGCCAGGAACCAGGAGCTTCTTCCATGTCTCCCATGTGGGTGCAGGGGCCCAAGGACCTGGGCCATCTTCCACTACTTTCCCAGGCCATAGCAGAGAGCTGGATCAGAAGTGGAACAGCCGGGACTTGAACTGGCGCCCATATGAGATGCCAGCATTGCAGGCAGAGACTTTATCCGCTACGCCACAGCACCAGCCCCTCTAGCAACTTTTTGAAGACCACTTCTTGTATAGAGTTCTATAATTTTTTTGGCAGCCAAATGAATTTACCTTTTAATACCATTTTCCCATGAACTTTTTTTTCTAACTGGGAGTGGGCGCAAGTCTCGGACCCAGGCACTCAGATATAGGATGTGAACATCTCAACCACTAAGCGAAATGTCTGTCCACCATGAACTTTGTGATGTGACCTCATCTAGTGTTTGTTTTCTTGCACTCCTCAAGGTGGTCGGGGAGCCAGCAGCTGAGACAAGACCTGCCGTTGGCTGGGTTTGTCTCCCACGGGAAGGTGTGCCCTGAACCTCAACAAGGCAGGTGCTGTGGTGTAGTAGGTTAAGCATCTGCCTGTGGTGCCAGCATCCCATATGGCTGCTGGTTTGAGTCCCAGCCACTCCACTTCTGATCCAGCTCCCTGCCGATGGCCTGGGAAAGCAGAAAATGGCCCAAGTGCTTGGGACCCGGCACCCATTGGGAGACCCGGAAGAAGCTCCTGGATCCTGGCTTCAGCTCCAGCCACTGTGGGGCTGAATGGAATAAAGACCTCTCTGTGTCTGTAACTCTGCCTCTCAAGTAAATAAATAAATCTTTAAAAAAGTTAAAAAGACTAGAAAGCTATATAATAAAAAATATTAAGTGTGATTTCTTGGATATGGGTTTAAGATTTTTCTTTCTGCTTATTATAGTTTTCAATTTTTAGCGATTTTTATTTAAATAAATTTTTTAAACCTTATTTATTTATTTATTTATTTATTTTGACAGGCAGAGTGGACAGTGAGAGAGACAGGGAGAAAGGTATTTAAATAAATTTTGAATAGTTTTATTAATAAAAAATTGCAAAGATAGTATAGATTTCCTCTATACCCATAGTTTATCTTGATGTCATATTGGGATTCAATTATCACAGTTGAGACCATATTGATCTATTATAACTAAAGTCCTCAATTCTTAGCTGATGTCCTTTTGCTGTTCCAGGATCCCATTTGGAACAGAAATATGTTTAGTCATTATCACAAAAATCATTTATTTATTTAGTTAGTTATTTGAAAGATGGGGTGGAAGGGGAAGGGAGGGGGAGGGTCGAGGGAGGAGGAGAGGGAGAGGGAGAGGGAGAGGGGAAGGGGAAGGGGAAGGGGGAGGGGGAGGCAGAGGCAGAGGCAGAGGGAGAATCTTCCAGCAGCTGGTTTACTCCACAAGCAGCTACCACAGCCAGGCCAGAATCAGGAGTCAGGAGCTGCTCCAGGCCTCCCACCTGGATGGCAGCCCGTCTTCTGCTCCATCGCGGGCACATCAGCAGGAGGAGGAGGAGCTGGGACTGAAACCGGCACGCTCTACGGACGCCCACATCACAGGCTGCAGCTGAGCCTGCCGCACCAGAATGCCAGCCCAACAAACTACTTGCCGGATACTGAGAGTCTTCACCGTGGCAAGAGGCCTTCTTAATCTAGTCTAGTGCACACGAAATTTGGCTCGTGAAGTCTGGCTACTTTGGATTATAACCATGAATAAAATAATTTGGTTTCTCTACTCTGGACATGGTTTGATATCCTTAACCTCAAAAGTGCTGTACATAGAAAGTCTTAAGAAGCCAAATTTGAAAGAAAGGTTTAAGCAGTAGGTATAGATGGTGGTTTGCCTTCATGGAAAGTCTAGACTCAAAACTAAGCTGACTTTCCGGCCACATCTCAAGGTCACCACTTCAGAGGACAAGATGGTCTGGATGGATGTGACTACCTCGAAAAAGGGCAAAGGAAAAACACCAGGATCTCCTGGTTCCTAAATTAAACTATGAGCCTGGGGAAGTGGAGTGCCAGGCATCTGCCGACAGCCGAACAGAAAGCTGGGTGCCCAGGGCCTGGCCAGACCTTAATGTCTGGGTGGTTCTGATCCCAGTCTGAATCACTGGCTGAATGTGAATTCAATCCAATTTAAAGAAGGCACAAGTGTTCTCTTCTAGCCAACCAGCAACTCCGCTGAATGCCCCTAATTAAAACGTTACAGCGGAAAGTAACATTAGATCACAAAGTGGCATTTAAGCATGCAATCACAAGCCTGTAAATAGAAAAACAAACGGGAGTGGGAAAGGAGTCAGATGCGCAAACAGCCAGGAAGAAAAACAGGCCCAACCTCCAACCACAGGGGCAGAGGGCCTGCAGAACAGCCCCAACGAGAACGGCACCTTGTTTCCTTATTTCCCGAGGAGACCCGGTGGCCGCCATCCGTGCCATCTGCTATCCTGGGTCTGGCACTGCTGTGACACACCGACGGCTGCCTCCTCGGAACAGCCCAGACCAGAGGCAAGCGCAGGAAACACTTGCTCAAACATCCCTTTGGAGCGTTCTACGCATGTTAGCAGTGGGAGTGACCTTTCTGAACAGCACGCGGGTCTGCCGTCGATGTCTGCCCCTGGACTGCTGCATGAGACAGGTTTCAACGTCTGTGATCAACAAAAGCTGTGTTCATGTTCACGTGCAAAGTCAGAGCTCCGCAACCCCAGTGCTCTCCTTCCACGTGGGACTCGTGGCTGGGCCTTCTCTGGCTCCAGCACGCAGCTGTAAATCCAGGTAACACGGATGAAGATGGTTAGATGCCCTGAATAAGCCATACACCCAATTAATGTTCCCCTGACATACAAGCCTTATCAAAAGACGGCAGGAGGCGGGGCACAACCAGAGCTGAGCAAGCCCGATGATTTCATCACTTTTTTTTTTTTTGCAGTATTGTGGTTACAAATTTTCATTACTTATTCAGCCAAATATAACTGAAATAGTTATCTGACCCTCCTGAATCACTGGATCTAGGCTATTCTGTTAGACGTAAACCCAATTCACCATCAGGAGAGAACCAGGGATTCACAACAGAACATGTGATGAGGCTGGCACTGTGATGCCAGCTTCCCATATACACGCAGTTCAAGTCCCAGCTACCTCATTTCCTTTATTTTTATTTTATTTGACAGTAGTTACAGTGAGAGAGACACAGAAAGGCCTTCTATCCACCGGTTTACTACCCAAATGGCAACAGCCGGAACTGGGCCGATCCAAAACCAGGAGCTTCCTCCAGGTCTCCCATGTGGGTGCAGGGGCCCAGGGACTTGCCCATCTTCTAGTGCTTTCCCAGGCCACAGCAGAGGCTGTGGCTCCTCAGAAGAGCAGCCAGGACCAGAACAGGTCTCCATATGGGATGCCAGCGCTGGGAGATTAACCTACCGCGCTACTGCGCCAGCCCTGAGCCGTCCCCACTTCTGATCCAGCTCCCTGGTCATGGCCTGGGGAAAGCAGTGAAAGATGGCCCAAGTACTTGGACCCCTGCATCCACATGCAAGCTCCGGGCTCCTTCCTCACTGTCGTGGCCATCTGGGGAGTGAATCAACGTATGGAAGATCTCTCCTGTCTCTCCCTCTCCCACCATAACTCTTTCAAATAAATAAGTCTTAAAAAAAAAAAAAAATTGAACACATTAAAGGATCATGGAGGCCAGCTCTGTGGCTCAGTGGGTTAAAGCCCTGGCCTGCAGTGCCGGCATCCCATAGGGGCACCGGTTCGAGTCCTGGTTGCTCCACTTCCAACCCAGCTCCCTGCTGGCATGCCCAGGAAGGCAGCAGAGAGGATTGTTCAAGTGCTTGGGTCCCCACACTTACATGGGAGACCTAGAAGCTCCTGGCTCCAGATTGGGCTCAGCTCAGCTCCAGCCACTAGGGCCACTTGGGGAGTGAACCAGTGGATTCTCTTGTCTCTACTTCTCTTTTTAACTCTTTCAAATAAATCTTTAAAAAAAAAAAGAAAAATATTATGGACAGTCTCCAGCTTAAAATGGTTCAAATTAAGGTTTCTCAACTTCAGAGTGGTGTGAGTGTGCTCAAGTAACCATGCTGTTTTTCACTTTCAGGTCAGGATTTAATGCACTACATGAACTACTAGACACTTAAACACACGCACACACACACATTTTCAAGGTTTATTTTATTTGAAAGGCAGTTAGACAGTGAGAGAGCGAGAGAGAGAAGTCATCCATCTGCTGGTTCACTCCCCAAATGGCTGTATCAGCTGGGGCTGGGCCAGGCTGAAGCCAGGAGCCAGGAGCTTCTTTTGGGTCTCCTGTGGGTGCAGGAACCCAAACACGTGGGCCATCTGCTGCTGCTTTTCCCAGGCCACGAGCAGGGAGCTGGATAAGCTGGAGCGGCCGGGACTTGAACCAGCACCCAGTGCAGGTGGCGGCCCCTGGACACTCCATTACAGCACAGGCTGTTAGGTGACTGCCCAACTACAGCCCATCAATGCTTAGAGCATTCATTATGCCAGTTGGTGTTGCTGTAAAGAAGAGAGTCGGCACAGCACTGTTTCTGGGCTATAACCTTGAGAAACGTAGAAGCGCCGGGAAGCACTGGATTAACTTCAGCTACTGGTTCTCGAAGGAAAACAAGGCACTACAGACACCGTTTTCATGTCCCGGCATTAGAGTTCTCAAAGCCAGCAACGACTTCTCATTTACTTCTCTCCAGCTCTACAGACTCAGTTCTGCTTTCTCCTTCATCACACTTCCATATGGCTTTAACAGGGGATGCACCTCCTCCTCCAGGAACCTCTGTACCTGCAAAGGGGAAAGAAGGGTAAGAGAGTGGAAATGTGGGCGCCAGCTTTCCCGCTGCCGGCGGGCCCCACCGAGACCCCCGATCCAGGGTCACTCCAGCACTGAGCCTCTCTCTTCCGCTAGCCTGTCACAAGGCTCTCCCCGACACACCAAGCCCACCCTCACCATTCTGCCCTCGCACCAGCCCAGCCCGCGTTCTCTCCGCCTCACCGCTGCCTCCCAGTCAGGCCAGCTCAGATCGTCATGGCGCCTTCCTTCCCCGCTCCCCAGCCCACAGCCAGCTCCAGGGATGGCCTCCTTTCCCTCGGCTGGCACCACCCACTGCAGCAGCCCCCTTACTGGTCTCCCTAAGCCCCAGTTCTTTCTCCAAGCAGACTATTACATTAACAGGAAAGCCATCTGAATATCCAAGACAACTGCACCTGCAAACCCTGTGACACCCGCTGCTCTGCAAACACTCGGCGTTCAAGGCCTTAGCTGCTCTCTCCTCTCAGCCCGGCGTCCCCAGGCTAACTCCTTGCAAGCTCACACGAGACGTCTCTCTGGTCTTTCCTCTGCTCCATGGGGATGTCTCCAACTGTGTGATTCCCTAAATCCCTGCATGGACTTAACCACCTATTTATCAAGTTTGCTTTCCATCTTTAAATCCTCCAAACCAAACACATATTGAGCACCTGGTATATATTTGACACATGTTTTTGTTTTTGTTTCTTTTCTGACAGGCAGAGTGGACAGTGAGAGAGAGAGAGAGACAGAGAGAAAGGTATTCCTTTGCCGTTGGTTCACCCTCCAATGGCCGCCGCGGCCAGCGCACTGCGGCCGGCGCACCGTGCTGATCTGAAGCCAGGAGCCAGGTACTTATCCTGGTCTCCCATGGGGTGCAGGGCCCAAGCACTTGGGCCATCCTCCACTGCACTCCCTGGCCACAGCAGAGAGCTGGCCTGGAAGAGGGGCAACCGGGACAGAATCCGGCGCCCCGACCGGGACTAGAACCCGGTGTGCCGGCGCCGCAAGGCGGAGGATTAGCCTAGTGAGCCGCGGCGCCGGCCTTGACACATGTTTTTGAATTAATTCCTCTGGACTTTCCCAAAAGATAAGGAAAATGACAACACTAAGTATCTGTTACGCAGCAAGGACCACAGGAGGAGTTCCAGGCCCTACACCAACATCATGTATTTTTTTCCCTATCAGCCAACAGACAACAGAAGACTGAATAGAGACCCCACCTGAGAGTAAACACTTTTCCTCCTGGGACAGGCGTTGTGGCGCAGCAGGCTTGAGAGCCCGCATCCCACAGCAGAGCACCAGTCCAGCCTGGCCCTCCAGTGCAGTCCAGCTTCCTGCCAGTGCACCCTGGGAGGCAGCAGGCAACAGCTCAAGTAGTTGGGTCCCTGCCACCCATGTGGGAGACCTGGACTGAGTTCAGAGCTCCTGGATTTGGCCTGACTCAGCCCCATCTATTGGGACATTTGGGGGTTGTGAACCATTCAGTAGATGAAAGATATCTACCACTCTTTCAAATAAATCAACATTTAAAAAAATTCCATTTCTTTAACTAACTTGAAAGTCAGAGAGAGACAGAGAGACAGACACTCCTATCTGCTGGTTTTTTCCAATGCCCACAGAAGCTGGGGCTGGGCAGAGCTCCAGCCAGGTCTCCCACATGGGCAGGGCCCCAACCACCTGTTGTCTCCCACAGTGTGCGCGAGCAGGAAGCTGGAGTCGGGAGCGGAGCCAGGCCTGGCACCAGGCGCTCTGCCCACATCTCACCACACGCTTGAGACCAAGAGAACTGTGAGAAGTCTACAGGGGAAATACTTAAGGATCTCTCAAAATCACCCAATCTTTCCACTTCTGCCAGTGGGTTCCTAACTAGCCACACTCACACGTAAGACAGCGTCTGAGGTCTCGCAGCTCAGCAGCGTGGAAAGAGGACAGCTGGAGCAGCCTCTGCAAGGGCGCCGAGGTCACTCACCTGCTGGGATGCACGCCCAGTGAAAGAAGAAGGATCCAGCAGATGCTCCAGCTGGGAATGTATGGGGCTGAAGTAGGCATCGGCCCGGATCCGCTCTATGAGGTCGTTATCGCCCCCTTCCTGCTTGACCACCGCGGCCGCCTGCTGGGAAAGCACGCGGATTTTCTCATGGCAATCCTGGGAAGAGAGCAAAGCAGTGGCGCTTCACCAAGGGCGCCTGAGTGTCCTGGAAGTCAGCCGACCCCACCAGGACCTCCACCCCGTCTACGCCCACGCCACGGTGGCGCTCTCTGAAGCCTCGTGAGTCACTGACCCCATTTCCTGCACTCCCATCAGCTCTCATGAAAATTCAGACACACTTCCTTCGCCAAGGGTGAACTCTGCCCCCAGGCGAGTGATTCACTTTTAATAACTGAGTTCACACGGCGACCTCAGAGATGGCAGTGTATGGCAGGCAGGAAGTGCCTCGTTCACTACTCTGCATACAGCGAGACAGCAGGGCTGCAGGGGCTTGGGTTACACACCTGGCGGCTGCCCCCAGCTTTGACCATGGCCATGATGATGTTCTCTGTGGCCATGAAAGGCAGCTCCTGTCGAATGCGCCGTTCGATCACCTAGAAGCAAAGACTAAGTGAGGGCCAGGAAAGATGCCTCTAAGGTTACAAAGGTGGACACGCAGCAAGATGCCGTGTCCGGCAAGCTACGCAGCAGGGACGCGAGCTACTGCAGCCAGGGCGAGCAGCAACGCAGTTTTCATTCTATGCGGTGTTTTTCCATTTTCTTACTAACCCAGAGATTCATTTTGATTAAAAAAAAGAGGAATATTGGGACTGGCGCCGTGGCCTGGCGGCTCCTCTTCCAATCCAGCTCTCTGCTTGTGGCTTGGGAAAGCAGTAGAAGATGGCCCAAGCGTTTGGGCCCCGCCCCTGCACCCAAGTGGGAGACCTGGAAGAAGCTCCTGGCTCCTGGCTTTGGATCGGCACAGCTCTGGCCGTTGAAGCCATTTGGGGAGTGAACCAGCGGATGGAAGACCTCTCTCTCTCTCTGCCTCTCAGTCTGTAACTCTACTTCTCAAATAAATAAAATATATATATATATTTTTTTTTTTAAAAAAGGAGGAAGATTGATTTAAGTAAACTTTTAGAAGCAGCTTCGTAGAAATGATTCCTAAGACCTCAAGTTTGCTAAGTTTCGGTGCCCGGCTTCCAGAGCTAAGTATTTAGGAAACCAACCCGCCTGCCTCAGGCAAACGGAGACACCTACTCTGCCTGGTCACAGCAGAGCTGGTGATCCGTGCTGCCGGACATCTTGGGACAAGTCAGGTACCTTTCTTTCTTTTTTTTTTTTTTAAACTTTTATTTAATGAATATAAATTTCCAAAGTACAGCTTATGGATTACAATGGCTTCCCCCCCATAACATCCCTCCCACCCACAACCCTCCCCTGTCAGGTACCTTCCTTTCCCTCTCAACCTGTCTAGGAACCCCGGAGAGCTAAGCTCATGAGCACGGGGTGAGCTTAGCCGGGAAGGGCTCCCCGCGAGCGGAGCAGGCCCGCCATGTGCCCCAGAGCACGCTTCCCCATGTCCCAACCCCTCCCACACACTTCACTTTTCATTAGGCCTCTTACTTTGGGGTACACCACCAAGCCTTCAGAGATATTCTGCAGCGTGATCAACAGCGTATCTGCGGTGAGAAAGGCCTCGGCCAAACAGATGCGTCTGCGAAGCAAACAGCCACGAAGCACACTCTCAGAGCAGCGTACAGTGTGTCCCAGCAGGCTGCTCCACGCCCATCTCTCTCCTGCAGCTGCCCAAGGCCTCACGACCCCACTTACCACCTCTGGTCCAATGCTTGCCCGCGCACCAGGCCTCACCTGGCTGATCCCCAACCCCAAGTGCACTCAGCCATTTTCCCAGAGCCTCCCACTCACTGACAAACACGCGCTCTCGCACGCAACTGCGCTCTCACAGCCCTTCCCTCAGTGGACGGCACCAGCACCCGTCACTCACTGCCATCAGCCACGAAGGCTGCCTACTGTGCCTTCAACTCTCTCCACTCACACGGCCACCGCGCCAGCGTGGACTAGGACTTCCACAGTCAACTCCTCGCTTGCTCTGCCCAGATCCATGCCCCCTACAAGCGAGCCTTCACACTGTCCCCAGCGTGCTTTAGCAGGTGAAGTGGGTCAGGAACGGCCGGCCCCCACACCTGAGGGCCTAAGACCCAAGGATTCAACCAAGTGCAGATTGAAAATTCGATTTGGGGAAAAGTAATCGCGTACATACTGAAAGTACAGACTTTTTTCTTGTCATTATTCCCTAAACAATACAATCTTACACAGCATTTACACCGTTGAAGGACGTAATATAAAGATGCTTTGAAGTATATGTGTAGGGTGTTTGCAAATACTATTCCACTTTACGTAAGGGACTTGCCATCTCCACACTTTTGTCCCCCTGGAGGATGGAGGATCCCGGAAACAGCCCCCGGCCTTGGGTACGGGGGCGGAGGGAAAGGCTGACTTCCCAGTGAACTCACATGACTTGTTTCCAGAGACAAACCCTGGACTAGACGGAGCTCTCAGAAAGCCAGCTTTAACTTCACATCCTTTTCATTCAAGAAATCCCAATTCAACGCAAGCAACTAAGATGAGGTGAATCTGTTCTAAGTGAGCAGGAGGTCAGGTACCCGCGCATGCTGGAATCTCAGTAGCAGTCACCTGGTACTATTACTGAGCCAGGACCTCTCGGTCGGCATCTGCCCGTCTTCAGGGTAACGCCCGCGGTCTCTCTCAGGGCCTGCGAAGCCCTTCACCGACCGCCCTGCCGCCTCTCCCGCCGCAGTGCCGTTACTCCCCAGCACCACTCAGCTGCTACGCCCTGTGCTGCTCTTTCTCCCGCCTTTGCGTCTTGATTGGCGCTCTAGATGCGGTTCACCTGTGCTGTGCTATTCCCCTGGCCCCTCCCACACAGCGCCTCCCTCCCTCCTTCTCCCTGGTGCCCTGCGTGCACTCTGGTCCTAACAATGATCACACTGCCGCCTTATGCTTCTGCCTCTGCTAGAGTCGGGCTCCCTAGGGACAAGGAAGAGCCACAGAGATACTCAGACAATCCTTTAACCTCCTGCCGCTCCGTCAGCCTCCCTCCCAGTGTGCTGTACGTGATGTCCCGCTCCACTGACCGGTTGGCACTGTCATCCAGGGTGCGTTCAAACCACTGCACGGATGCGGTCTGCAGCGGGTCCATGAGCAGGGTCATCAGGTGCCGGGCAAGGCTGCAGCAGCGCTCTGAGCGCATGGGGTTCCTCTTGTATGGCATCGCGCTGGAGCCTGCCCCCAAGACAGGGTGGGATGCAAAGGCGGAGAGACTTCAGAGACAGTGAGCACACAGGCAGCTGCGGATGAGCTGTCAGCGCACGGCCACAGGCCTCTCCAGCAGCTCCCCAGGTCACACTCACCAATCTGCTGTTTTTCAAAGGGCTCCTCCATTTCCTTGAGGTTGGCCAGGAGGCGTATGTCGGTGCAAATCTGGGGGAAGCGGGGAGCAGGCATTGTCCCACACTCTTGGTGTGCGGGACAGTCAGGGACAGGGAGCAGGCATTGTCCCACACTCTTGGTGTGCGGGACAGTCAGGGACAGGGAGCAGGCTGCAGAAGGACATGAGCTCTCAGGGGCACTGCCGCTGGCTGTCCTCCCTCGGGGCATCTCACTCAGACCCGCGTTGCCCCTGAAGAGCTGGGATACAAGTTCCAGGAGCGTGGAACTGCCCGTGTGAACCACTGCAAAGACCCCAGGGAAAGACACTGGCAGGATTAATTTTAATATGGACATTTGCAGTCTTTGGAGTAACTCTCAAGAGAATGTAGGAACGAGTCTGAACACACCTTAATTTAAGACCCCAAACTGTGAAAACGTGCGCAGTTACCCACTGAGAGACACAAACACAGAAGTGGGAGGCTGACTGAGTGGGCCTGTGGTACCCCAAGCTCCACCCCTCACCTTGTGCACCGACGCCCCCAAGCTAGCCAGCACAGAGAGCACCTCAATGTCCACTTTTCGAGTATAGGTCTGACCCGTGATGATGAACGCCCTAGAATCAAACAGGAAAGGGGATCTACGGTAACTGTTTCAGGACACGGCTGAGCCACAGAGACAAGGACAACAGACAACAACTGAAAGCTTGGTCTTCCTGGTATGGTAAAATCACAACAGGCCCAGAGGACCTGACTGGCAACTTGCTCTTAAAACAAACTGCCCTTCCACTGCTTTTCCTAATTCTCAGGACACTGTCCTGCCTCAAGAAGGAAACGGGAGCCAGCGTGCCCTTGCCTGGGACAAGGAGCCATGGTGGAGCCTGGTGGTCCTCGACGGAAACCCGCTGGAGGGCCTCAACAAGAAACAACAACAAGGCATGGGTAAGGCTACGTCAAGAAATCAAAAGTGAACGGTTTCCTTTTTTTCTTAAAAATTGTAAAAAAACTAAAAAAAAAAAAAAAAAAAAAAAAAGGAACCCAGATGGAGAGAAAATAAGCCCCAGGCCAGAAATAGAAGGAAACAGGTAGAAGAATAGAAAAAGCCAAAAAGCCAAGGTCAAATCTGGAGGTCCACTGAGCAGGCCTGTCATCACCTCAACACGGAGGCCAACACTCTGCCCCTCACCCACCTCTTAAATCCCGCCTTTTCTGTCACCATCTTGTCAAGCTGCTCCACCTTGGAGAGAAAAGACACATCCCTACAGAAATCTAGGGGTCTAGTACAATATCCCAAGCTGCGATCCTGCCCAGCCCTCAGCCCTCTGCTGACCTCCTGCCAGTCCAAATACACCACCACCACCCCCATCCCAGGACCAACTTTCCCAACGTCCTGGAGGCCAGCTTGTATCTTAGGCTCCCGCCACTGAGTTTCTGTGCCCCAGGCCATTTTCATGATACCTTATGGTGATCTCCCTCAAAGAGCTGCAGGAAGCTGGCCTGGGTGCCCGTCGTGCCCTTCACGCCTCGGAAGCGCAGGCCATCTTGGACACGCTTCAAATTCTGGAGATCCATGCAGAGATCTTGAATCCAAAGACAGCAGCGTTTTCCAACTGTGGTCAGCTGAGCAGGCCTGAAACAGCCCAGTGGGAACACAGAAGTCTCAAACCCGGGGCCTTACAAGAAGCCCATTTAGTAATATAAGGGCAGATTCTACTTTGTTCAACATATCTTCAGACACTGGCAAGAAATATCACACAAGCTTCCCCTCCAACGGAGCTTACATTGTAGTATAAACAAGAAGAAAATAAATAAGGTAACTGTGGAGGGGCCGGCGCTATGGCACAGGGGGTTAAGTCACCACCTGCAGCACCAGCATCCCATAAGGGTGCTGGTTCGAGTCCCAGCTGCTCCACTTCTGATGCAGCTCCCTGCTAATGCACCTGGGAAAGCAGCAGAAGACGGCCCAAGTGCTTGGGCCCCCGCATCCACATGAGAGACTCAGAAGAAGATCCTGGCTCCTGGTTTCAGCCTGGCCCAATCCCGGACATTGCGGCCATTTGGGAAGTGAACCAGTGGGTGGAAGACCTCTCTCTGCCTAATTTTGCCTTTCAAATAAATAAAATATTTAAAAAATAAAAAACAACAACCTATTGAGTCATTACATGCAAGATGAGCGCAGAGGAGAAGGCTGCTTGCCGGCAGTAAGGGACAAAGGCTCTCCTGTGTCAGGAGCTGCCCCGCTAGGGAGGAAGCCCCCGGACCTCTGAAGGCAGCAGATGCCTTTGTTCAGCCTGAAGTCCAAACCAATCCATGAAAGGTCTGTTTCTGAACAGAAAACATAACTATGAATAATAATATCCAAGTTCCGATGGATAACCTAGCCCATCCCAAATGGCATCTCTCTGCTTGGCTAATGACACTGACAGCCGGCAACCTCACGGCAGGGCCAGGACGTCCAGGCTTGGCATCTCACAAGCTACAGCACCCCTAGATTAATCGCATGGTGGTCTTCCTTCTCCATTCACAAGGACGGATTACTGGGGGAAGGGAAGCCAGAAGTCAGCTGGCCTGGCCTTGTTCACGGCAGCGTTGTTCCTGACAGCCCAGATGGCCATCAAGTGATGAGCGAGTGAGCAAAGTGTGGTGTGCACACACACGGGGATGCCACTCAGCTACGACAAGAAAGGAAGCTCTGACACACGCTGCCACCACACGGATGGACAATGAAACCAGACTGAGCAAAAAAGAAGCCAATCACAAAGTCACAACTGCACGATTCCATTTATATGAACTTCTGGAACATGCACATCCAGAGACAAAAAATATATCAGTGACTGGCAGGTGCACGGGAAGGAGGTAGGATGACTGCTAACGGGTATGGGATTTCTTTTTGGAGCGATGGAAATATTCTGAAATTACACAGTGGTAAAGACTGTCTGGCTCTGTGATGTACTAAAAAACCATCCAGCCACACATATTGTATGTGAATTATATCTCAGCAAAGCTGTATTACACGGATGGATGTGCAGAGGTGCTGCCTGCTAAACATGGCAGCCGAGAGCTCTCCTTCCACCACTCCCAGAGAAATGTTACAAATGGAGGACCTGCACGGTGGTCTCCTGCTTGCTGGATGCACAGCAAGCCAACCACCGACACAGTGCAGAAGAAAGCAAGGGTTCATCTGCAACAAGCACAGCCAGGGGTCAGGCAGCTAAGGCTCAATCCCAGCTTCCCTGAGGGGTCGGCTCTGTGGCGGAGCAGGTTAGGCCCCCACCCGTGAGGCCAGCATCCGAGACCAGGCTGCTCCACTCCCAATTCAGCTCCCTGCTAATGAGCCTATGAGGGCGGCAGAAGATGGCCCGAGTGCTTGGACCCCTACACCCACGTGGGAGACCTAGAAGCAGCTCTGGACTTCTAACTTTGGCCTGGCCCAGGCCCAGCAGCTCTAGCTGTTGTGGCCCTTTGGGGAGTGAACCAGCAGGTGGAAGACCTCTCTTCTCTCTGTAACTCTTTCAAATAAATTAAAAAAAAAAAAAAAAAAAAAAAAAAAAGCAGGGGTTGAGTACTGCATGATCAGCTCGCTCGTGGCCCTCCCTTGACCGGCAGTAAGGGCCACTCTGCCATGGCGAAGGGCTCGAAGTAGACCAGGCACTATTTTGCTGTTTGATCAAGGCCCATGGGTTTCCTCAGAGCTTTCCGTACAGAGGCTGGCACTGAGACGTAACTTGACTCTGACCGACGGTCTCGGCTCCAGCGTTTCTGTCGCTCTTCCAATTCAGTGAGTTACTCTACAGAGAGGCACAGCAGGCCGAGGAAGAGATGCTGGGGCCGGATAAAGTCAACCGCGTCAGGGGGCAGAGACTGGATTCAGGAGCACAGGCTTGTGTGACACACCCTGAGTACTCGACACAGACGCAACACAGACGTCGGGCACGAGAGAAGCCGGGGGGCCGCATCTTCATCCAGCCAGGGTAAGCAGACTCACTTTCAACACTGGTTTCCCTTATCAGACTGCAGGCTCCTGTCCCGGCCAATCCAGCCCCACATCTCGTCCAGCACCCACTGATGTATCTGGGAAAGCAATGGATGATGGCACAAGTGTGTGGGCCCTTACCACCACACAGGAGATGTGGACACAGCTCTGGCCTGGCCCAGCCTTGGCAGTTTGTTGTGGTCATTTCGGGGGTGAACCAGTGGATGGATCTTTCTGTCACTCTGCCTTTCAAATAAATAAATAACTGAATCTTGGGGCCAGCACCATGGTGTAGTGGGCTAAGCCTCCGCCTATGGCACCAGCATCGAATACGGGAATTGGTTCAGGTCCTGGCTGTTCCACTTCTGAGCCAGCTCCCTGATGGTGACCTGAGAAAGCAGTGGAAGTTGGCCTAAGTGCATGGGTCCCTGCGCCAGCGTGGAAGATCCAGAAGAAACTCCTGGCTTCAGAGTGGCCCATCTCCAGCCAGAGGCCATATGGGGAGTAAATCAATGGATGGAAGACTTTCTGTCTCTCCCTCTCTCTCTAACTCTGCCTCTCAAGTAAGTAGATAAATCTTTAAATAATTTTTTTTTTGACAGGCAGAGTGGACAGTGAGAGACAGAGAGAAAGGTCTTCCTTTACCGTTGGTTCACCCCACAATGGCCGCTGTAGCCGGCGCGCTGTAGCCGGCGCATCGCACTGATCCGAAGGCAGGAGCCAGGTGCTTCTCCTGGTCTCCCATGCAGGTGCAGGGCCCAAGCACTTGGGCCATCCTCCACTGCCTTTGTAGGCCACAGCAGAGAGCTGGACTGGAAGAAGAGCAACCGGGACAGAATCCAGTGCCCCGACCAGGACTAGAACCCGGTGCTGGCGCCGCAGGCAGAGGATTAGCCTATTGAGCCGCAGCACCGGCTAAATAGATATTTTTAAAAATAAAAATTATGGAAAAAAATTATCCTGTATCTCATAACTACAGTAATCAGTATTTATATTATGGAATTTTTTCTAATAAGAAGATTTAATTAAAAGGCAGAGTTACAGACAGAAGAAGAAAAAGAGAGACAGATACCTTCCACCTGCTGGCTCACTCCCCTAGGCTGAAGCCAGGAGCCTGGGACTCCCAAGCACTTGGTCATCTTCTTCTGCTTTCCCAGGCCATCAGCAGGGAGCTGGACGGGAAGTGGAGCAGCCATGATTTGAACCAGCGCCTTTATGGAACACCAGTGCCACAAGTGGCAGCTTAACGCACTACAAGCACAATGATGGCCCCTTTCATGGAATACTTTGATCCAATCGTTGTGCAATGTATAAGCTGTCTTTCCCCCATAACATTAACCTAAGCACATTTCAATGTTAAGTCTGTTTTTTCTTAAGAACGTATTTATTTATTTGAAAGGCAGTTACAAAGAGAGGAGAGACAGAGAAAGATCTTCCATCCACTGGTTCACTCCCCAAATGACTGCAATAGCCAGAACTGGGCCAATCCAAAGCCAGGAGCCAGGATCTTCTTCCAGGTCTCCCATGTAAGTGCAGGGGCCCAAGGAGTTTGGCCATCCTCAACTGCCGTCCTAGGCCACAGCAGACAGCTGGATCAGAAGTGGAGCAGCCGGGACAAGAACTGGTGCCCATATGGGATGCTGACACTGCAGCCAGTGGCTTTACTTGCTGCACCACAGTGCCAGCCCCGTTACTAAGTCTTAATGAGCATCATCTTAATGGTTACATATTATTCCAGCCAGTGGCTTTCTTAGACCCTATTTAAGTATTGCCTTATTGTCAGACATTTAAACTGTTTCCAATGCTTACTATCATAAATAAGACTGTAACAGACAATCTTGGGACAAGGTTGCTCTCATAATTCGGATTGCTTCCTTGGGTTAGATTCTCAAGAAGGGAATTACTACGTGAAGGTGTAGGGATATCACCAAGGCTCTTGGTACACACACGGATACCCAAGTAAACCATTGGGTAAGTAAACAGTACTCATCAGGCGAGGACTGGGTTCATGCCTCGTAAGCGTTCCAAGATACCTATCTAAATCATGCTGAGACTCTTCATCTCAAGTTCACTATGAAAATGGGGGAACTGAAGGAGTAATTCAAAGTCACACGCACAAAACAGCCCAGCTTCCACGGAAATGTGGAAATGTACTACTTACTGGAAATGTGTGAAACCTAAGGTGGGTAGATCGGCTCGTTCCTTAGCGAAGTCGGCAAGCCTAGAGATCACTCTGGCAAGCTAAAGAAAGACCGTGGGGTAGAAAGAGGGGGAATTCAGGTTGAGTTCTTTATGTAACTAGAAACCCGGAGACAAGTTTATATAAAATTAGGCCTCCAGCAGCCATATCTTTTCATCTCTGTATCCTAAAGTGCCGTGAAGAGTTCTGGCAATGCACTGAAAGCGGAGCCGCCTGAAATGTCATGAATTTTTAAGGTCACAGCAGACAAACAGGCAGAAATCATCGTCCTGACCCACATTCCAGCTACATGCCTCTGCCTGCCTTCATGTCAAAGACTCTGCTCTTCACTTACAGTGCCTTTTTTTTTTTTAAGATTTATTTTGTTTCAAAGACACGGTTAGATAGAGAGGGAGAGACAGAGACAGAGATCTTGCATCTGCTGGTTCTCTCAACAAATGGCTGCAATAACTAGGGCTGGGCCAGACCGAAGCCAGGAGCCAGGAGCTTTATTTGGGTCTCCCTTGTGGGTTCAGGGGCCCAGGGACTTGGGCATCTTCCGCTGCTTTCCCAGGCACATTAGCAGGGAGCTAGATCGGAAGTAGAGCCGCCAGGACTCGACCCGGTGCTCATATGGGATGCTGGAGTTGTAGGCAGCAGTTCTACCCCCTACGCCACAATGCCGGCCCCTCAATTTACAGTGCTTTAACCAAAAAGAGACAATTAATTCTTCAGATGGGTTACAGGTTTGTTCACTGAAAAAATGATCTCATACGCATTCACACTGCTGGTTGGTGCCCACCTCCTACCACCGGGCGCTAAGTAGGAAACTCCGCCAGCCTTACCTTTGGCAGAAGCAGATCAAACGCATGTCTAAGGATGATCAGGTCCTGCAAAGGAACACGCAGTGGCCTTATACTCAACAGCTTTGCTCAAACAGAACTGTTACCACACTTTGTGGCCATCACATCGGGGGTTCTCTCAGCTGGCAGCCTGTCTCACCATTAGCAACCCACCGTGCAAACCAGAAGATGCCAACAGAGGGTCTTTTCTGGTTACTGTTTTAGAAAAACACTAACTTAGACAGCAATACCACTGGATCTATAACAAAACTTGCACTTGTTAAGCCCAACGTACATTCTATCTAAAATGAGTGAAAAATCTGCAAGTCCACAAGGTTTCTGTTTTCCCAGAGCGCCTGCGTCTCTGAGCTTTCCCACGGCACTCCCACCGGTCTCCTCCCCTTCTCGACCCTACCGTCGCTGGTGAAGAAAGGCAAGCCCGGAACATCAAGGCAAGCTTAGGAAACACAAAGATGCCAGAGGGAGCTAAGCGTTCACACAACCCCAACACATGCTTAAACGGGACAGTAATGGTTGAGCCCAATTACGCGCTGGCTATTTTTAGAAAGGATTTTCCAAGTTAGCGGACATTCTTCTCCCATTATCTGACTCACCAATCACACACTTTAATTATGTACTTTTTAGGACTAAAAGAAGTACTGACTTCTTGCTGGGCTGGAGGGTTATCTGGACCTTCATTCTCTGGTCCCACGGGCAGCCTGCGATCAGAAGCACAAGCGCTGGCGCCCCCTGACTGGGCTGGGACCCTTTCTGCTACGTAGTCCTGAGCCAGCTCCTCAGCCTCTCCTTAAACCCCCTCATCTGTAAGGACGGATTATTAAGCCACGCCGAGAAGACTGTGTTTTCTAGGACTGCATGCACATGGAATCTGTAAGAGAGGTGGGCAGGAAGCTGGCGGGTGCAGGAATGCGGGCTGACCGCAGCAGAAACCAGAGAACTTCTTGGAGTGAAGGTGCACTCTCAAAATAGAGCGTGCAGATGGGCAAACAACTGCAGTCAGTAAACTCAGCAACATTTAAAAATGCTCAGAAGAGTGTCCACCACCTAGTGAGCTCTCCGGGAAATGCCTGAATATAAGACACATTTGCTAACTAGAGTTTTCATTTAACAATTACAGTGTAATCGTGCCTTAAACAGAAGTCACACGGTTTGGAAAGAGCAGCTCTTCGGAACACCCCCGAGGCCACCCAACTGCCAAGGCCGTGGCTTACGCCTAGCACAGACAGGATGAGCAGCACCTGCAGGTCTTATGTGATGGGCGTAACTGGGTGCTCAGACTGGAATAAAATCCCAAACAGAAAATTTTTCAGCAAAGACATTCCTCAAATTAAAGCTCTACGGAGTTACTTCCTAAAACTGGAAAAAAAATCAAATAAAATTTATCAATTCCTTATGAAGACTGAATCCTAAGTGTACAAAACATGGGTTCCTACTGTGTTATCTCCCACATAGCAGGAGGTGGCACCAAGATGAATGATGGGCGCAGCCTTCGGACAGCAGTGGCCGAACGTGTGCACGTGAGCCATGACGTCATGCCGCAGCCGTTTCTCTTCCTCAGCTGCCATCTTGAAGTCTATGTTGTCCAGGTTGGACTTCATCTCTTGGATTTGTTCATCTGTGATGGGCAAACCCAACGTCTGCACAATGGGAAAAACAAAATACAAAAGCCTCAGGATCAGTCGTTTGGAGGGACACCAACAAGAGTAGTTCCTGTGAGTATTTTTTGCCCTGCTTCCCAATCCTTAAACTAAAACATGGGGCAAGTTCGAAATACGGAGGTGGGGGAGGCACCTGCTAAGTGCATGATGAAAACTCACATTCTGAGCAAACTCTAATACATCAGACAACAACGTACGCTGACCTCCACTGACCCTGGGCCGTCCCCTCAGCGAGATCCTCCCCTACTTAATCCTCAGTGCCCACAGCGTGGCAGCTGGACGCTGGACGTGGGCGAATTTACTCAGGGAAATCAAAATCAAGTATTCTGAAATTCTTTTTTTTAAAAGATTTCTTTCTTTGACTTGAAAGGCAGAGTCACAGGGAGACAGCTTCTACCTGTTGAGTCACTCCCCACTGGCCACAACAGCTGGAGCTGGGCTGATCCAAAGCCAGGAGGCAGGAGCTTCTTCCAGGTCTCCCACATGGGTGCAGGGGCCCAAGCACTTGGGCCATGTTCTATTGCTTTCTCAGGTGCATGAGCAGGGAGTCGGATTGGAAGTGGAGCAGCTGGGACTTGATCCAGCGCCCATTTGGGAAGCCAGCACCCCAGGCACCAGTTTTACCCACTATGCCGCAGCACCAGCTCTGGATTCTGTAATTCTTAATTTGTTGTTCTGCCAACAAATTATGTACAGCAAATTCAGTACAGCTGACAGCAATTCTGGGAGCTACTGATGAGAAAATAAAGACATCAACACCTTACGCTGATCCGGGAGGATCCAGCACCTTAGAACAGTACTGTCCATGCAGACACAGCTTCTTTCCAGGTGTGCCTATTTAAATTTAAACTGGGGGCAGGCACTTGGCACAGCAGTTAAGATACCCACACGCCTGGGGTGGAATCCTATCTCCACTTCCAATTCCAGCTTCCTGCCAGTGTGCACCCTGGGAGGCTCAGGGCACCTGGTTCCTGCCACCCAGGGAAGACCTACGTACGTGGAGCTCTGGCCTTTGGGCTGCAGCCTGTCCCACTTGGGGTGTGAACCAGTGGATGAGAGATCTCTGTCTCTTACAAATAATCAAAATTTTGGAAAACTGAAGCTGATCCATTAAATTTCAAAGTTCAGCTCCTAGACACTTCCCGTGTGGAAGAGCTGCCTGGGTCCTGTGCAGTCAGCAGACCCCAAACCTCAGGGCTCCTCCCAGAGCAAAACAGCAGGGGGCAGGTAGCCCTATAGCTTCCTCCAGCCTATACATGGGGGGGGGGGGGGGTGGCTGAAGCCAGCAGCATCACTGGGTCTCCAGAGTGCTCTTTCTGCTCTCAAATGTAACTCAGCATTCGTCCTAATCTCTCATTCTGTAATTTTTCCCTTAATTATTATAGAACGTATGCTGTTAGTTTTGACACCCCAGGTGAAAGAGGACCCAAATTCAAAACCGTAGGCATCGCCTGGGATGTGCAGGCCAGAACAAAGCACACACGTGCAGAGGACTCTGCATCCCAGCGGCGGCTGGAGCCACTTGGGAGGCATCACCAGCAGCCGGATTCCAGAGTGGCGCTCTCCTCATCTAAGGGGAGTGCACCGCACGCAGGCACCCTCAAGCCCAGCACAGCCACTCCATTTCCTCTTCTTTCCCCGCACCGGGCTGAGTGAGCTGCTGTACGTGGAGTCCTAAAACAGCCTGGGGGCCGGCACTGTGGGGTAGGTAGCAGGTAAAGCCACCGCCTGCAGTGCTGGCACCCCATGTGGGCGCCAGTTCGAGTCCCGGCTGCTCCACTTCCGATCCAGCTCTCTGCTGTGGCCTGGGAAAGCAGAAGATGGCCCAAGTGCTTGGGCCCCTGCACCCACGTGGGAGACCCGGAAGAAGCTCCTGGCTCCGGATCGGCGCAGCTCCAACCTTTGTGGCCATCTGGGGGGTGACCCAGCGGATGGAAAACCTCTCTCTCTGCCTTTCAAATAAAATAAATCGCTAAAACACACACACACACACACAGCCTGGGACGCGGGAGACACCGTGCCTGCCTGCTGTTGTCACCCCACGTATTTCGGAGCACAGTGATAGGGTGGGCAGGGGAGTCTAGGACGGGGGATGGGGCGGAGGACGAGGGGCGGTTCCAGGCCACCACAGGCCTGGGCGCCCTTGGAGGGGCCACTTCCCTGTGAAACGCTGGCCAGCGTGGCCCTAGGAGCCGCCCTAAATCGCGTCTACCCGACCCCCGCCTCGGATTCTCTCCTCTCTCTCGGAGGCCGAGGCGGGGACGGCGGCCTGGGCAGCACGGGTTCCAGGGCGGGCTCAAGGGCACAGAGGCGGCGGGGAAGGCGCAGCGGCCGAGCGCTCGGCTCCGCGCCCGGATCCAAACCCCAGCTCTGCTCTGGGCGCTGGGGTGGCCTGGGGGCCAAGGCCGCCCCTTGCCGCCTGCAGGGCGGGGGAGGCACCGTCGGTCTCGCCAGGTGGTGACCACACCTAGGGAGCGCCCGGGGCCTGCGCTCTGCACCGCACCCCCGTTCCCGTCCTAGGGCCGCAGCTCCTCGGGACCGGGAACACGTGCAGGGACCGGCCCGGCCCCTCGAGCCCCGGGTCCGTTACCTGCTCTGCCTCCGCCAGCCACAGCCAGAGCTGCCGCCACGTCCGGAACTTGTACCTGTCACTAAACACGAAGCACATCTCCGGGCTGGCATAGCGGGAGGCGAGCGGGGAACGGTAGCCGTCGGGCCCGCCGCAGTCGCCTGCCGCGGCCATCCCGAACGCGCGACCCAGTCAGTCAGAACGCGCGGGGCGCAGGTGGCCGGGAAGAGCGGAAGCGGAAGCCCGGGGGCGGTGCTTTTCCCACCCCGGGGCGGGACTTCCGGCATTTGGTCCCCGCCCCCTAGGTCCGGGCGGCTGGCTGGCTGGAAGGGTTTCCCGGAAACTCGCCTTTTCGGGGTGCGGGGTTAATGCGTTTCTTTTCGCTTCCGAGAAACGTGACCAGCTCTTCAAAAGTTACTTAGGCACTTTGCGCCTGTTTTAACATCTGAAAAAAAAAAAGACACAT
Organism: Oryctolagus cuniculus; assembly: GCF_964237555.1. Taxonomy (NCBI): domain Eukaryota; kingdom Metazoa; phylum Chordata; class Mammalia; order Lagomorpha; family Leporidae; genus Oryctolagus; species Oryctolagus cuniculus. The sequence goes on along the minus strand of NC_091442.1, from coordinate 116,482,643 downwards.
TAAAGCCTGCTAACCGTTAAGATGTCTGCGCGCAGGGCTGGAGCGGTGCCTGGGACACGTCCGAGGCCCCGTGTTCGCGGCGATTGCTGTCGCCTGCCACACACCGAGCGCGATCTGAGGGGAAGTGGGCGCCTTTGCGTCGCGATCTCAACCAGCCCTTGCGGATGAAGGCTCTGAGGGCCGGGGTCGCCCGGCCGGGAAGGGCTGCGACCCCGCTGCCTAGTACCACCACCACCTCCTGAAGACCCAGTCGGGGAGTGTCCTCTGACTGGCCGAGGGTGATAAAAATCGTCATCCTTGGAGCGAGCCTGGGTGTTAAGGCACGGTCGATGCGGTGCTACCAGAAGAGCGCTCGGCGCGGCGCTCAGCAAACAGCATTATGCCCGCTGTGCCGGGGACAGAGGCGGGGGCGGGTTCAGTGTCTAAGTGGGATGCGGGCGCGGAAAATCCTGCGCAGCTTATTCTCAACAGCTCTGCGTCCCGCCGTGGCAGGTGCCATGCTGCTTTGAACCCGTCTCCGAGCTCCGCCCCAGGGAGCAGCGCTTTGCGCGCCCAGCCTCCGTGCCGAGGTGCGCGCCCCTTTCCCAGGGGCCATCCGAAGGTGCAGATGGGACAGCAAGGCTTCGCTCGCACCTTTCCGTTATTCACGGGTTCACGCAAAAACCGGCACCACGCGGCAGTGTTCTCCCTCCTCGCCTCTGGGCACCCCGGGCGGGGGCAGAGATCCGGTCTCGGCCGCCCAGCACAGACCTGGCGCAGTAGATGTTTGCGTGCTGTCCCAGCGAGAGAAGTGACACAAGCTCCATCCTGACCCTGTGCTGCCCCTTCCCCCAAGCTCTCGCTCGCCTCCTCAGGGTCCTCACCCCGTGGCCCCAGCATGTTTCCACCTGGGCCCCGGAACCAGAACTGACTGCAGCGCCAGTTCCAGAAGGCCCTGGCTGTCCGAGAAGCCGGTCCAGCCGCAGGTTCCGTTTTTGGGTGGGAGTTGAGAACAGAGGTCTGGGAAGCTGGGGTCGCTCCCCGCACACCCCCTCTCTGCAGGGTGCTTCGGGGCTGTCGCGGTGAGCCGCGTGAGGCTGTGGTTCTGGCTTCCCGCCGCGACCACTGCCTTCCCTCCCGCCTCTGCTGCGCTTCGCCGACTTTCCCTCCTCGGAACAAGAGTCCTGCCTCCAGGAGTCCACCTTATCCCTCAGGAAAGGCTCCTAGTCCTTCTCGCATTTTACCTAGGGTCTTTACTATTTCCAGTTCTGCCTCCTCCTCGCCAGTCGTCCCTGGCTCCGCCACTGATGAGTGTGAGGTCTCCTCCCGGAGAAGTGTGGCTGACAACCCCACTCTTAGTTCACTCAAACTCCTGCTCTCAGCCACTCCCCTCCCTGCTTTATCCTTAGCACTGCCCTGCAACTCCGCCCTCCCTCCAGCTCCAAATCACATTCTCACTGACCTAGCAGAGAAACCGAAAGGCCCTGGCCCATAGTATGCTTACCTGTACTTGCATAAAGAAACCGAGTTTGTGGGGGATCAGAGAACGTGCAGGCAGGGGCAGAACCGGGAGCAGAATTCCCCAGTGCACATCTTTGTATCACCTTCGGGTTTGAGTCAGATTTTATTCTTACCTACAATCATCTGGAGGCTGACCTTTCTCCCTTAGGCCTCGAAAGCCAGATGACGCCCTCCCCATCCTCCTCTTCCCGCTGCTCTGGGTCTGCAGTGATGACCCTGCATCCTCCCGTTCCTGGAAAAGAAGTGGGGGGAGTCCCCTCAAGGTCTAACACGTTTCCCCTCCTTGGAAGACACCCGCACACCGCCCAAGGCTTACCTGCTGAGCCGTGGTTCTTGACCTCTGAAAGCCACCAGGACACTTCCATGTGGCTGTGGGGAACCTAGAGCAACACCTCCACACTGGGAGTTGTACGTCTTTTGGATTTTTTAAATCTCTCTTGGGCCCCTGCTTTGCACCTCCTGGCTTTTATGTCAGGTTTTAAAACCTGGTCTGTTGATAGAAAATCCTGTTACTCATTAGGATCATTGCTCCATAATAGAGCAGACCATGTGCCAGGCCTTGTAGTAGGCACAGGGGTCACCAAGGCCAGAGTGAGATGACTGAGGGGAGAGAAGAGGGAGGTGGGTTTGGAGTAGATGGAGGCACACAGTGAGAACCTGTTGGAAATAAAGAGTATTTTGGATGTTACTCCAAGCAACGGAAATCTACTGAGGGCTCTAGGCTGGAGGTTGTTTTCACTGCATCTGTGGGGACTATCATCCTGGCTGTTGTGTACAGCATGGATTAGGGAGGGGCAGAACTGGAGCGAATGCCAAGTGGGCAACCAGCCGGGCTGCTACAGTGGACCAGGTAAGGCCGAGAGGCGTAGGTGCTTTAGCTGGGAGGAGACTGGCCACCAGGAAAGGTAGGTGACAGCATAGTGGGTACAAACAAGCCAGTTTGATGAGGGACAGGTTAAGGGGAAGAAAGGGGACAGTCAGGGATACCCTGGGTTTCCAGGTTTCACCGCAGGATGCAAGGTGATGCAGTGACCGTGGGTGGGAGGCCCCGAGTCTGTGCTGGGTTTATTGAGTTTGCAGTGTCAGGCCCCCCAAGTGCTTCAAAATGCTGAGCAGACAGTTACTGATGCAGGTCTGGAGCTCACTGGCATGGCGGAGGTGTAAATTCAGGGGTCATCAAGTATACAGAGGTTACTTAAAACTCTAGGGGCTTCAGACCTGGAGCTGGTGAACAACCCAGAATTCTATCGTTTTTGGTGCTTACACTGTAGTGAGGGAGATGGATAATGAAGAAGTAAACTCAGTGATTTTCGAGAGAGAAGCTCTGAAAAGAAAATACAGCAGGACAAGAGAAGAAGTAGACTTCCCCACAGTAGACTGGGGGAGTAGGAGGTGGCAGCTACTTTTAAAAGCAGGGAGAGCCTCCTGTTTGATGAGATACAGCAGAAGGAGCACTTTCGGCAGAGGACAACAGTATTCCACAGCCTGTGTAGAGCACCACCTTGATGTAGTTAATGACCAGTGCTGAGATCTGAGTTCAGGGGACTTGGAGTGAGGTCTGTGTGTGTGGCATCTATGGACAGTGCTGTGACATCTGCATTTTACACGTTAAAGAGAAACCACTGGAGGTGCCATGAACAAGTAACGGCCACGGAGCAGAGAGCAACGTGCAGTGGTCAAGGGGGGAGGGCAGATGACCAAGAAGCCGGGGCTGGGGTGGGGGAGGCTGCGGTGAGGAGGTGAGGAGGCGACAGGTGACTGCTAGTGTCCACACCCCAAGGACGGATGTGCAGACTGCCTGACAGAAGCCATAGCTTGAACAATTAGGTGAACAGTGGTGCCGCTGAGATGGGAAACCCTGGACAAGTAGATCTGGTGAGAGTGGGGGCATCTGTCGAGGCAACTGGGTGCCTGAGTACAGAGGCCCGCGCTGGAGGCCGGTCTGTGGTTGTATTTTAAAAGTGAAATCGATGGCTGGCGCCGCGGCTCACTAGGCTAATCCTCCGCCTGCAGCGCCGGCACACCGGGTTCTAGTCCCGGTTGGGGCGCCGGATTCTGCCCTGGTTGCTCCTCTTCCAGTCCAACTCTCTGCTGTGGCCCGGGAAGGCAGCAGAGGATGGCCCAAGTGCTTGGGCCCTGCACCTGCATGGGAGACCAGAAGGAAGCTCCTGGCTTCGGATCGGCGCAGCGCCGGCTGTAGTGGCCACTTGGGGGGTGAACCAATGGAAAAAGCAAGACCTTTCTGTATAACTCTCTCTAACTCTGCCTGTCCAAAAAAAAAAAAAAAAAAAAAAAAAAGATCGCCATGACTAAAAGAAACTTCAGGACGGAGCGCAGGGCATTTCAGAATTTAGAGTTCAGTCAGAAAGAGAGAAGGCGGAGAGATGGAGAACACAGCAGAGTGGGGGGCTGGGGCTGGGCCCTGGTCAAACCAGCAGCTCACGGCCAAGCCAGAGGACCTGGCCACCCCGGCGGTGAGGGAGGGACACAGCGAGCACAGGCCAGCCACAGACCTGTGGCCACTGGACTCAGGGGTTGCTAATGACCTGAGAGGTCTTGTGGTGGGCTCATGGTGGCAGGAATCCAGGTGGAAGGGCGGAGAGGAGGGTAACTTCTGGAGCGGAAGATGGGACAGGAGCTAGCGAGGCGGGGTGGAACGCAGCCCACGAGGGGAGTTCACCACTGGGCACCCTGACAGTCAAGAACACTGCAGGCCGGCGCCGTGGCTCACTAGGCTAATCCTCCGCCTGTGGTGCCGGCACCCCGGGTTCTAGTCCTGGTCGGGATGCCAGATTCTGTCCCCGGTTGCTCCTCTTCCAGTCCAGCTCTCTGCTGTGGCCTGGGAGGGCAGTGGAGGAGGGCCCAAGTGCTTTGCCCCTGCATGGAAACCAGGAGGAAGTACCCGGCTCCTGACTTCGGATTGGCGCAGTGCCGGTCATAGTGGCCAACAGAAGGAAGACCTTTCTCTCTCTCTCTGTCTGTAACTCTCTCTCTGACTCTAACTCTGCCTGGCAAAAAAAAACAAAACAAAAAACAAAAAAACACTGTATGTGTGAGGCCGCCGCCTATGATGTGGGCATACCGTGGGCATCCCATATGGGCGATGGTTCGAATCCAGACTGCTCTACTTCTGATCCAGCTCTCTGCTGTGGCCTGGGAAAGCAGCAGAGGATGGCTCAAGTCCTTGGGCCCCTGCTCCCATGTGGGAGACCTGGAAGAAGCTCCTGGATCCTGGCATCCGTCTGGCCCAGCCCTGGCAGCCCTGGCTGTTGCAGCCATCGGGGAGTGAACCAGTGGACGGAAGATCTCTCTCCCCCTCTCTAAAACAAACAAAACACTGCAGGTGACACGTGGGGAGAGAGTGGACAAGGAAGGCCCAAGTGCCCAGGGGCAGGAGGGGAAGGGGGCCAAACACTGGAAGGGGAACCATCCCAAGAAAGGGAGAGAGACCCCCTCTGCTCTGAATTTGGGGAAATCGGAGACCTCTCATTTTCTCTGGGTGTTAGTGGGCGAGGGACAGGGTGAAGACTTGAAGTTGGAAAATAACTGGAAGGGGTGGACCGACTGGGTCAGAGGAGCACAGGACGTCCCGTGGGGGAGGGGTCGGAGTGGGTTCTGAGGAGTCCTTATTTCGTCGTCCGGCAATGCTGACAGTCTTGGAATGCAGGTAGAGAATGGGCTTTTCCCAAACTGAGGCTCTTGTCACTCCGGCATCGTGGAAACATACGTTGTTAGCCCAGGGGCCATAAAGTCAACGAGAAGAGAACGGTTGGCGTCAACACACAGCCACCAAGGCCGAGGGAGGTGGCTGCAGGACAGGGGTGCTGGAGCCGAGCGGCTCTGGAGGCAGTGGCTGTGTGTGTGTGTGGGGGGGGGGGGGACAGGGAAGAGGTGGAGGCGCCGGGCAGCGGGACAGGTGGGTGTTCTGTGTGGACGCTACGGAGGGCGGAGTCAGATGCTGAAGCCTTGACACGGGCCTTACGCTCTCCAATGCCATCCGGTTTACGCATTCAGAAAGCATCCCTATCTGAATCCAGCCCTTTGAAGGTCCCAAGTGTGCAGCGCTCGGAGAGCACAGGGCGGCGCCAGGCGGGCCCCCGTGGGGCTTCTCCTCGTCCACCTCGGGTCTTCTCGGCCACAGAGCTGCTCTGCCGCTGGGAGGAGGTGGGTGGGTGGCACGTGGCCCCCACCTGCACAACCGTCTTCCTCAGCAATCCGGCGCTTTCCTCAGAGGTGCCTGGCACGCGACTTCTCCATCGGGCAGGGTTCTTGGCACGGGTTCGCCAGTGCCGTGGGTGGGGTGCATACGCAGGGCCAGCAGTGGGCTCAGGGGAAGCCCCATCAGTGTTACCGCCTCTCAGTTAACGAAAAGACTCAGCCTAGTTCTCTCCGTCCCTCGCCTCTGCCATTCCAGACGTGTTTCGTGGCCAGATTTCTAGAATTCTATTTCAGCAGCTGGCAGTACGTAAGAAACCGTGGGTCGGGGAAGCCTGGCCCTCGGGCCCGCTGTAACCTCCTCAGTGATGCTGCGGCACCCAGGGCAGGCTCGAGGGGTGCTCGGCGTGGGCTCCTGGTGCTGGCTCCCCGGCAGCGGCGGGATGCAGGGAAACCTAGGCGTGCATCTTCTCTCCTCTCCCCTCTGCCCCACGCTCCCTCCAGGTCAGGACTGCAGGAGACAACAGCCCCAGGCAGAGGGAGGACCCCTGGGTGGTGGCCCTGGGGGCAGGCAGCGAGCCCCGCACAGGACCCACGACTCCTGCAACACAACGACGAGGCTGAGGCCCCAATCCAAAGGCTGGGCTGCGGAGTGGGTGAACGTGTGGAGTCAGGGAGTCAGGGAAGAGTGGGGAAAAATACAAACAGCCAGCGGACAAGCAGCTCAGACAGGAAACCACGACAGTAAGTGCTTAGCAGCCAAACACATTTATTAGTCTTTTTTCTTTTTTTTTTTCCAGGAACCCAAAAATATTTTGTAGTTATAATGTAAGCAACTGAGTTGCACATAATACAATCATATCTTTCCAAAATAAAATAAAATAAAAAACTAAACAAAAACAAAAATAAGCTGTTTAAAAGCCCAAAAAAACCCTTCAGAAAACTCTTATATATGCATTACATCATCTCTCAGCTTTAATGAAATGACGACGACTTAGTTCCTTATTACTCAACCTGTCACAATCCAATAAAACACCACCCTTTAGTTTTTTTTGTTTTTGATTTTTTTTTTGAAATCCAGCATGAGAAATACAGTACCTGCTATGGCAAAAAATACACATAAAATGCAACTTTTCAGCTTATTTGTACATTAGTAGAGTTTAACATTTTATTGTTTTTTAAGTGAACCAGTGATTTTAAGTACCACTATACTAAAAAAGTAAAATAAAATATAGAAAAGGGGGCCCAGCCTGCCGTGCAAGTGCACCTGTAAAGTGCCTAGTTTCTGTGTCCATGTAAAACCGGTTAATATGAGGAGCCGCTTCAACACATGCGAGTTTGATTAAACCTCTATGTTAAAAGAGAGAGAGAGAGAGAGAGAGAGAGAGAGACAATGCCATGTCCACCCTCCCTTCTCCCCCACCCAGCGTACTCAATTCCCATCATCCGCCTTTTCAATTGCCCGTCACAAGAGAGGAAAGAAAGCCACCAAAATTATATTGTAAAAGCTATTTCAAGTATAAGAAAAACACAACACTTATAGGTAACTCGCAGAGCGCGTCAATATGTGCAGCTATGTAGTCATTTTTACAGGTTTTGTTTCTGCCGACAGTGTCTCAGATGAGAGGGTTTTTGCTGTGCCTTCCTGTGACCTGTTGGTGTGCAAAGTTGGAAAAGCTGCCTTTGAAAATCCAGCCTGTTTGATGCCCTTCTCTGCACCGTCTGTTTAAAGGGGGCAAGAGAGACGTGAAGGGAGGAGAGGAGGAAGGGCATTGTCACCGGTCACTGGAAGGGCTTCCCCACCTCTCCTCCTCTGTCCCCCCGCCCAGTCGGCTCCATCTCTGGGTCACCAGCAGGGACCTCTCACTGAAGTGACTCCCATATTCACTGTTTCCTGATTTGGTAGGATGTATTTGTTTTACTATGTAAACATAGCCCCCTAGGATTATGGAACTCGAAGCAGCATTTATTTCTCCATCTAAATGGAGGAGGATAAAATAGTCCAGAAACCTTTCCTCAGGTCGCTTTTGTTGTCTGTGTTTTTTTTTTTTTTTTTCTTTTTTGGTTACGCAAAGCAAGGATGCGGTGGGGCGGGCACGGAAGTGGTGAGCGGGCAGTGGGAAGCCAGGAGCGGGCACAGGTGAGCTGTTGCATCTGCTTTCTTTTTTTTTTTCCCCTTCCAAAAGGGTTGCTTTTTATTTATTTTTATTTTTTTAAAACCTGTTAAAAATGTTCCTGCACCTTAAGTCACTCTGAGATTAAGGCCAAGGGTGCAGAGTCTTGTGCACGTGTCTCTGTGAGCACATTCACGGTGCATGCACCATTTTTGATGTCTTCTGTGAGATCACTGCGTACACTTTGGTCACTGGTGTGTGCAAAGGGTGGTAGTGGGGGTGTCCCAGGAAAGAAGTGCAGAGATCAGCAAAGCCCTTTGGGAGCGCCAGAGGGAAATGAGGGGACAGACGAAGGATGTGATGGAAAAAGGGTCTCCGATGAACAACAGAAATAAAACCCAGGCCAAGGGGCCCGGTCAGAAGGCGGGTGGACAATCCGCATGCACTCACAATCAAGCTCCCTCCCTCAAAGGAAGTCGTCGCTATACAAGGTGCGGAGATCAAACGAAAGGGGCTTCTTCATGCTAGGGGGTCTGTCTGAAGAGACAGGGAAGGGGGCAGCGGTTTGTGAAGAAAGAGCGATGCCGATGACCCATTGCTGCCCTGCTCTGTGGGTGCCCAATTCTAGGCGAGCAGCGGCTGGCATTTGCTAACCGTATTTCCCTCGGCTTCGTGCGTGCGGGAGGAAGGTCTAGGATGCAGGCAGCCCTCGGGGAGACTCAGCACGCTTCCAGAGCGACAAGGCCTTGAAGCCTACCGCGCAGACTGAGATGCCAGGGGCTCAATCCCTCTGCATACTGCAGGATGAGGGTTATGAAAGGGGTGTGCGCGCGTCCTGTGTCTGAACCAAGAGATGGTGGGAGCACGAGGTCTGGATTCCCTGGAGGGGAAGGGCCTGCTGGAGAGAGAGTCAGACGTTCCCCACCCTGGGACTGGATGGCACCTGCTTAGGACAGGGTTCAGGTCCTGGTCTGCTGTCACCCCCACCCCCACCACAAACGCAAACCCACTCCGCGGACCTGCTCTGCTGGGCTGCTCAAACATGAAAGAGTGAGATCTGAAACTTCCGATGGCTTAAAACAAAACTGAGTAAATCATATATTTGGGGTTACTTTCACAGCAAAGAAAATGCTTTTAAAGTTATCCTGCTATTTACACACGTTCGTATTTTAAAAAGGGTAACTCACTAGTGTCAGGAAGGAGTGAGGAGTCGGGGGTTTGCGGTGGGGGGGACCTCGAGGTATTGTTTTGTGTTAGACAGTTGAAACGTCAGGATTTTTTGTGTATGTTTTGTTATTTTGTTTAAAGGCAATCTAACAGATTGGAACCCTGATAAGATCATGCCTGTGCAGCCCTGCACGGCATGAGGAGACTGTGTCAAGTCTGTCGCTCGTTACAGTACTGTGAACATCAACAACGGAAATGGCTGTGTGGAGAACACTGAACGCAGATCTTTAGGACACTCTGTGTTGCCAACAATGCCGAGGCCAGAGCGAGGCCGGTGTCCTGATTAACCACAGGCAAGACCAACAAGAAGGGGACATTCCCAGGCCAGCCCATCAGTGGCGGGGTCTTGGCGGGGGAAGAGAACCCTCGTTTGCCTGTTGGGCAACAGCCCTCTCCCCTACAGAGCAGGACAGTTTCCTAGTAATTAAGCGTGAGTTCACTTTAAAACGACTTAAAACAAAAAGAGAAAGCAAAGATGAAAAAGGAGAGAAGGGGGATTTCCAAAGTTGCTGTAAGGATGAACCTGGAGGTCAGCCTGGGTGAGGCATGGTTTCCTGAGCTTGAAAGGGTCTGGAGTCAGGAAAGGATGAGAACTTTTCCCAGAGAACACCGGAGCCTTTGGGGTCCCACTGCACACTGGGCTAACACTACGTGGCTGGGACCAAGAGCCCTGTACTGTCCTGGCGGACGGGACCACAGGCCCCGGGAATGCGCTACGCCAGCCACAGAGGGGAACTCAGAGGCCTCTCTCTACCTCCCCTCACCCACTTCCACTCCCTTCCCCTCCAGGACATGGGGATTACCATGGACACAGAAACTGGAGAACAGGGGTGCAAAGCCACTTCCTTCCCCTCTCCACCCGCTCCTCCCCTCACAGGATGCATAGTCACAATTCACCTTATAAAATAAAGAAGCGATGATGACCACATGTGGGACCCCCCCTTTTTTTTGAAAAAAGAAAATCCAAGAACCTCTTAAATTCAGTATCAAAATTCACATTTGCATAATAATCCATTTCAAGGCCAGTAGAGGGGACTGAGTGAGGCACAGCCAGCGGCAGGCAGCCCCCTCCCTTCACCTTCCTGGGTGAAGTGGGAGGGAGGTTTTCCTCTTTGGGGTGCTCTGAGGAGCTACAGAAATGGCCCTTTGCATTCGCTGGGAATTTCCTTAGAAGACAGGAGTGGGGAGAAGAGGAGGAACTGTTGAGAACGGAATAAAACAAGCAAGGGACAGCGCAGGCGGCTAAGCTAACTAGAATCCTTCTCTCCCGTGTGCACAGACAGCAACAGGGAAGGCCCGGCCTTCCCGGGACACCGGCTCAGAGGGCACCCAGAGCCGCCTGCCCTGCACTGCAGATGCTAAGAGCGCCTTCTCCCACGCTTGGATTTGTCACAGGTACGCCCCCTTCCCTTCTCCGGTGCTTACAGACAGCCACGCACACGTGCAAGCACAGGAGGAAACGAGGTAATGCAGTGCCCAAGTCCATCCCACGCTCGGAGGGGACCTGGGTCTCTCTGCTCTGCCACGTCCCAGGACCCCCTTCCACCCAAGTCCACACTGTGCGACACTGATGCTAATGAGAATGCAACAGCTGCCCCACCCCACCCCACTCCCGCCAGACTGAGCTGAGTGTTGTATCTCAAGTCTCTCCCTACAAGACGCTCTCTGGACTCACAAGGCACATTCAGAAATACTACACTTAACCCCATGTCCACATCACAGAAGGGGACAGGGCGGTGTTCTCAACACAGCCTCTCTATCTCATCTCAACGCTTCTGGCAAGAAGTACGCCTACACGCATCGCGCGGTGAGGAACGGCACGACTACATTTACCAGGCAGGTCACTCCTTGAAGGGTTCCACAGGTCTCAGTTTTCATCAGCGCCCCTCCTCCTTCGGGACTGGGACTGGGACTGTCCCCTCCTCCTCGCACCCTCTCAGCAGCCCCGGAGGAGGCGCGAGGCCAGGCCCGGCGGTCAGGAGAGGAAAGCGTGTGCGTTCCCGAGGCTGCCTCGCGGGGCCTGAGCTTCCGCTGCCGCTCACGGAGGAGCAACTCCGTCTTTCCGGTTTGGGCTAGAAATGGGTCCGCTGCAACGGGGCACTCTTACAGCCTGGAAGTCAAGTTGAGGCACAAAGTGCTTTAGGGAGATACTGCTTCTTGTTTATTTAAACAAGCGTCTGCACATTGAAGAACCGATGACTGAGCTTTTCAGAAACCCCTCAGTCAGGATCGTACCATCTTTCCTGGGGAGCAGTTTCTTGGTACAAACAAATCCAGGTGTCTGGTGAAGTGGAAAGGGAACTGTAACTTCCGTGAGGCAGGCGCTGGCAGGGCCTGCAGTCCCGTCTGGGCGACCGCACCTGGACGTGTGGACAGCGAGGACGCAGGGGCAGCTCCCGGCTCCTGACCAATGCCTGCCCTTTGCCATCCTGGAGATGGCCACGGTCTCTCCCTGGCAGCATGGGGTACAGGAGTGGGGCAGTGTTATGGGCAGGTTAGGGAGGGTTGATGCCCAATGATTATGAAGCTTTTACTATGTTCACAGATTGATTTCAGATCTGAGGAAAGTGATAGCAGCCCCCCTCAGTCAAATTTAAGGTCAAGGAAAAACCACTACCACTGACAAAAGGGGGCCTGCCTCTGAGAGTCCACCTTTGGCACTAGCCACAGCCCAGGCTGCCTCATGGGTCGTGTGCAAATGCAGGAAATGCAGATAATGTCTACATTTGCTTACAGAGTGACAGCGACCTTGCCGGCACTCTGTGTGTGCATCTGTTCTTAGGCTGTGTGGACAGACGGCGTCTGTGCAGACAAGGAAGCAAAAGGGTGCACGGTGGTGTGGCGTGGTGTGCAGCAGGGACTGGGACACCCTAATTTCTGAATGACTGCTGAGGTCTTCAGATTGACAAATTACTGTACACACACAGGCCAGAAGATCTTCATCTGTACTATCACATGTGGCCCTAGTTGTATGCCCACAGGAAGAAAAACACAAAGAACAACAATTTGTTTTTGCAGTAACACCAAGTATAGTTAATGCATAGACATGAAATGTGAAAAAACTTGGCAAAAAACACTGTAGGAGAAAGTCTGATTTTTTTTTGTAACCAGCTAAAAATGTGTCTCTGCTCCTAGCTGAAGACATTATAGATACTTACAAAACAGAAGAAACCGAAATGCAAATGAATAACCTACAAAGCTGTACATGTTGAATGTTCACTCTGAGGGTGAGGAAGAACGGGACCTTTTTGACAGAAACACTCAGTTGTTCCCTATCTTAGAGATGTCCGTTACAGCCGGGGTTTGCTGAAAACACCCGCTGAACTCGGCAGACAAACAGCCTTGGTCTCAGCAGTTTGCTCTGCACATGGACATTTTGCTTCTGGTTAAGAGAAAAGTCAAAATGGCAGAATATATACATATAAAATTAAAAAGTACACAGCATCTGAGGTCAAAATGGAATCTGGCTATAACCCAATCACCCTCTCCAGCAAAGGTGGTGAGATTGAGTGTTTGCAACAAGTTAATAGCCTACCAACTTCTAGTTTGTCATAGATTAATAAAGGCGTTTCCAAATGCTGAGGCAGGATTCTCTGTTCTTGCTTTTTTGTCCCCATGCATGCCTTACAGACCACTCAACCCACAGGAGCATGGAAGAACCGACTGCTGACGAGTGCTACATTCACGTCAGAAGAGGTGGGAAAAGGCTTACAACAGGAGTCACAGAACAGAAAACCAAGCTGAGCTGACTTGCTGTAGGGACAGCGATGAATGAAAGAATTTGCTAAATCAACTCCTGTGAATGTTGCAAATGAGCTACAGGGGTCAGGGACCGAGGGGCCAGGGATGTCACAAGGCCCTCCATTTCTTCACAGTGTCTTGTTTCTGAACACCTAAGTGAGTTCATGGCACTGGATGTACCTCATAGCAGAGGTCCCGTCTGGTGGCAGACACCACCTCACCTGAGAGCGCATCTTGTCTTTTGGCTTACTCATCAGGTGGACAGAATGTGATGTTTAAGAGATGCACACACCTCCTGCCACTAGAAATCAAGTGTTCAACAAAAAACAGGAACTAGTCGAAACTGTAAAGCTCAAACTTACATGATCAAACTGTTGATATAAAATCACTCTATGCAATGAGGGTGACCAGCAAAGCCCTTCCACTTGTGCCAGAACCAGGTGGGACAGAAAACCCCTCCCACTGGGTTTCAGTACACTGCAGCCACCTGACCTCTCAGCAGACGAGGCTCCTGCCACAGAAAGGAGCTTCCCTCTTCCACAACACCCTTCCCATAGCCTGCTCTTAGGTCACTGCCAACCAACAAAGCAAAGCTTCCAGCAAGCTGACAAGGGGTGGGGGTGGGGGGCAAGGACAGAGTGAGGAGCCCAAGGATGCAAACAGCAGAAATCCAGGAACCCCTTCCTGCTGGCCCCACAGAGAGCGCCTTTCCAGTCACCGTGGCCGCTCCACGACACGCCGGGGAAGCCGACGCACAGTACGCAGGGCACACGACGCCAGGAAGGGACGTGCCATCCTGCGTTGTCCAGATACAAAACCATTCTGAACTTTCTTGATTTCTGTTTGCTTCTTTTAAGGTTAGCCCACTGCCTCTGGGGGCCTGTCCAGAACCACTCCACCTTCCTTCACGGACAAGCGTCTCAGCGCGTGCGGAGCGGCTGGCCCACCCCTGTGCAGGACGTCTGGGTGTATGTACGAAGGCACTAAAGCGGCTTTAGAGAAACTGCAGGCAGCAGCCCCACCCGCTCCCTTACCTGTCGAGCTGGAGTTTCTTTCCCACTGGGAAGCTTAATGTTCAAAGAAGCTGTGGTCATGTTCGGGAATTCTGACCCCTGGCCCCAGGGAGGGGAATATAGAATATGTTGCCAAAAACTGAAAGGAGATACTCCACATCTCTGGCTGAGGGATGGGGAGAATTCAGCAGCAGATCCTCAGGACAGCGATTACAATGAACACACAGTAGCTGGGAGCTAAGAAAGCAAAACCACTTGTTCCTTATTAGATTCTTCCGTATGGTCTCCTCCCCCAGTAACAGGTGGAGGAAGACAGACATTCTTCATTAATGGAACAGTCCATAGATCATTTTCCTCTAGTAATGCCTATATTTAAAATTTGTTCCAAGAATTATTAACCTATCATTTCCTAACTCTTTACATATTCTCAGCAATCCAACTGTACTATTTTTACAGATTTTTTAAGCTGTTGTTTCTTTCTTTTGTTGCTGGGCTGGGCAGTGGGAGAGGGAGAAGGGCCTCTTTAGAAAAATAAAAATCACTTGGGGAGTTTTTAGCTCAGTCTTAAATGGGAAGGAACACGGTGACAGCATTCCCATTTATGGCACCAAACACTCTCCCGCTAAATCGCACACAATTGCAATGAGTCCAAGATGCAGCTCTTAAAAAGTGTAATCCTTCTCCCGTGTTTAAGATAATGAATTTAACCTGTTGCTGCTAAATTGATAATTTTTAAAAAATATTTCTTTCTATGTGTTTTAAAATGTGTGATTCCCCAGTATGACAATAACATTTGGAGACTTTTCTTTTTACATTTTTTTAAGTAAAAATTTTTTAAACTTTCTGAAGTTTCAGGAACTTGTAAAAGTTTATTAACAGGAAAGAAACAGCCATCTATCTAGGATAAGATATGGTTAAATAAACCATCTTCAAAAAACTGGCTTCCTACCCTAGAATTCCTGAGAATGCTTGCAAATTTTAAAGCAGGAAAATAAATGTTAAAAACAAAAACAAAAAAACACTGTTAAATGCTCCCAGAGTTAGTCTTCATCTAAAATATATATTTATATGTATATATATATGCACTTTTTGGTCTTTTTTTTAAGTTTTTAGTTTTTTTCCCTTTAAGCTTATGATGGAAGAACATTTTAGCTTCTCGTGTTTATTTTTACATATTTCAAATCCCTCATTATGTCTTGTAAACAGAGGGGCTCTAGCACCCGGCATTCACCGTAGTATCGTAAGGAACTCAACTAACCCATAGTGCAGGTCAAGGGACCAACAGGCCAGGGGGGGGGGGGCAGGACACAGCAGTGAACCAAGAGCATCAGTGGATGTCACCTCAGGCTCCAGGGAGCCTCAGGGCATGCTCCTGGCCCAGGGACACTAAGATGCAGCCTTCTGCAGATGTCTGAACAGAAGCCGTGCTTCACCCGGGGCCACCACGCACGGAGAGCAGCCAGTGCGGCCGGAAGGAGACTTTCGGTGTGAGGCAGAGGTGGAAGAGGTGTGGTGGTGACAGAAACCGGTGAGCAGGAGGAGGGCACGCTCAGCGTTCAACAAGGCATCCGTGGGACCAAACCAATGCTGCAGACTCGAGTCTGACCACTGACCCACAAAAGGCTCACGCAGACTTGGATGGACGTGCTCGCTCGAACTATGCCTGTCAATCTCTTGTGAGGCTAGGTCTGTAGTCAACAGGTTAAGTAAGCCAAGGACTACAGACTTTCCCATTCTTTGTCTCGCAAAGTCACTAACATGCAAATAATGCCTTTTTGTCTGTTCCTATATGCACCCAACCACCCACTTACACAGAGACGGAAGCGGAAATACATTAGGCATTGTTGTATCCTTCACTGAACATGCTAAGGAAAACTCCCTCGTCCTCACTAGCAGCAAGGTACGGAGGACGGGGGTCTGCTCCCACCAAGGGCTGGAATGGGCAGGTGTTTGCTGGTACAGAATGTGGGCACTTGATGTCAGAGAGGAGAATGCAGACCTGGCCGTCCGCGCGAGTGCTCGCAGGTCGCCGGCACGCGTCCCCCACCCGCCAGCCATCGGCTTTGTCTCAAGGGGGACCCCTTCAGGTCTGCCGTCACTCTCTTCACCATGAGCAGTCTGATACATTTGGATTCCAACGTGATTACATACATGTTGGTGGTAACTGTGGATTAAATGCCCCCTGTTCGGCCCAGAGTACTACTACATTGATGCTTAAAAAACAAAAACAAAAGCAAAACCTTTAAATACAAAAAAAAATAAAATAAAATAAAATAAAAGCAACAGTACAAAGTAGGGGAAAAAAGAGGTCAAAACCAAAAAAAAAAAAAAAAGGTGCAATACTTAAATGTCTCTGCTAAGTTATACCTGCCTAAGCAAAACCACATACACAGGAAATACACAGAGAGACAAAAGGAAACGTGTGGAGTACACACTGGCTTAAGGACATTCGTTAGGTAAACATCTCTGTCAGCAATGGCCTGTACCACGCCGCCGCCCGGCGCCGCCCAGCCAGAGCAGAGGGAGGAGCTGCGGGAGCTTTCCGGAGGCTGTCCACAACTTAGTGTTTTCTGCTTCCATCGAGTGAAGAGAGAACCAACACAACCATTTAACTCAGCATTCACCTGATTTTTTGGATGGATTTCTGATACCTGACCACATATCCAAGAGGGAACATAGTTTTCCCTCCTGTGGGGACATCACATAATTAAAGACGCTCTTCTCTTCTGTTCCCGTTCAAACTAACACAATGGCCTGCGTGGACGTCACAGGTACTCAGGTGTGCCTGGTGGCCACTCGGTGGCAGAACAGAAAGAGGCACCTCCTGCTCTCCTGGGTTCATGGACTTGGCAGTGCTCCGCTCTACTGCTGGGTCAAAAGAAAAGCCAGAGACAGCGCACAGTCGGGCTCGTCTGCACTGGGAGGGAGCTCTCTGCTTTAGTTATTAAAAAGCGCTCTGTTCATCTTAACGCAGCCCCATGGAGTGGCTTCAGTCGCAGTGGTTCCCAGTGCTTTGTGTGTTCTCAGTTTCAAGAGAAAAGAAAATAAAAAGCAGATGGCCGGCCAGCCAGCCCGCAGACGGTCAGCAATGCAGCTTTCTGAGAAATCGGGGCGGGGAGGGAGGAGGGCGGGACACAGGCACACACACAGAGACAGAAAGGATGCACGCGAATGCACATGAACACACGTGCACACACATACCAGAACGAGCATGCCTGGGCAGTTACATGTGCCAGAACACACTGGTATTTATCAACCAGCCAATCACAAATGTTTTCCTTTTTTTTTAGGTTTTTTGTGTTTTTTTTTGTTTTGTTTTTAAAGTGAGGCTCCGTCAAGTCTTCCCTCCCCCCTCCCCCAACAATTCTTTTGAATTTCCCTCCCTCCCAAACATGGTAGACCTAAGGACGGAAACACACCCAGTGCAAACAAAGTTAAAAAGCTATTTTTTTCAGTATATATGTTTCTTAGCAACAACTTCCATATAACATGAAAAAAGTGAAAAACTAGAAACTAATTTTTTTAATTTTTTGTGTTTGAATTTAAATGGTATGTGTACTTGCTTCACATTGTCTTTCTAGGTTGGCGTTCATGATTCAAGTATTTCAAGAGTGATATGTTCTCTTTTTGGATTCATTTTCCAAACGAAAAACTGAAGTTAGAAGGGAGGCAACTATGTGCTCAGACAGTCTGTCAATGACCCACCTTTTTTTTTTCTCTCTCCGTTTTCTTTTTTCCTTTTAAAAATGTATTTATTGCAAGTTGAAAAAAAAAACGAAAAGGTCAAGTTAGTGCTGCTGCTGTTCCAAAAAAGGTCACGAGGTCAGAGTTGAAAGTTCTAAGTTCAGATTGAATCCGACCCTCCTCCCAGAAGGTCACCAGGTAGTAAAGGAGCAGGGCTGCCCATCCTATGGGGATCTTCCACAGTCGGGACTCCCCACAAGCTAGAAGAATAGTTGGGGGGCCCCCACAACGAAGCGCCAGCAAGATCGGCCCCGCTGCTGCCACCAGCACTGCTGCTCCACTGCCCCAGCCCAGTGGACCCACCGAAAAGATTCAGAGCAGGTCCGACGGGATCTGACTGGTTCTGGCCGGTCTCCAGCGACTGCCACCCCGCGGCAGGTGCGCTCGGGGTTGCTGCAGGTGTAGGGGGCTGAGCTTGTGCCAGAAAGCGGCTAACTTCATCATCGGTGGCAAACTCAGCCAGGATGGTAGTGTTTCCCAACACACACCTGGGAAAGGGAAGGAAGGCGCGATGGGTCTGAGGTGCACACACACTTTCCACCCCCACGCTTCACAATGTGGTCCCCTGACCTGCCCGCTCCGGGCTCTGCGGCTGAGAACCTGCCTGTCCACTGATTCGGAGCAACAGAGCATCAGCACGGGCGAAGTCCACTGCAGACTTACATACTGCAGACGGCTTAGCTCTGGAGAAAGATGTTTGCGGGCAGGGAGCGGGGAAGGCAGACAGGTGGGCAGGACGGAACTACGAGGCAATCTGTTCTGCACAGTGAGCGCAAACCTGCGGAATGTGGCCTCTGCCAGCATGGCCCCGGCGATGTGCGTGCCATTTGTGGCAGCTGTGCCGCTCTAGAGGGGAGCCAGGGCAGGGGCAGAGGAGTGTGTGGGAAATTCTGCTGTGAACCTGAAATTGTTCTACATCAAGTCCCCCCAGAAAGCGTCATCTCTTTTTCCCCAAGTGAGATGAAACACCACACCCAAAGCATCAAGTTCCAGTGCTGAGGCGCTGCCTGGATTCACCCCCACTCGCCTGTGCCCTGTGTAGCTTTCTGTCCCGCATCTGCAGCCCAAGAGTCGGCTTTTTCCTGCCCACCAATCTAACAGTGGCCAAAGTCTGACCCAGTCTCACCCACTCAAGACCATAATAATTCACCATTACCTATAAACTGAGATTCTATTATGAAAAATGACAAAATTTACCATGGTTCATTTTCAAAAATAGCAGCTTTGTCTTTCAATACTTAACATTTACTCAGTACGTCACTCATCACTTACAGTGTGGAATTCTGAGTGTGAGCCCACGGTAACCACTGACAGCGTCCACATATTTAGGTAGAACAGAAAGACCCGCCAGCCCAGCACTCAGAGCCCGCCGACGACTCGTGCTGGTGCCTGCCCGAGACCCTGCGCCACGCAGGCGCCAGAATGCTCACGGTGCCTCCCTGGGTCTGGCTGGCTGGGGGCGGGGCAGGATACTCACATGTGCAGTGCCGTCTGGGCCTTGGCCGCCTCCTGTTTGGTGCTGTATCGGATCAGGGCAGTGCCCTGGGTCAGATTCAGATGGAATGTCAGCAGTGGACCGTGCTGCATGCAAATCGTCCTCAAGGTTGACCCGTCAATCTGAGAAGCAATGACACGCATGAGACCCCAGCCAGAGGTGGAGCGGGAAAGGCACATTTTTAACATACTCAAATCACTGAGCTGAGACACACTATGTTTTTCGTGTAAAAAAAAAGTTGTACAGATACAGTTCAAAACAAAAGCATATATGGTTCAACTCGTGGTCTGTTTTGAAGAGGTAAGCAAGTAAGACCGCGTTACTTTGTAGGACCTGAAAAGGGAGATGAAATGTGTGCAAACAAGATTTTAACATACAAAGTCCTCAGCACCTTAACTGCAGTTAAGTCTCGCAAAGGACTACAGAGGAAGTGACAGAGAAGCACTGACAAACGTCTGATTACTTAGATGCTGACGGCTGACTGAGTTCAGACTGTCCCAACACTGCCTCACTGCTCCCGACCTGGAAAGGTGGATTTACACCTCTCCCTGTCTCTCCTGTTGCCCTCAGGCCAGTCGGCAACATTTTCACCAACTCACTGTTCAGTGATGGGAGACAGTTCCCTAAGGGTTGGCTGAATAAACCTATTCATTCTACTTTTTTTGCATCAGTATCTTAAATGGTTTGTCAGAGCCACTGAGCCCAACATTTTAGTTAATTTCTTTGGAAAGAAATAGATTATCGTTGGAATTGCCTTAAAATGCCATGAGATACCAGTGGTAGGCAGCTGAAAACCAGCGGTGTCACCGGTGTTCATTACAGATCAGAGAAACTGCTCTCAGCCCTGGTTAAAAAGTGCCAATTTACTACGTAAGCATGTCAGTATATGCCACAAGTAGCTTTTTGTTTTTCTTTCTTTTTTTTTTAAAAAGATTTTATTTGTTTGTTTGAGAAGTAGAGTTGCAGACAGTGAGAGAGACAGAGAGAAAGGTCCTCCATCCCCTGGTTCACTCCCCAAATGGCTGCAACGGCTGGAGCTGAGCAGATCCGAAGCCAGGACCTTCCTCTCCTCCAGGTCTCCCATGCGGGAGACCAAGTGCTTTGGTCATCTTCTATTTTCCCAGGCCATAGCAGAGAGCTGGATCAAAAGTGAAGCAGCCAGGACTTGAACTGGTACCCATAAGGGGTGCCATCGCTGCAGGCAGAGGATCAACCTACTATGCCACAGCCCTGGCCCCTACAAGTGGCTTCTCTCTCTTCCTCTCTCTCTCTTTCTTTTTTTACAGGCATAGTGGACAGTGAAAGAAAGAGACAGAGAGAAAGGTCTTCCTTTTTTCCGTTGGTTCACTCCCCAATGGCCGCTGCAGCGGGCGCACTGTGGCCGGTGCACCACGCTGATCCGAAGCCAGGAGCCAGGTGCTTCTGGTCTCCCATGCGGGTGCAGGGCCCAAGCACTTGGGCCATCCTCCACCGCACTCCCGGGCCACAGCAGAGCTGGACTGGAAGAGGAGCAACAGGGACAGAATCCAGCGCCCTGACCGGGACTAGAACCTGGGGTGCTGGCGCCACAGGCAGAGGATTAGCCTATTGAGCCGCGGCACCGGTCACAAGTGGTTTTTCAAGACACACATCCTCTGAACAAATTTTGGATGACCTAGAACGTCAAGTTATAAGGACCCCCACTGTGGCACAGTGGGTAAGCTGGTGCATTTGCAGTGCTGCCAACGTCCTATACTGGAGCTGATTCAAGCCCTGGATGCTGTTTCCAATCCTGCTTACTGCTGCTGTGCCTGGGAAGGCAGTAGGTAGAGCCTTCGTGCGTGGGCCCCCAAAGGAAACCAGGATGGAGTCCCTGGCTCCCGGCTTCAGCTTGGCCCAGACCAGGTTATTGTAGCCATCTGGGGAGTGAACCAGCAGGAAGAAAATCTCTTTCTATCTCTTCCTCTTTCTGTTGCTCTGCCTTTCAAATAGTAACTTTTTTTTTTTAAAGAAAACTTATGGTTTTAGGCATTTGGTGCAGCACTTAGGATACTGCTTGGGACACATACAACCCTATCAGAGTGACTGGTTTGAGGGGTCACTCCTGTGTGTGTGTTTAGATTAATTTAATTGGGTGGGGGCTATGGGAGAAAGAACCCCTGTATTCCTAAAGTTGTATCTATGTAAAAATACATTCATTAAAAAAAAAAAAAAAAAAAAAAAGTGAAAAAAACAGATTTATTTAATTGAGGGCCCGGTGCTGTGACATAGTGGGTAAAGCCGCCGCCTGCAGTGCCAGCATCCCATATGGGTGCCGGTTTGAGTCCCGGTTGCTCCAGTTCCAATTACAGCTCTCTGCTATGGCCTGGGAAAGCAGTGGAGGACGTTCCAAGTGCTTGGGCCCCTGCACCCACGTGAGAGACTCAGAAGAAGCTCCTGGCTTTGGATCGGTGCAGCTCCGGCCGTTGTGGCCAATTGGGGAGTGAACCAGCAGACGGAAGCTCTCTCTCTCTCTGCCTCTCCTTCTCTCTGTGTGACTCTGACTTTCAAATAAATAAATAAATAAATCTTCAGATTTATTCACTTGAAAGGCAGCGTGACAGAGACACAGAGGGAGACACAGCAGAGGCTGGGCGAGGCCTCCATATGGGTGGCAGGGACTCAAGTATGCATCTGCTGTCTTCCTGGTGCAGAGCTGGGAGCCGGACTGCGAGCGGGTTGGATGGACCTGAACCAGGCACTCCACTGTGGGATGTGGGTGTCAGCAGTGCTGTGCCACAATGCCTGCCTTCTGGCTCCTTCGCTTCTGATGCAGACTCTCCCTCATGTGCACCCTGGGAAGCAGCAGGTGACAGCCCAAGCACCCGGGTCCTTGCCAACTGTGTGGAGACCCTCATGGGGTTCCAGGCCACTCAGCCCTGGCTATCGGGCTACTGGAGCATTTGGGGAATGAACCAGAGGAGTAAGATCTTTCTCTCTCTGCCTTTCAAATAAAATGAAATAAACTATTTGTTTAAGCCCCAATTTGAAGATCTGCTATTATAACCTTTTAAACTATTGTTGAGATTATTGTTATGTAGTTTTGAATTTTCAATCAATCAATCCATGCTTAGAGACAGCCATCCCAATACCTGCTGTAGGAACACAGACACGCATACTTCCCATTCCTACAGGGCAGGGCAAGGGAGCTGTTGGTCAGCCTCCCAGGCTGTTTCCAGACAGTGGGCGCCTCTCATATTGTCATCATTTCACACTGTGTAAAAACTTCTAGAGGGCCGGGAGCTATGGTGCAGTGAGTTAAAGCCAGGGCCTGTGGCACCAGCACCCCACATGGATGCTGGTTCAAGTCCCGGCTGCTCTATTTCCAATCCAGCCTCCTGCTAATGCGCCTGGGAAAGCAGTGGAAGATGGCCCAGTCCTTGGGTCCCTGCACCCACGTGGGAGACCCGGAATAAGCTCCTGGCTTGTGGCTTTGGCCTGGCCCACCTAGGTCACTGCAGTCATTTGGTGAGTTAACCAGCGGATTGAAGATCTCTCTCTCTAACTCTGCCTCTCAAAAAAAAAAAAAAAAAAAAAAAAAAAAAACTTAAAAAAATTTAGGAAAAGTGAGGCATATGTAGCTTTGATGATGAGACTCTTTGTACTGTCACTATTAACACACACACAGAGTCTCTCTGTGTGAGAGAGAGAATATTACTTCCACCTGCTGGTGTTCCCTCCAAATGCCTGCAAGGATGAAGCCAGGGCTGGGCCAAAGCCAAGAGCTGGAAACTCCATCCAGGTCTCCCCGTGGGTGGCAGGGACTCGGCTTCATGAGCCACCACCCCGTCACCACTACTTCCCAGGGTCTGCAGCACAGGGCGGCAGGCACTGCAGACTCGGGACTGAACTGCCAGGTTAAGCTGATTAGAAGCAGAGATCACCTACAGTCCTTTCCTAGGCTGACTGTATTAGGAAATGGCCCTTTCCAACTGTACTGTATTTATTTATTTAGAAAACTTTGATTTAATGAATATAAATTTCGAAAGTACAACTTTTGGATTATAGCAGTTTTTTCCCCTCCCATCTGCAAACCATCCCCTCTTCTACTCCCTCTCCCATCCCATTCTTCATTAAGATTCATTTTTAATTATCTTTATAAACAGAAGATCAACTTAGTATATATTAAGTAAAGATTCCAACAGACTGCACCCACACAGACCACAAAATGTAAAGTACTGTTAGAATACCAGTTTTACCATTAATTCACATATCAACTGTACTTTAAAACAAGGCCCTGTTACTCACTATCCACTCAAGGGTTCACTGAGCAGTTACTTAGGAGGAGACGTTATCTCCCCACAGAGAATCCCCATGCATACATTAGCATACTGAAAGCCAAAGAAATCTCATAGTGAAGAAACCTGTTTTATTTAACCACGTATATATTTCAAATGAATTAGGCCAGAGACCTACCGGTATCTCAGGGGGACACTCTGAAGAACACTGATGCAGGAGAGCGTACATTAATGTATGAATTAAATGGGAGACAATGCATTCCACACGTCAAAAAGGGAGGGGGCATAACTGAGTCCCTTCAATAGGGTGTCCTAATGGGCGTGCCGTCAAGTTCAGAAAAGGCACCGGCCTCAGTTTTCACAGGTTCATTAACCTCATTCAAATGCTCTACCTAATCCTGCCACCAACGTGTCATTTACCAAGCAACCTCGGTGAAGGGGAGGGCGGTCAGTGCAAATGCTACCTATCACTGAAAAGCCACCCAGAGGCGAGTTTTGGTGACAGCAAATTAAAAGCATTCAGTGGCATGTAAGCCATGAGGCTGACCACTTCCTTCTACTGTACACATGGATGATTGACTAGTTTTAAAAGATAAAAAAAAGGTTAATATTGAATCTCGGGTCTTGTTGGCTAACTAAGACAGAAACAGGCAATGTTTTGGTGAGTGGTTAACACACCTCCCTCCCCACTTGGTCTCAGATTCCAACAGTTATCTCTGCTACACAGAGATCACAGGTGCTGCCACCTCACTCTCACTGCTCACCAACTATACGTGTTACCATCGCCTGGAAGGCAGGCGTGAAGCTGGGCAGTGAACTTGGTGGGGAGGGGAGACCCACCCCCTGCAGCAGGACCTCGGCAGAGACCAGGACACACAGGATCTCTCAGGTCTGCTAACCTCTAACTGCAATCGAGTCCCATCCAGCAAACCACGAGAAGGCGCGATTACCTGTGGAGTGAGATTGTGAAGAACCAGCCAGTAACTAGGACGGACCGAGCCACCGTCACTCCAGGTAGAGGCTGTGAGCAACCACAAAGTGATTAGGAGGCGGCCAGACATGCAGGAAGGCCACGGGGGCACTGTCACGCAGCCCGCGTCTTCCCGCCTTTATGAACTCTCTCTCTGCACCTGACTCCGACCTCTGTCACTCCTCCTGGCCCTTGACCCCCCTAGGCACCCTCCTGGTGTCTGACAACACACTGCTCTCCTCCCAGCGCCCAGCTCTGTTACTCCTCGTTTTTACCCCGCTGGTGCCTTGGCAGTTCTTGGGTCCCTCTGCTTCACACCAGTTGGTATTCTCCCCACAAGAGATACTTTTTCCTCTACCAGAAAACCATGATTTCCTTGTGCGCAGCCCTCGGCACGTCGTCACCATTTGCATGAACACAAGCCCCTTGTGGAGGAAGGATGCTCCTTTAGGCAGACCCTCCTCACCCGAGGCAAGCCGTGAGTCCTGTGTCCCCCACCCCCTGACTGATCGGGGTGCTGTGCTGCTCCAGGGAGATGCCGGTTTGGGGTTAGTCAGACCGGGAGGTGGGCGGGGCAGCGGTGTAGTGTTCCTGGAGGAAATATGGTTTTTCCACATCTTGTTGGAGAGATGAGTGGGGTTGTGTCCTATGGGATCTGGGGACCATGTTGATTTGTAATCAGGGAACTTTGCTGTAAGAGAAAATTCAAGAAAGAATAAGGTTAGATGGGGGCACGTTTGTTGACAAATACACTTAAATTTTGTCTGCACAAACATAAATATATAGACCTTTCTATTCTCTTTTTTCTTTAAACTTTTTCTAAAACTTTACTTGCTTGTGCTCACGATGACTGACTGGGGCCTGGCTGAAGGCAGGAGCCAGGACCTCAAGCCTGGTCTCTCCTGCGGGTGGCAGGAGCACAACTGCCCGAGTCGTCACTGCTGCCTCCCGAAGTCCGCAGCTTGGCGGAAGCCGCAGTCAGGAGCAGAGCTGGGAGCTGTGCCCAGGGACTCTGATGCGGAACATGGGTGACTTAACCAGTCTCCTACCCACCGGTGAACATCTGTTCTGCACGTATGTAGAGTCTAGTGATAGTAAGTACCCAGTTTAAGAAATACAAAATCACATTCTTCTTTTAAGCTTATTGTATATACAGTTTTCCCAGCTGACAAGACTGCTACCTGAACAACAGACTTAACAAGATTCTCTAATGCTCTATAGGTTAAAAACAACACGAAAGGGAAAACCAAATCAAGGAGTAAGCATTCTTCATGCCATCAGACTCACAGATGTGGTGAGAATGCAAACCCCAACAGAACTAGAGTATTCTTTGTTCTAAACATTCATTGGCAGCATGGAAAGTACACTATAGAGTTAAACTTTTCTGATGTCTTAATCCAGCATATTAAATATCAACATTTAAACACATTTTTTTAAAACAGCAAATATTCACTAAGGGCTTTCTCTGCTCAGGGCACCAATCGATGCCTTACCTAACACAGTTACATTCAAGAACCCCAACTTCAAATGGGAGGAAAGAAGAGATGAGCAACAGAACTGGTAACCCTGGCAACGTCATGCAGATTTAACACACAGCTGGCAGCAACGGCTTTGCAAAGAAAGGTCCTGAAGAATTTTTCACTTACATGGGTAAGCTCAAGCAGGTAAACCAAGGTTCAACAGAAACTCTTTCTACAGAGTATATCGCCCGATCTCAGCTGAGCAACCTTTCAGAGGGGCAGAGGACAAGGACGCCACGAAGGCAGGCTGGGCCTAAGATGGTCTCGGGCGTTTCTTGCAGCAGACACAGCAAGGGGCATTTAAAGTAGGGTGAGGACAAATCTTGCAGACTGGGCCACAAGCACTGGGTCTGAGAAACAGGGCAGCAGGACACACCACTCCCAGGGCGCCACTGCCACTCGGACCCACGGGGTGCAGGAGAGGGGAGAGGACTGGGACTTCTGTGAAAAGTGATGCTTGGGAAGGAAAAACCACACTGGGGAGGGAAGCACACGTCCTGCTCCAGACGATCTCGGCACGTCTGCAGGACCCGTCAGAGCAGCATCCCACTGGGAAAAGACCATGACTCAGCCTGAGACACGGGCGTGTACAGCAGTAAAGGGCTGAGCGTCCACTGCTGTGGCACAGAGGGTCAAGCTGACACCTGCAGCGCCAGCACCCCATACGGGCACTGGTTTGAGTCCCGGCTGCTCCACTTCCGATCCAATCTCTGCTATGGCCTGGGAAAGCAGTAGAAGATGGACCAAGACCTTAGGCCCCTGCACCCATGTGGGAGACCTGGAAGAAGCTCCTTGCTCCTGGCTTCAGATAGGCCCAGCTGAGGCTGTTTGTGGTAGCCATTTGTGGAGTGGACCAGGGGATGAAAGATCTCTTTCTCCCTCTCTCTCTGCCTCTGCCTCTGCAAGTCTGCCTTTTAAATAAATAAATCAATCTTTAAAAAAAAAAAAAAAAAAAGACTTGGGTGAAAAACAATCTTCCCACAGCAAAGAAGTCCAAGTAAGGCAAATTACGTCAGTTCTGTGAATCTCAGTTTCTTCCTCCACAAATGGGTTAATAGGACCTACTCATAGCCTTTGTGGCAGGTCAACTAAGAACCCAAGCTGAGGGCTCAGCCTCATGGCGTAGCAGGTAAAGTTGCTGCCTGCGATGACAGCATCCCATAGTGGGGGTCCTGGCTGCTCCACTTCCAGTCCAGCTACAGCTAATGGCCGGGGAAAAGCGGTGGAAGATGGCCCAAGTGTCTGGGACCTTGCCTCCCACATGGGAGACCCCGATTAAGCACCTGGCTTTGGCCTGAAACAGCGCTAGCCACTGTGGTCATCTGGGGAATGAACTAGAGGATGGAATATCTTTGTCTCTGTCACTCTTTCAAATTGATTAATTAATAATAATTTAAAAAAGGACCCATGCTGAAGGTTTTGCAGGGGCCATCAGTAAGTGGTGGTTACTGTGGCACTGCTGGTGGTGATAGGTGAGCAAAAAGGGGACAATCTGAAGATCACTAGCCTGCAGTGTCTGCAGAGCTAAGCATTTGCTTTCTTTTGCCTCTGCCTCAACAAAGCCAAGAAGTCTTAATGCCTCTAATGGTTTAAGATCTAATTACTGCAAGAGCAAGGTGCCAATTACTTGATTTTTCTACAGGTCTACAAGGCACTGTGCTGTGTGAATGACTCCCACGCCTTTGTTGCATCCATCAGCCTTTCCATTCCCTTTGTCGGTGACAAACACCAGGGTCTTCTTTTCCCCCCGGCCGTGTGCCCTTATGCTCGGTGCGAGGGGAAGGGATCCTGGAGGGGAGTGACTGACTGCTGGGACTGCCTGCCTCGGAGCGAGGCGTGGACACATGGGCCCCCGAGGCCCTTCAGGCTGGCTGAGCAGGAAAGCACTGGCGTCACCGGGATACAGTACGTGACGTCTGCCCTATGAACCCCCCCAGCTCCCTGAGACACGACCACCATCGGCCCTGTCCCGAAGCTGTACAAGGGCACTTCAACAAGTTTGTGAAACATGGAATGAGAGGGTATTTATTTTTATGCAAAAACCGTTTTTGAAATCTTTGCATATTTTTGGAAAGATGAATTTAATTTTTCTTGAACTTTTGGAGGACTCCTCATGTGTAAATTAGAAAAAAGAAAATCACACCAAAAGAAATTCACCTTTTCATCTCCTGTTCCACGAACTTTCTGGAGCGCCGCTGTGTCTGTTACATGCCCCCAGGACACAGCAAGTACGAGGCTGTACTTCCGTCTACCTGACCTAGGCCATCCAACTCCCATGAAAGGATCTCTTAACAAACCACCCCCAGTGTCCTTTACGAAGGGGAACCCGACAGGAAGTGCTAACCAAAGAGAAGCAGGTGGCACCGGTACCTGAAGTGCTATGGACGTTGGTAAAGGAGTTGTCAGAGGCACTGTAGGGCCAGGCACCAGGTGAAGGCAGCGAGGTGTTGAGGGAAGAATTAGACCCTGGGGTGAGAAACAAGAAGAAGAAGAGAACGATCAAGATACATGTCAGTATAACCGGTGAAGCTTTCAGAGTATTACTGAAACTTCAACAGGAGAAAAAATGTGTCTAAAAAAACTTTGAAAAGCAATATTCTAACATTTTCAGGTTAAATTATTAGATACTGAGGCCGGTGCTGTGGCATAGCAGGTAAAGCTGCCGCCTGCGGTGCTGGCATCCCATATGGGTGCTTGTTCTAGTCCCGGCTGCTCCACTTCTGACCCAGCTCTCTGCTATGGCCTGGGAGAGCAGTAGAAGATGGCCCAGGTGCTTGGGCCCCTGCACCCGCGTGGGAGACCCAGAAGGAGCTCCTGGTTCCTGGCTTTGGATTGGCCTGGCTCTGGCCGTTGCGGCCATTTGGGGAGTGAACCAGAGGATGGAAGTCCTCTCTTTCTCTTGCTGCCTCTGCCTCTCTGTAACTCTTTGAAATAAATAATAAATAAATCTTTAAAAAAGTATTAGATACCAGCAAACATAAACCAAGCAACAAGCTGACACTCTGAGAATGTGATGCCGCCTGCACACCGGGAGACTCTTCGTTTACCTGTGGTGTTATCCCGCAGCAGTTGGTGGTCAGTATCTACAATGGGAGATGTGGCTGTGCCCCCCAGCACACTTCCTGGGGTGACGTAGGGGTCAGATTCAGGGTCAATGTTTTGGATACCTTTCCATGGCACTCCTGGTTGGAATTCTGAGAAAAGAAGAACAAATGTCAGAGGCAGGAAATGGCTCAAAACATAAAATCATTTTTTTGATACAAGAAATGGTTCTATGAAAAGTCCAAATGCTGGATCTATTGTCTCAGATTTCCATCATTAGAAGAAATAAAATAAAATCAGCTTGAACATGTACTCTTACTAGGAGCTCCTCAGTGTGTGGTAGTGAACTTGATGCCACAGCTCATCAAAACCCGGCCCTGCAACCTGATCTTCCTGCTCCCAGCAAATCCAGGCTTGGAGGTGGGGAAAACGGCTCAGTACTGTGGTGCTCAAAAAACTGTCCAGCCGTCCAGGCCAAGATTAGAAGAATCTGGGCTGGAGATCAGAGATCTTTCCCGTGTTTTTCATCAGACACTGGCCAAGATGTGCAAAGGAAAAACACATCAACCCAACGGACACCTCCCAAGAGGCCACATTACAAGGCGTCTTGTGCGTGGGACAGATCCTAACATCCAGCCACAATGTCACACCTTCTTTCCCCCTGGGCCCCCAGTGCAGATTTGCTACTTTCCCACTGTACGTGTCTTACAGCACACGCCTTTCTTTTAAAGTGCTTGCCACAAACAATGTGTTCAGTCCTGAAACAAGTAATTAGGAAGCAATTACTACCCTGGAGAAAGAAAGCATTTCCTGCACAATACCTGGAGGCCAACTGGCATTGCTGGATTTACTTCCGAGTTTATTTGTTGGTGGAGATTTGGCAGGTAACCAGCTATCACCAGCAGGACCCGTATGGCCACCCAGTGTGTCACCTGGGATGATGTCAAACTGGTTGTACGGTGACCCTCCTCGGGTCTTACCTGGGGCTACTATAGCGCCTGAGAACAGAGAAAGGAAATTAACACACTCGGGAACAGCATTCACCTTGCCCGTCTCTGCTTTCAGAGGAACCCAAACAAACTACGGATTGGGAAGCTTGTGGAGTAAAGAGTCCTGGAAGAAGAGGTGGCACAGGAGCCGGGTGCAGAGTTAACACACACCAGACCCACGTGGGCTCTGTTGCACCCCCCAGGAGTAGAGTCCTGGAAGAAGAGTGGCACAGGAGCCGGGTGCAGAGTTATCACACACCAGACCCACGAGGGCTCTGTTGCACCCCCCAGGAGTAGAGTCCTGGAAGAAGAGGTGGCACAGGAGCCGGGTGCAGAGTTAACACACACCAGACCCACGAGGGCTCTGTTGCACCCCCCAGGAGTAGAGTCCCGGAAGAAGAGGTGGCACAGGAGCCGGGTGCAGAGTTAACACACACCAGACCCACGTGGGCTCTGTTGCACCCCCCAGGCCTCTCGGCGTCTCATGTGCATACAAAGGACAGTTCTTGGTTTTCAACGCTCCTTTTGGCTTCCATCTTCGGAAACTTTCACAAACTAGGAGTCTCACACACTGTTATCCTCACAGTTTCTATGCTAATGACTCCAGAGTGAGAAACGGGAGCAACACCCAACAAACTGCTGCATGCAGGAGGGCTTCCAACTGCGTTTCTCCCGTTGGTCAGGCCTCAGATGAGCTGCGGGCAGCAGCGAAAACGGAGTCCAGTGGAGGGGAAGCATCTGCGATTGCTTTCAACTCCGGGGCAGTGAGCTGGAGCCCTGCAGCCTCCAACTGCCCCCAGAGTGCTTCAGCGGCTTCCTGGTGCCCCTTTTGTACACTTTACTTGCTACAGGCAGAGGGGCAGAAGTAAGAGCTTACAATTCTCTTAAATAACAACTGGTTGACTTTAGCTAAAACTGCGTGTGTCTATGAGATGCCTCTCTACATACTGTTTCTCAAATTAATTTTACATACTGCATCATATCATCTGATCTACTCTTAGGATGCTGCTTATGAAGAGAGAAAATTGTTTCCAGGGTAACAGATTAAAATATTTGTGTAACTACTGATTGAAATAATCAGTTTGGTTTAGCCTAACCAGGATTATTATCAAAACCATCTCCACACTCAACTAAGATGACATGTGCTTTTCTGGAGTCACTGACAGAAATCTGGCTCAGGGGTACAGAATAGCGAAGCAGTGGAAAACGAGTAATTTGATTTCCTTGGGGATTGCTAAGGCAATGGGGAAAGCACTATCGATAAGCTCTGAAATCCTAAGTGGCTGTTTTTACCTTCGAGACAGTCGTGCACAGCCTCTGCTTCATTATCATGCACCTGACCTGTCACCAGGACAAGAGGACCTGGTGACACCACGGCCGAAGCAGGGAAAATGTCCAAAGTTACAGACGGCACTGGACTCAGTGCACCTGGCCCATCGGCAGGTTTTATAACTTTAGTAGGTCATTCTTGATTTGGGGCCACAAAATCCAGCGACAATACTTATGCGTGACAGACAGAAGGTGCCACGTGGCTCCTGCACCAGCCTCTTGGATGGGTTTATTAAGAGTGGCGAAATCTGGAAGGCTTCACACCAACGACTCGGCTGGGCTGAGGCCTGCCAGAGTACTGCAGCGGAACAGCCAGACACTGTTTTATGCTTGGTTCTCATGGATACAGTGGTGTCCAAGTGAATTACTGTCAAATGAAACAAGGGCTGGAAGAAGGTTCTGAGAACTTTAATCTCTTTCATAGGAAAATGGAGACGCCCACACAGAGTTACAGGGAGGAAGAGCCACACCACATTCGCAACCAAAGCCTGCGACAGCAGATATGGCAAATCAAAAAGAACAAGCAAGTTTTGGACAAAGTTAAAATCTCAAGTACTATAACATATCATTTTTTGGAGATTAAAGCACAGGGATTGTTTTTTAAAGTTGATGAACTTAATATGATGCTAATAATCAACATATGTATGTTCCTCATATATATCTCCTGTTCTTCAAAAAAAGAAAGAGCCAGTTCTATTCTCCTGGCCAATTTATTAGAATGTTACCCTGATGGGTGCCCAAGTTCAGTGCCAGCACTCTCAGCCTCACAGCCAGCGCGAACTTTTGGTCTCCACATTAGAACCAGCGCTTTAAATTTCTTATACTCTGGAATACAATCTCAACCTTCTTAGCAAAGGCGATCCTAAGATTGGGGGGGCGGGGAGAAAAAGCTAGATAATCAGAGGATGTTACCCAGGCCCGCTACAGGCCAGGGCAGCTCCTGCTCCAGCTTATCTGCATTTCTGGCTCTTACCGTTTTTGTGCATGCTGGCTTCCTGTGTGGCTACGGAGGGCAGTCCTTCCATCATGGAGGTCCACTGTTTAAAGCGAGACTCAGTCCCGGCCTCCTTCCCACCAACCATGCCATAGTCCATGCCGCCAGAGCTGAAGCCTGCGGGAAGGAACCATGTTTTATGCCTCTGTATACATTTCTGGTTCCAGTCACCAAGAATTCTCAGGGACAACCCATGGACGACTTTGTCTGTCACTCAAAGACCAATTTGGAAAACTTGTCCACACGCAGAGTTACACTGCTGCAAATCTCTGACCTCGGCTCTTGCTTGACAATGAAGTGATGGCCCTGGGACAGGTGTCTGACCTGCTGCTTAAGACGCGGTTGAGCCTCTCATGTTCCACGTGTGAGTGCACGAGAGTTCAGAGCCTGGCCCTGGCTCCTGACTTGAGCTTCCTGCTAGTGCAGACCTGGAAGCAGTGGTGGTGGCTCCGCTACTAGGACTCCTGCTACTCATGTGTGAGACCTAGATTCAGTCTCCAGCTCCGGGTCTGGCCAGCAGAGGGGAGCTTTCCCCCTTTCTCATCTGTCTGTGTCTCTCAAACAAAAGTGACGACTTTTTGCTAATGTTGCAAAGTGTGTACGACTGCCACTGAATCAGGGTCATCGGAGAGCACGTGTGCGTCTGCTTTTTCACTTAGCAGCACGTGTGCCAGACAGTGGACTGGAGCCGGCCACCTGCCCGACTGGGATGGAGAAG
Organism: Oryctolagus cuniculus; assembly: GCF_964237555.1. Classification (NCBI taxonomy): domain Eukaryota; kingdom Metazoa; phylum Chordata; class Mammalia; order Lagomorpha; family Leporidae; genus Oryctolagus; species Oryctolagus cuniculus. The sequence continues at coordinate 116,449,836 of NC_091442.1, read as the reverse complement.
ACAACACATCAAACCACGATAGAAGCAGAGCACAGACGGGGCTGGGGTAAAGCTACCTGCGGAGGAAAGTCTTTAAGGACACTCAATTCAGGACCAGGAAACTGGGCACAGAGCTCTGACTCATGGCAGTCGAGTGCGTTCAGGAGCAGTGGGAGGTTCCAAGTGCCTCCAGAGGTTAGCTAACTGTGGATGAAGTGATGCAGAGTGGCAGGGGATGGTGAGAAATGAAGACTCAGGTCAAGAAGGCTCTTTCTCTATCAGTCCAAGGAACTGGGACCTTTTTTCTTTAAGAAGAGAAAGGAATTTTTAAGCAAGTGATGGAGAAAGAACTAGGTCTGTACTTAAAAAAAAAAAAAAAAAAAAAAAGAACTGGCGGGACCGGCGCTGTGGTGTAATAGGCTAGGCCTCTGCCTGTGGCGCTGGCATCCCACATGGGTGCTGGTTCATGATCCAGCTGCTCCTCTTCTGATCCAGCTCTCTGCCATGGACTGGGGAAGCAGTGGAAGACGGCTCTAGTGCTTAGGCCCCTGCACCTGTGTGGGAGGCGCAGAAGCGGCTCCTGGCTCCTGGCTTTGGATCAGCCCAGCGCTGGCCATTGTGGTCATTTGGGAATAAACCAGCAGATGGAAGACATTTCTCTATGTCTCTCCCTCTCTCTGTCTGTAACTCTGCCTCTCAAATAAATAAATAAAATCATTGTATAAAAAAAGAGAACTGGCAGGGGTTGGCATTGTGGTGCAGAGGGTTAAGCTTCTAATTATAATATGGCATCCCTTATCAGAGTACCAGTTCAAGTCCCAGTTGCTTCACTTCTGAGCCAGCTCCCAGCTAACCTACTTGGGGAGGGCAACAGAAGATGACCCCAGTGCTCGGGCCCCTGCCACCCATGTGGGAAACTTGGATGGCGTTCCAGGTTCCTAGCTTCTGTCTGGCCCACACCTGGTTGTTGAAGCCATTTGGGAAGTGAATCAGCTGATGGAAGATCTCTCTCTTACTTGCCTTTCAAATAAAATGAAAAGCAAATGAAAACACTTCTAAAAATGAATTTCACCATTTATATAAAGAAAATTGTTGGGGCTGGCGCTGTGGTGTAGTGGGTAAAGCCACCACCAGCAGTGCTGACATCCCATATGGGCACTGGTTCAAGATCTGGTTGCTCCACTTCCGATCCAGCTCTCTGCTATGGCCTGGAAAAGCAGTAGAAGATGGCCCAGGTCCTTGGGCCCCTGCACCCACATGGGAGAGCCGGAAGAGGCTTCTGGCTTCTGATCGGCTCAGCTCTGGCCATTGTGGCCAATTGGAGAGTGAACCAGTGGATGGAAGACCTTTCTCTCTTTCATTCTCTCTTTGCCTCTCCTTCTCTGTGTAACTCTTTCAAATAAATAAATAAATCTTTTTTTCTTTTTTTAAAGAAAATTGTTTCCTCATACCACAACTGAACTTGATGGTTCAAGTGGTTGCTTGGATGCTGGGAGGCAGGAATCCTTAGAATGAGATGAAAATATTTATATCATTTCTTAAAAATAAGAGTTTAACATATTTTTTCTTTTGTCCTATATAAAAGAAACAACATGAGGACTGGAGGACAAGGAGGTGAAAGAACAAAGGGTAAACAGGATGCTCCTTGGAAAAATTACATTTTTGCTTTTGAGAGAGAAAACCAGGCCAAGGAACATGGATTCCAGGCCATCTGAAAGCTCAGCTCCAGCACTCAGAAAAAGCTTTTGAAAATAACATAGGACTCTAGGGGCCAGCATCGTGGTACCGCCAGCTAAGCCACAGCCTGCAGCGCCAGCATCCCATATGAGCACCAGTTCAAGTGCTGCCTGCTCTGCTTCTGGTTCAGTTCCCCATGCATACGTCTAGGAAGGTAGTAATGGATGGGCCAAATACTTGGGCTCCTACCACCCACAAGGGAGCCCTGGATGGAGTTCCAGGTTCCTAGCTTCAGCCTGGCCTGGCCTCAAACCCAGCCAGTGCAGCTACTTTGGGAGTGGACCAAGGACCAAGGACAGAAAGTAATTTTTACTTGGCTTCTAATTTTGAATAAATTAAATCTGCAGCTGTAATGTTTGATGAAAGTTTTTTAAATAAAAAATTCAGTGTCAAGGATGTAATGAAATTAACACTTTCAGTTTTTCTAATCCTGAATATATCAAACTAACAAAGATACCTCTAGGCAAAAGAACACCAAGAGTAATAGTTTTTTCTTTCTTTCTTTCTTTCTTTCTTTCTTTCTTTCTTTCTTTCTTTCTTTCTTTCTTTCTTTCTTTCTTTCTTTCTTTCTTTCTTTCTTTCTTTCTTTCTTTCTTTCTTTCTTTCTTTCTTTCTTTCTTTCTTTCTTTCTTTCTTTCTTTCTTTCTTTCTTTCTTTCTTTCTTTCTTTCTTTCTTTCTTTCTTTCTTTCTTTCTTTCTTTCTTTCTTTCTTTCTTTTTTTTTTTTTTTTTTTGACAGGCAGAGTTAGTCAGGGAGAGAGACAGAGAGAAAGGTCTTCCTTCTGTTGGTTCAACCCCCAAGTGGCCGCTACGGCTGGTGTGTTGCGGCCGGCACACTGTGCCAATCCGAGGCCAGGAGCTAGGTGCTTCCTCCTGGTCTCCCATGCGGATGCAGGGCCCAAGGACCTGGGCCATCCTCCACTGCACTCCCGGGCCACAGCAGAGAGCTGGACGGAAGAAGAGCGGCCGGGACAGAACTGGCGCCCCAACCGGGACTAGAACCCGGGGTGCTGGCGCCGCAGGCAGAGGATTAGCCTCCTGAGCCACAGCGCTGGCCCTGTTACAATTTTTGATGAATTTTTAATATGCGAATAAAATTTTATTGGAAGTGCATTTTCTAGCAAGATTGTTTCCCAATCAGTCCACGTATTAATGGAAAATTAAGACTCACCACTAGAATGAAAGAGCTCATCTATTCCTATTTAAAAAATTATTACAGACATAAAATATTACAAAATCTTACTTTTACAAAAACTTGTAAGGAGAACAGGGGGAGTCCTGCTATTACATCACTGAAATCTCTCCATTTCTTTGTGAGTATGTCTTTCTCCCTGGCCCAATGACACAGTCACAACAACATAGTAATTTTTAGAGAGGTCATTATTACCTGACAAGTTATTTTCAATTTTGCTAAAAGCTGAGAATCACAGAGCATGTATCTTATAAAAGGCAGTAAAGGATTAGTTAAGCAGTCACTGAAGTCTACAAAAGAGTCTTTATCAAGACATATTAAGAAACTATTGGCTGGCACCGCGGCTCACTAGGCTGATCCTCTGCCTGCAGTGCTGACACCCCGGGTTCTAGTCCCAGTTGGGGCGCTGGTTCTGTCCCGGTTGCTCCTCTTCCAGTCCAGCTCTCTGCTGTGGCCCGGGAGTGCAGTGGAAGATGGCCCAAGTACTTGGGCCCTGCACCCGCATGGGAGACCAGGAGGAAGCACCCAGCTCCTGGCTTCGGATCGGTGCAGTATGCCGGCCGTAGTGGCCATTTTGGGGGTGAACCAATGGAAAAAGGAAGACCTTTCTCTCTATCTCTCTCTGACTAACTCTGCCTGTCAAAAAAAAAAAAAAAAAAAAAAAAAAGAAAAGAAAAGAAACTATTACTCTTGGTATTCTTTTGCCTAGAGGTATCTTTGTTAGTTTGATATATTCAGGATTAGAAAAACTGAAAATGTTAATTTTATTATATCCTTGACACTGAATTTTTTATTTAAAAAACTTTCATCAAACATTACAGCTGCAGATTTAATTTATTCAAAATTAGAAGCCAAGTAAAATTACTTTCTGTCCCAAACTATATTTTTCAGCTAAAATAAATGTGTTAGGGGTTGGCGCTGTGGCGCAGTGGATTAGTGCCCTTGCCTGAAGTGCCGGCACCCCATACGGGCACCAGTTCTAGTCCTGGCTGCTCCACTTCTGATCCAGCTCTCTGCTATGGCCTGGGATAGCAGTAGAAGATGGTCCAAGTCCTTGGGCCCCTGCACCCACGTAGAGACCCAGAAGAAGCTCCTGGCTCCTGGCTTCGGATTGGAACAGCTCCAGCCATTGCGGCCAACTGGGGAGTGAACCAGCAGATGGAAGACCTCTCTCTGTCTCTACCTCTCCCTGTAACTCTTTCAAATAAATAAAATAAATCTTTTAAAAAAAGTGTTAATGCCAATTAAGGAAAATAGGAAATAACTAAGGAAAGTTGAAATAATTTTTTTTTTTTTTGACAGGCAGAGTGGACAGTGAGAGAGAGAGACAGAGAGAAAGGTCTTCCTTTGCCGTTGGTTCACCCTCCAATGGCCGCCGCAGCCGGCGCGCTGCGGCCGGCGCACCACACTGATCCGATGGCAGGAGCCAGGAGCCAGGTGCTTTTCCTGGTCTCCCATGGGGTGCAGGGCCCAAGCACTTGGGCCATCCTCCACTGCACTCCCTGGCCACAGCAGAGAGCTGGCCTGGAAGAGGGGCAACCGGGACAGAATCCGGCGCCCCAACCGGGACTAGAACCCGGTGTGCCGGCGCCGCTAGGCGGAGGATCAGCCTGGTGAGCCGCGGCGCCGGCCTGAAATAATTTTTTTAAAAGATGACCTTTAAAAAAAAAAGATTTATTTACTTATTTGAAAATCAGAATTATTGAGAGGGACAGATCTTTCAGCTGCTGGTTCACTCCCCAAGTGGGCACAACAGCCAGGGCTGAGCCAGGCCGAAGTTAAGAGCCAGGAGCTTCTTTTGGGTATTTCATGTGGGTGCAGGGGTCCAAGCACTTGGTCATCCTCCGCTGCTTTCCCAGGGGCATTAACAGGGAGCTGAATTGGAAGTGGAGCAAACAGGACTCGAACCAGCACCTATATGGGATGCCAGCGCTGCAAATGGTAGTTTCACTGGCTATGCCACAGTGCTATCCCCAAGTGTGAAATAAATTTTAAAATGCTCTTTGCAGGGCCAGCGCATGGCACAGTGTAGAGCTGAGCTGCGGCCTGCAATACTGGCATCCCACACGAGCTCTGGCTCAAGTCCTGGCTGCTCCTCTCTACACCCCTGAGAAGGCAGCCGAAAGGGGCCCAAGTGCCTGGGCTCCTGCTACCATGTGATAGATTCAGATGGAGTTCTGGGCTCCTGGCTTCAGCCTGGCTCAGCCCTGACCATGCAGCCATTTGGGGAGTGAACTAGCACATGGAAAATTTCTGTCTCTCTATTTCTTCTTCTTTCTCTGTAACTCTGCCTTTCAAATGAATAAGTAAATCTAAAAAAATAAACAAACAAAACCCAGAAGAGCTGGTGGAAGTTAAGGATCTGAAAATTCATTCCCTTAAACTACCTAGGATTGAGGAGGCCTTGAGTCTGCTCCTCCCTGCATGGGGACCCAGCAGGAGGGCATCATGGGACCTGAGGTAGGGCCATTTGTGCAGGGTCACTGCATCACCCAGAAGTAGAGTTTTCAGGTCTGCATACTCTGCTTTTTTGTGTCTGCATAAAATAGTATCTTCTTCGCCAACGTAAAATCACACCATCAATATGAGGTCACACTGCTGAAATGTGTAGTATTGTCTTAATTTTTAAATTTTGTTTTTAAATCCCTGTTCCTCACTGAGTGGGTTCTGCACATGGCATGCTTCCTAGGTCTAAAACAGCTATGATTTGCCTGCCAAAAAATTCCCAACAAGCGGCAAAGGTATTACTTTTCTTGTGCTGATTTTATTTAAATCAAATGAAATATTATTAGATGAATTTTTTCAAGCTGCCTTATCATTTTAGTTCCATATTTTCTCAGGCAGTTTTATCAGTGGAGTGAAGCACTACAGCTTATACATATTTTAATAGATCGTGACCTCAGCCGTGTGGAGGTCACAGCACACAGAAACATTCAGGCCGGCGCTGCGGCTCACTAGGCTAATCCTCTGCCTGTGGCGCCGGCACACCGGGTTCTAGTCCCGGTCGGGGTGCCGGATTCTGTCTCGGTTGCCCCTCTTCCAGGCCAGCTCTCTGCTGTGGCCAGGGAGTGCAGTGGAGGATGGCCCAAGTACTTGGGCCCTGCACCCCATGGGAGACCAGGAGAAGCACCTGGCTCCTGCCTTCGGATCAGCGCAGTGCGCCGGCCGTGGCGGCCATTGGAGGGTGAACCAACGGCAAAGGAAGACCTTTCTCTCTCTCTCTCTCTCTCACTGTCCACTCTGCCTGTCAAAAATTAAACAAACAAAATAAAACAAAAACATTCTGTGGGGAGCTGTGGGGAGCAGGGCCTGTCTCCCGCAACATGGCGAAATAAGTACTGAGACTACCGAGACTAGACTAGACCACTGAGACTATTAAGACTAAATAACTCTATGCATCTGATCTCCCATCATATGGTGCTGAGAGAGAGTAAACAAATCTCACACAGCTGTTTCGTTAATTAGCTGATTCCTGACCCAACCCCTGTTTGGAAGAAAGCGGCGTGCTCAGCACGTGGGCAGCAGAGCACGGATTGGTGGGAGAGGACTAGGGGGAGAGAGAGACAACATGCAGGTTGCCCCTGAGAGAGTGGGTCGGAGAGCTCGCTGGTGCCGCTCCTCCACGAAAGCGGGGGAGCGTCAGCAAATCCGGGAAGGACCGGTGTCGTTCCTCCGCGAGTGGGGGAGCGACACATTCAGTAAGTTCTGGCTTCTAGTAAGTTCTGACGGTAGAAGAGCAGTCCGCTGTTCACAAACGTGGAGTCCAAGACGGCCACGCTGCACACCTGGCTCTATCATTTCCTGACTGCGTGGTGAGCTTTGGAGAACACGGAAGCCTGAAGAGCCTTGGACACCCTGCCTGTAAAACAGGGCTGAGAACATCCACCCACCGTGTGCAGCTGTGGCGAAATGGCAGGGCCGTGGGGCTCCTACCCGCTGTGGGCTGAGACGGAGAGTTTCTCAAAGGTGGTTTCATGAGGTGCGACTCACCAGAACCGTATCCAGGCATTGGCCCTTTGGTTTGAAGGTCGGGGAGCCCCACATTCAGTGCGTTGGGTACCATGTTGTCCAGATGTGGCTTGGGCCCAACAGGGTGGGACGGCGAGTGCTTCATGCTGGGCTGCCTCTGCTGCTGCTGCTGCAGCGCGCTCACCATCCGGGCCAGCTGCAGGGGCGAGGAGAGGACAGGCGGTGAGCGAATATCCCAGCTTCCGGTGTCAGGGGAGGGGCAGAGTGCTCAGGGTCTGCTGGGCAGCAAGATGCACTGTCACACAGGGCACCGGGGGACCCGTCTGGCACACGTACCTGCTGCTCCTGCTGCTGGCGCACAGCTTGAGAAATCTTTCTCTGGTTCTGTAGCAACTGCTGCTGCTGCTGCTGCTGCAGGAGAAGCTGACATGCCTACAAAACAGGGCAGGGAGGGACCACAGCTCCCTGAGACGGCGGCACCGAGAGCATCAAAGTGCACACAAGGGCTGCAGAACTACAGGGACCAGCGCGGGAAGTCCCACCAAGTTCCTCTCTGGGCTAGTTCACCTCCAGTTGAGCTGACTTATCAACCTTTAATCAGACTCGGGTTTGCAGCCAAGTGTGAACTAGTGGCCCTTCAGGCATAAAAGATGACAAAGACAGATGAAGGAAATCAAAGCTAGAGAAAGGAAAACCAGGCTGCCTGTTAAGCTATCCCAAGAAAATCTACTTACCAACTGGAACTGGGGAATTTGTGGAAGCTGGCTCAGCATGGCAATTTGTTGAGGAGATAACTGGGGCCCCACATTGAAAAGACCTGGATTCAGGCCACTGTTGGGAAACTGCTTAAGCATTGAGGCAGACACCTGGCCAAAAAAAAATAAAATAAAATAAAGTTTTTAGAATTGATCAAAATAAAATATTTTTCCCCTGTGAATAATAAATCTAAAACAAATGTCCATTTTTCCACTGAAAAATACTTAGGGGCATACTTCATACCATGATCATCTCTGAGCAAAAATATATATATTTTTAAAGATTTATTTATGGCCGGCGCCACGGCTCACTAGGCTAATCCTCCGCCTTGCAGCGTTGGCACACCGGGTTCTAGTCCTGGTCAGGGCGCCAGATTCTGTCCCGGTTGCTCCTCTTCCAGGCCAGCTCTCTGCTGTGGCCAGGGAGTGCAGTGGAGGATGGCCCAAGTACTTGGGCCCTGCACCCCATGGGAGACCAGGAGAAGCACCTGGCGCTGGCCATCGGATCAGCGTGGTGCGCCAGCTGCGGCGGCCAATGGAGGGTGAACCAACGGTAAAGGAAGACCTTTCTCTCTGTTTCTCTCTCACTGTCCACTCTGCCTGTCAAAAAATTAAATAAATAAAAAATAAAAATAAAAAAAGATTTATTTATTCAAAAGGTAGAGTTACAGAGAGGCAGAGGCAGAGAGAGAAAGTCGTCTTCCATCCACCAGTTCACTTGCCAAATGGCTGTGATGGCCAGAGCTAGGCCGATGCAAAACCAGGAGCCAGGAGCTTCTTCCAGGTCTCCCAAGGAGGGGGCAAGGCTCAAGGACTTGAGCTAACTTCTACTGCTTTCCCAAGCCATAGCAGAAAGCTGGATTGGAAGTGGAGCAGCCAGGAATCGAACCTGTGTCCATATGGGATGCTGGCACTGCAGGCAGCAGCCTTACCCACTGTGCCACAGTGCAGGCCCCTCTGAGGAAAGACATAAAGATATTATAACAGCTTTTAATTCTCTTCTTAGACTGTGCATTTCCATAATGAAAATGATCGATTATCAGGAAGAAAAAAATCTGAGAAAAAAGTGCTGATGACACTATGGCTTTTGTTTGAGAAATTATTACTGGAAATGTGCCATAAAACAAAATAAACCAAAATGGGGGCCGGCGCTGTGGTGCAGCGGGTTAAAACTCTGGCCTGAAGTGCTGGCGTACCGGTTCTAGTCCCGGCTGCTCCTCTTCCCATCCAGCTATCTGCTGTGGCCTGGGATAGCAGTGGAAGATGGCCCAAGTGCTTGGGCCCCTGCACCCACGTGGGAGACCCGGAAGAAGCTCCTGGCTCCTGGCTCTGGATCAGTGCAGCTCCAGCCATTGTGGCCATCTGGGGAGTGAACCAGTGGACGAAGACCTCTCTCTGTCTCTACCTCTCTCTGTAACTCTGTCTTTCAAATAAATAAAATAAATACTTAAAAAATATATATATATATATAAACCAAGATGCACAAAGCTAATAAATTAGGTGTTCTCCAGAAAGCACAGTACTTCTGTTATGCAAACGGGAAAAAGTGACTTGTAAAGAGAGAGAAGCCGGGGCTTCCACAGCTCACACTCGAGTCTCAGAGGCTACACAGAGCCGGGAAGGCCAGCTGTCTGCTGGTTCCTTCTGCCTGGTTTTAGGCAGAGGGGACAAGGCTGCAGGAAGCTCTGCTGATGGAGAAAGGAGTCCCTCCTACCTGTGGGCTCTCAGCAAAGAAGCCTGCAGCCAGCTGACCCGAGTTTGCCTGCACTTTCACAGGGCCGCTGAGAACAAACCCGGCCCCTCCGCGGGAGCCACCGCAGCACGTGGGCGGAGGCTTCAGTGCCAGAGGCAGACTGCTGGGCTTGCACCCTTCCCTGCTGTTTCTCAGCATGCGACCCAGCATGCAACGCAGCTACCAGAATGATAATCATGTGAACCTCAGTGGGTTGTCTGAGGATTTCCAGCTAACCCATGTCAAAGGCGTGGAAACACACTCCACAAACGTTCTTGCTGTCTCCAGGCTGGTTCTTCAGGGACAGTGACCACACTTCCCGGGCACCTCTCTTCAGGATAAACATGGTCAGTTCTTTTTCCTGCATTCCATCCTGCCTCTCAATGCGGAGCCCAGGACAGTCTCAGACTGGCCAGATCTGACTATCCCTTACCCATTCTATCAAAGTCAAGCTCTGTTAACAACGGCCGAGATCTGTTTCCCTGGTGATTACATCTAACGGAATTCACTCACAAAGTTAACGTCAATTAAAATCTATAGTATTTTTAAAAAGATTTATTTACTTATTTGCAAGTCAGATTTACAGAGAGAAAGAGAGAAAATCTTCCATCTGCTAGTTGACTCACCAGAAGGAGCCAGAAGCTTCATTCGGGTTTCCCACTTGGGCCATCTTCCACCATTTTCCCGGGCCATTAACAGGGAGCTGGACTGGAAGTGGAGCAGCCAGGACAGAAACCAGCACCCACACACTGGCACTGCAGGTGGTGGCTTTACTCCACTATGCCACAACCCTGGCCCTTTTTTTTTTTTTTTTTTTTTTTTTTTGACAGGTGGAGTTAGACAGTGAGAGAGAGAGAGACAGAGAAAGGTCTTCCTTTCCGTTGGTTCACCCCTCAAATGGCTGCTATGGCCAGTGCGCTGCGCCAATCTGAAGCCAGGAGCCAGGTGCTTCTTCCTGGTCTCCCATGCGGGTGCAGGGCCCAAGCACTTGGGCCATCCTCCACTGCTTTCCTGGGCCATAGCAGAGAGCTGGACTGGAAGAGGAGCAACCGGGACAGAATCCAGTGCCCCAACTGGGACTAGAACCCGGGGTGCCAGTGCCGCAGGCAGAGGATTAGCCAAGTGAGCCACGGCACCAGCCAAAGCTAGTAATGCTTTGTACCCTCATGTAATATTTAACTCATGTAGCTGGTTTTAAAACTTTATTAATTTATTTTTTGGTTCAAGCTAAGAACCTTATATTTGTCTTTATGTTCAGGGCACATAGTAGGTCCACGATAAATGCCTACTGCATGAGTCAACCTTCATGTAACAGAACAGTGACCTCAAGAAGTTCTTTTCCATCCTGTCACCCCACCCATCTCCAGTTTGTGTTCCTTGACGGGAACAACAAACATGACCAAGTCGAGGGTAATCTAGGCGTATACCTCTAAAAACTTCCCTTCAACCTGAAAGTGACCAGGCTGGGGGCGGGGTGTCCTATCACTACTTCAACTGTACAGAGAGAGGAAGATATCTTTTATCTGCTGGTTCATTCTTCAAATGGCCACAACAGCTGGGGCTGGACCGGACCAAAGCCGGAGCCTGGAACTCTATCAGGGTCTCCCACATGGGAGAGGCCCAAGAACTTGGGCTGTCTTCTGCTGCTTTCTTGGGTACATTAGCAAGAAAGTAGAGCATTGGGGACTTGAACTACTCATATGGGATGCCAGTAGTGCAGGTGATGGCTGAACCCACTGCATCACAGTACCAGTCCCTCACTCAACTGTGTCAGCATTTAGCCTGTATTTTTCTGACCGATTGAAATAAAAAAGATGGTTTGTCAAATGGCCTGTTAAAAGTGAGATATGACAACTCTATTATTCCTGTAATCAATATTTATGCCAACCAATGAAGGGAATGAGTTAAAACTTGCTAGCAAACTAAAACCACGAATGATTTTCAAAGCTGGCTCAAGCACATAACCCATTAGGCTAGGTTCCTCGTTTCTCCCTTTCAGAAATTATTCAAGGGAGCAGGCAGCCAGCCTAGCAGGTAAGAGGCCCAAGTTCCACATGTGAGTACCTCGGTTTGATTCCTGGCTCCAGCTTCTGACTCCGGGTTCCTAACAATGTAGACGCAGGGGAGGTAGCAGTGATGGTCAAATATTTGGGTTCCTGCTACCCACGTGGAAACCTGCCAACCCCAAGGGACTCAAACAGCAGACAGACGCTGGTTCCCAATTAAATAAATTCCTTTTTTCAAAAAAAACTTTTTAAAGATTTATTTACTTTAAAGTCAAAGTTAAAGAGAGATAAAGAGGGAGAAACAAGAGAGATAGGGAGAGAGAGACAGAGTTCACTCCCTAGATGGCAATGATGGCCAGGACTAGGCCAGGAGCCACGAGTTTCTCTTCCAGGTCTCCCATGCGGGTGCAGGGGTCCAAGCACTTGGGCCATCTTCCACTGCTTTCCCCAGGCCATTAGCAGCGAGCTGGATCAGAAGTGGAGCAGCCAGGACTCAAACCAGTACCCATACAAGATGCCGGCATCAAACGCAGTAGATTCGCCTACCACACCACAATGCCAGTCCCCATAAATTTCTTAAAAATTTTTTTTTAACTGTTGAAAACTCCCCTTGCTGTCCTCACTTCCTTGTGGGGGAAGGGTTCTTTCCTCCCATTTCTGATTGGGACTAAGCCCAGAGGGCCATCCGCCCCAGCACACCACTTCCTGCAGGCAGCACACACAGGGGCGTAACTGCCTTTCCAGCCACGTGGGGTTTGGAAGTCTGTGTTAGGAAGAAGCATTCTGCAGCATTCATTTTGTTGTTAGTAAAGGGGTATTTTGGTCCAATATGCCTTCCCTTTTATGTCAGAAATTAGGATTTTGGGCAGGAAAAAAGGGTTGTCATTATCAAACTCCCCTTGAAAACCCTCAGCTTCCACTCAAGGTCCTGGACTGAAATTCTTGTCACAAATCCTTTTTCTGATATAGAATTATTAAGTTTTAGCATTAGACAATTAACCTAAAGCAAGGATTCCTTTCCTAGATGTCAAAACTGCACCAACCCACCCAGGAAAGGTTCTTTTCTTTTTGCCTCGTGTGTCTGGCGAGCCTCAGCCTGTTTGTGTTCCACAGGACACCTCTCCCACACATCCGTCCTCGCTTTCACCTCGTTTTCCATCTCCTGAACATGCTCCTCTGGAATCTGAGCTCATGAGAAAGCTTCCCCCACTGACCCTTCCTGCCACCTTTCTTCAGCATCACGGTCACGGTCAGGGTCGAGTTCCTCTTTCCTCCTACTTTAGGGCCACGGTCTCTGTTACGTGGCTTACCAATGCATTTTCTTCCAAGGTCTCGGTGTCACTCAACTCACAGGTTCTCTCACTCTGGAAAATGTTCTGGTTGGGAGCCGTCTTTCCCCAGCTGCTTCCCGACTATCCTCTAGGACATGCTGACTGGTATGAACCAATTTAAAGCCTTGTTTGATTTTCTGAATTGCTGATGACAAGCAGATGAGAGCACAATGGGAGTGTGCATCTGGCCCCTGCACCTATTTTGTGGCCAGCATGACAAGCACACCCTCCACAGCATCCCCAGACAATAACCCCTCCCCTCTCCTTTGAATTCACCCCAACGGTCGCTGGTGGGACCTAACATATTGTCCCTGACACGGTAATTCTAAACCCACTGTAGTAAGAGTTTGGTTGTTTTTTCTGGAGGGTGCAATGCAGATCCATCCTATGCTATCAGAATCATTTTCCAAAACAGAGTCCTGTCCCACTCAATGACCTATGAAATCACATGCATCGTCTTCAGCAAAACTCTTAGTTCAAAAAAAGTATTTATTTCCATTTGTTTGAAAGGCAGAGAGACAGGGATAGAGAGGAATCTTCCAACTGCTGGTTTACTCTCCAAATGCTCCCAACAGCCACGGCTGGGCCAGGTCAAAACAGGAGCCGTGAACTTAATCTGTATCTGCCACGGTCAGGGACAGGGGCCCATGTACCTGAGCCATCACCTGTTGCCTCTCAGGATGTGCATTAGCACCCCAAGCTGGAATGGGAATCAAGGTATGTCTTGAACCCAGGCACTTTGATATGGGATGCAAAGCACCAAACAACATCAACCTCTGAGCCTAATGCCTGCCCCCTTTTATTGATTAAACAGTTGAGATTCTTAGGGGCAGGCATTGTGACACTAGTGCATAGTCACTGCTTGGGGCCTGAACTGATCCCTGGTTCTTGGCTGTAATGTGACCCAGTGCTGGCTGCTGCAGGCATCTGAAGAGCTAACCAGAGGATGGGAGCAGGCAGGCAGGCAGGCAAAAAGCTCTACTAGACAAGTCAGCGGGGGCCGGCCCAGTGGCGCAGCGGGTTAACACCCTGGCCTGAAGCGCTGGCATCCCATATGGGCGCCGGTTCTGGTCCTGGCTGCTCCTCTTCCAGTCCAGCTCTCTGCTGTGGCCTGGGAAAGCAGTAGAAGATGGCCCAAGTGCTTGGGTCCCTGCACCCAGACAGGAGACCCAGAAGAAGCTCCTGGCTTCGGATCAGCGCAGCTCTGGCCATTGCGGCCATCTGGGGAGCGAACCATCGGACAGAAGACTTCTTTTTCTCTGCCTCTCCTCTCTGTGTAACTCTGACTTTCAAATAAATACATAAATATTAAAAAAAAAAAATCAGCTACTCTCTGATCAACCCACTTTCCTTCCATCCTGGGAATGGCTGCCACCTCCTTCCAAGCACCACCATTCCTGCTACTCAAAATGAGCTAACGAGGCAGGCCCTGTGGTACAGTGGGTGAAGACACCGTCTGTGGCACTGACATCTCACATGGGTGCCAGTTCAAGTCCTGGCTGCTCCACTTCTGATCCAGCTCTCTGCTAATGTGCCTGGGAAATCAGCAGGAGATGGCCCAAGTCCTTGGGGCCCTGCACCCACATGGGAGACCCTGAAGAAGCTCCTGGCTTCAGATTGGCCCTGCTTCAGCCATTTTGGCCATTTGGGGAGTGAACCAGTGGATGAAAGGTATCTCTCTCTCCTCTGTAGCTCTGCCATTCAAAGACATACATAAATATTTTTAAAAATGTTTTTAAAAAGGAGCTAATGAAGCTACCATTCAGAGTAAAACATGTGTATGATGCAATAGTACCCTACAGAAACTCACTGTGGAAGACAAACACAAATATTCAGAGCAGAATTGCTCCTAACAGCAAAAATCTAGAAACAATAAAATGTCAGTAGTAGAACAGGTAAGCTATGGTATAATACTGTATGGAATACTATATGAACAAAACCACCCAATCAACATGGGAAAATCTTATTTATAACGTCAAGTTACACAAAGGGGAGGGGGTGGCCATATACTTTCCTTATATAAAGTGCAAAAAAATGAAACACGAAACACACATTTACAGGTTGACTGTTAGAGGCCAGCACTGTGGCTCCACAGTTAGGCTGCCTCCTCCAATGCCGGCATCCCGCATGGGAGTCCCAGTTCAATCCCTAGCTACTCCACTTCCAATCCAGCTCCCTGCTTACGCCGTGTGGGGAGATCAGGATGGAGTTCTTGGCTCCTGGTTTTGGCTTGGTCCAGCGAGTGAACCAGTGGATGACAGATCCTTTTCTTTCTATCTTTCTCTCTCTCTTGTCACTCTGCCTCTCAAATGAATAGAAAATAATTTTTTAAAGGTTTATGGCTAACTTGGCAGAGAGGTCTGCCAGTGGGGTAGGACAACAAATCAAAAAGATCGATAGAGAACGACTACAGACAAGGACAGGAATGCTGACAACTAGGCAATCCTACAGTATTTAAATGGCATCATCTCTTACGTCCACAGACTGATAGTCTGGAGACTATGGAGGCCACACTGCCTGGGCCTTATCTGACAGGCCCTGCTCAGCTTCCCCTTCCCCAGTCAGTGATGCCACCCTCCTCCCAAAAACACAAAAGGACCTGGGAGAGGCACCATGAGACTCCTGGCAAATGGCTGCTCCTACCTGACAGAGTAATCAGGCACAGGTCTTGCACATTCCTGCTGCAGGGAGTTAATCATTCTGGGTTAAAAGCCCTTCCATCTCCAGCTGAGCCGGAGAACGTGAAGATCTTGTTACAATCAATATGGCAGTCAATGAAGCATCGCAGGTGCAAAATGACAGCAATTTAAAGGCGAGGCAACAGCCTGCCAGAAACTGCAACTTTCTGAATCTGAGTAACTGGAGGAAAAAGGCAACTATAGATCTAGGGCCTGGGACATTTATTTATTTTTTATGTATTTATTTCTTTAAAGATTTATTTATTTATTTGGAAGAGCTACACAGAGAGAGGAGAGGCAAAGAGAGAAAGAGAGGTCTTCTTCGCTGGTTCACTCCCCAGTTGGCCACAACGGTTGGAGCTGTGCCGATCTGAAGCCAGGAGCTAGAAGCTTCCTCTGGGTCTTCCCACGCAGGTTCAAGGGCCCAAGCATTTGGGCCATCTTCCACTGCTTTCCCAGGCTATAGCAGAGAGCTGCATTGGAAGTGGAGCAGCCGGACTTGGACTGGCGCCCATATGGGATGCTGGCACTGCAGACGGCGGCTTTACCTGCTACGCCACAGCGCCAGCCCCTGGGACATTTATTTATCAGAAAACTTAGGGGCTGGCACTGTGATGTAATGTTGGCATCCCATATGGGTGCAGGTTCGAGTCTCAGTTGTTCTACTTCCAATCCACCTGCCTGCTAATGCCCCCTGTGAAAGCAGCAGAAGATGGCCCAAGTCCTTGGTGCTTCTGCACCCATGTGGGAGATGGGAATAAAGCTCCTGGCTTCGGCCTGACCCAGTCCTGGCCATTGTGGTCATTTGGCAGTGAAAACAGCAGACGGAAGATCTCTCTAAAACTCTGCCTTTCAAATAATTAAAATAAATGATTTTTTTAAAATGAGTTTCTCGGTCTTCTTTCTCTGTTGACATTTACTAATGATTGCTCCTACAAAGTGGTTAAAATGGATATAACATTTGAGGCTGGTGCTGGGACACAGGGACACAGGCACTTTTTGTTTATGAAGTAAAGTAGATGTGTGCTCAGGAGATTTACTGAACCAAAGTCTCACAAAGTTAACTGTTTTCCTAAAAATTCCAATTTCAAAATTGTTCTGGGTGCAGGTGTTAGTGGTTAAAATGCCTAGATCCCACATAGGAGTACCAGGGTTCAAGTCCCAGTTCTCCTTCTAATTCTACTGCCTTCCAAATCCTCCAGCACACCCAGGAGGCAGAGGGCGATGGCTCAAGTATCTGGGTCCCTGCCCAGCTCCCAGAGTAACCCAGAATCCAGTAAATCTCCTCTTTACCTGTGCTGTGAGCCCTCAAGTACTATCCACAATTTATAAAGCAGTTTTAATTACATGCAATTAAATCAATATGGTATTAGAAAAGAGATCTAAAAAAAATAAGGCTTTTCATGTAAAAACATCTACTTTTTTATATACAAGAGGCAATAAAGAATCAGATCTTTGACATTTTGTTCTAAAAACTGTGATCCTTGGCATCTCAATTTTCCACAATTTTGATCAGAAACTGTACTGTGTCTCTGTCAATAAAAACCAGTCAGCTAACAGCTGCTCACCACTGCGCCATCTTTTGTTCTGAGTGTGGAAACAAGCTGCTTACCTGGGGAGAAATAAACTGGGGAGGCACTTGCGCCCGGAGACCAGGAGAAGAATTCAGTGGCTGCACTGGTGTGTGCAGACCTCTCGATTGTGCTGTGCTGTTTCCAAACAAGCCGTGATTACCGCCCTGCAAACCGAACAGCGGCAGTGAGGGCTCCTGTTCACATAAGGCAAGTAAGAAACAGTCCTGCTTCCTATCTCCCAGACGAATCATGCACTGTGTCTCATGGAACCACAGGACTCTCACTGAGAAGTGCTCATTGGGGAACGCTCGGGCAACTACTGAGACCCAGTCACAGGCACAACACGGCCATTTGCGCAGCCCGAGGAGCTCTGCGCTCTGCGCTGAGAGGGTTCCGTTTCGTCCAGTGTTGGAGGCAGCACTGCAGTCCCTGTTCTGAGATGAACACGTACAGGCAATGTAACACTGATTCCAACTTCACTCCATTAAGATTCCATTTACCATATTTATTCTCAAATGTTTCCAGCTGAGAGGCACCTGAGTAAGGATGCGGCTCAAGAACAACACGGACTGTAGACGCCCCTATGTCCCTGCCTCTCTGCACTGGCTGGCTCAACCACAGAATCGACACCCAACAGTGGCCCCAGAGCCATGAGGACTTACTCCAGATCTCCACACCCTTTCCTGACCCTTCCTGCACCAGATGAGAAAATAGGAATCATTCACACAGGGAAATTAAAAGGAAAGGGAAAAAGTAAATATCATTACAGGGATACCAAACAAATGCTACTCACCTGTGACTTCTCATTCTATCCTATGAACACCAGTCTAGCTAAAAGTAAACCATCCTCTTATTCCTGGAGGAGCCCCTCATGGAGCACTCTGCCGCTGCAGAGCTGGGCTGACGGCAAGCCTTCCCTCCTGACTTGTTTCTAGCCGTGAGAATCCTCCAGCAAGGCAATCACATTGGCTAACTTGATGCTGCGTGGGGTTCGTCCCTGCACAGCCCTTACTTGGTCTCAGTGAGGCCCCGCTCAGAGGTCAGCTTCCTCAAGGATGTCTTCCTGAGAAAGCTTCTTCATCCTTTCACAGTGAAATTAACTGAGCCCACCTCTGTGTTATCCAAACGCTAAAACTTCAATGGAACCCGTCATCAAACCCTATTGCCTGCTTGAGTTCTCTGCATCCCCAGAACTCAGTGAAGCCCTGGTCTGTAGGATGAGTACATCATTTGCAAATGTCAAAGACCCACCAATTTCAAATTTCACACACTTGAAAGAGCCCCCTGAGTCTCCACCTGTTTGCACCGAGTACAAATGCTCTAAATAAGCTGAAGTCACCACCTTCCTCTGATTCCTTGAACCATGGCGATTGAGGTAGCTTTTAAAGAAGAGTTTTATAATGGCTTCATTAAGTTCTAGAACTCTAAACATATCGTGATGGCTTAATGATTCAAAAATAGATTAAGGGATTGCTATAGGGAAATTAATAAACTTAGGAACACTGAAAATAAGAATGATTATAAACATAAAGCAGAAATGGCAATTAAAATTTGTGTAACTTACAAAAGAAAAAGATCCACTATGAACTTCATAACATCCAAAAGGTTGTTTAGACATAAGAAAACCTTTATTTAATTCTAAACTCCTAGTCTCCCTACTGCTTTTGCTTAGCAATCAAACTGTCACTCTAAGGTAAAACTGCTCAACTCTGAGTCTTCTTAGACGTGGCAGTCAGCAGTTGCTTGGCTACTGATCAAGCCAAAGAAAACAGGAAACATGTATTCCATACAAATATTCTCCTAAGCTCTTTCTCACACTTACTAACAGAGGAATGGCCCTGCTGTCAAATGCCAGTTATTCACAGGGTCCTTGGATGTCGGAGCTGCTGGCAGCTGAAGTCCTTGCCAGAATCAGTGTTCTGGCAAATACATAACTGTATTAATTTCAGTCTCTCTTTTGAAAAAGAAATATTCAAAAGAATTCCTTTTAAGAGTTTTTGTAAAACCAAGCCCTGGTTTCTCTTTCCAGTAGGCCAGATTCCACCCTCCCCTGCCAAAGGTGTGAGGGTTCCCATTATCCAGGGTCTCAGGCCACACCAGCACTCTGCTACATCTGAACGGGCGACAGTGTAAGAAAGGCAGCAGCAATCTATCAGAAAATGTCTTCTCTGCACTCGAGGACAGGCACATCACAAGCTCTTCATTTTCTTGGCTCAGACACAGCTTTAGGTAGCGAGGTAGGTGGAGGCAGTCTGATCCAGCCTTTTAAAAAATATTTAGAAACTGGGAAGATGGTTACCGAACACTTGTATACATGCTTATGTGGGGTTCAGAGGCTACTGTTAAAGTGCCCCAGTCGTATGTGAGCTCCTATGATGAGCCGAGTCTCACTGGTGAGCTGCTCATGGCTGCACTGTTTCACTCAGGCAAGGCTAAAAAAGGAACCACAAAGCTGACTGAAATGCTCTGAAGAATCAAAGTTTAAAATTCTGTTTTTAAATTATGAAGTATATTAACTGTGCATGAAAACAGTCTAAAAACATGTCTATCTGGGCAGGACGTGTGCTCCACTTCACAACCATCTTCATTGCAATCCACAGATCAAAAACAAGTGTGGACTCTCTCAGAGCTCAGTGCTTCGCTATTATGACTGGTCTGTGCATCAAGGTTGTGTACTAACAGCTTTTGCTGATCATGCAATCGCAGAACCATGGTGTTAAAAATGATTTTATATTTTCTATACCTTGCGCCAAAATAAAACAGCCCCCAGTAGATAGATGTCATTGTTTCTTTCCAGTTTAGATAATTAACACACCCCCATGTCCTTTGTGGAAGCATTCTAAGAAAAACAGTGAGATATAAAAGAAGAAAGCAAAAAATTACCTGGAGCTCCCCATCCAGAGCTAGCCAGCCTGAACACAGGGATAGAAGAAAGCTGCATTTTATCATGTGCTCAGGCAACAACTAGGAAAGCCCAGGGAGGCCTGTGCACAGCCGCACTGTGGAGTTATCCTCATGTGGAGAGAGATGGACACATCTAACGCTTTCACGTAGCGTAACTCATGTCCTTCCCTGAGACCTTGAGGTAAAGGTTACGGTGACAAGCAAATGATCAACTATGGGCGGGAAAAGTCACTGCTGAAGTTACAGCTGCAAAGGAATTATGGCTCTACTAATTCCAATGTTCTCCACACAAACTACACCAGACTGCGGTGCCCGACAGAGCCCTGCTGTGGCCCCTCAGGCCTGTGAGAGTGAGGAGGTCCTTCCAGCCCTGCGGGTTTCCCTTCTACTGCACAGCCCTTCCCTGGAGCGCCGCTCGCCCAACCCTAAGAAAGGGGCTGCTTGAGGGCCAGTGAAGCCCCACCGTGTCTGAGCAACATCCACTCTTCTCAAAGCTTCCGCGGCTATTAAAGTTACCCTCTCTGGGGGGGAATTATTGTATTCTTAAGCTTAAATACCAGATTTTAAGATGCAGTAACCCTCAAATGCTTAACCTCATCGGCTTTGCTGATTTTTTAAAAACTAGTAGGTTCATGAAATTCAAAAGACTTTCAAAGTATTTATCTATCATCCAGTCGAACGTTAAAAAGAGCAAATGCATTGCTCAATCAGATCACTTAAGGTATCTCTGTAGCCTCTTTAACAATTTCCTAAGTCAGTTCTTAATTTATTAATGTTAACTTATGACCAAAAATGAGAAGACAAAAGAAACAGGATTAAAATAAAATCTATGTCAAGAAACATGAAGAGAGATGGGTTCTATGGGCTGAACAATCTAAAACCTACACCTAATTATCATTCTGTGCATTCAGTAATCAACAGATTTCCCAAGACAGACAAATGATGCAATAAACTGCAGACCAGGGCCAAGGCGAGGCCAAAGCCAAGCAGTCACAAATTTGAGAGGCCTCCTTACTTGTCTAGCAGCGAAGTTTTGGGGGTTGAGCCCTGTGCCGATTGCTCCAAGGCTGACGTTGGGTAGTGTGGAACCAGAGGGAGACAGCTTGTAGCTGGGAGAAGGGGAGAAGGGAGAGCAGGGAGCCTCATCCCCAAGGCACCCATCTTGATTGGAGAAAGGCAAAGTCAGCTGAAAAGTAGTAGGAGTGAGCCAATCACAATGAGTGTTGGTTAGTGAAGCAACAGAATGCAAGCGGGGAAAGAGAGAAACACGAGGAATAAACAAAGTTAGAGTGTATTAGCAACAACCAGGCTAGAGCTGGGAGCTGGTTACCATCACACTTGGCCTGACAGACACCATCTGTCGTCCTCTTTGACACAGATTTTCCTCATTCTCGAAGTTACTCACATGGTCTGTCCATTGCACTAAGACAAAAATTGCCAGACACTGTATTTTTATGCATCTAATATTGATGACTCCAAGTGGCTGCGGAAGCGGAGCCAGGGTCTCTTCTTGTGAGTATACTGTGTCTGGACCAGAGCAATGCTGTCAAAACTGTGCCAGATCTAAAGATTTTGGTTTTAACTACTTCCTCAAGACCAAGAGCACTGCAAATTGGTATTCTGAATCGAGGAATAACCTCTTCCCTTAGAAACAGTAAAATCAAAACCAACAGGTATAAATTACTTGTTAAATCAGGTATTTAAGAAGTACCACTGTAACTAAATACAGACGACTAGGGAAATGGGGAAGATTAACAAGTTTTCTCAAATCTAGAAGGCAAGGCCTCAGGAGAGCAGGATCATTTGCACAGAATCCAATTTAATTAGTGGCTGCATAGCAGCAGAGAAAACAATGCAAAGTAAATTTCTCCCTAAAATTTCCTTTGCATTTTCTGAGAGCGCATTTCCCCTGCTACAAATTGTCAAGCAATCTTCCCTCCGGCGAACTTCACAGGTCTTTCAAACGGAGCTTGCCTGCTTCACAGTACTCCTGTGCTGAAACACGGACTCCCGCCTAGTCACCTGGAGCAGCAACTGTTCCCATGTCATCACGTTAATGCAGGAGATGTCTGTGTTCTGCTCACTTCTTCTATGTAATTCTATACTTCTTCCAGAACCAGTGTTATCAAAGCACAAGTGGGAAACAAAGCAGTTCTCACGAATGATTATCTTAAATAAAAGATTCAACTCACCTTCTCAAAATAAGGCCCACTATCTGTGGTTCCCATGTCTTTGGAATTAGGTGGACGGAACCCAGATCGATCCTTCCTCATGATATCATTAAAATCCCCGAGATTCATTGCTCGCTTGTCCACATCAAATTTCTTATCTGAAAGGCTTCCTGAAAAGCAGCATAAATAGAGTGAAGAAATCAAGATCATGTCCAAGAGTGACCTGTCTCAGCCACTATTCATCTAAACAATTTTTGTTTTCTGAGGCTAAGACTGGACGTGCTCTCGTTGGTTTAGACTCCTGGTGTTTTGTCCTTGGACACGTGGGTCCTCTTATATAAACAAAACAAAACATGGATCTGTTGTGTCTTGTTTTCCATGGAAGACTGAAAGACAGTCTTAGGGTAACCCAGCAAAAAAAATATGGCTGAGGAAATTCACTGATGTGTTTGATGACATCTTGCTCACAAATTCAGAAGTTCTCAGTGAGAGAAGCTGCCTGCTTTTGTTATTTTCACATCTGCTAGATAAATGCTTGAGACTAATGCACAGGGAATAAAAAGATCAAAGAGGTACAGCTGTCATCTTAAGACTGAGCATGGAAGAGCTGAACAGAAAGGATGGCATGTCCACACCCCGCAGACGCAATTTCCAGGTGCACTGACTGTCCCCGCCCCGCCGCAGCACCGTCATCACCAGGTGCACTGACTGTCCCCGCCCCGCCGCAGCACCGTCATCACCAGGTGCACTGACTGTCCCCGCCCCCCCACAGCACCGTCATCACCAGGTGCACTGACTGTCCCCCCCCCCACAGCACCGTCATCACCAGGTGCACTGACTGTCCCCGCCCCCCCACAGCACCGTCATCACCAGGTGCACTGACTGTCCCCGCCCCCCCACAGCACCGTCATCACCAGGTGCACTGACTGTCCCCCCCCCCCACAGCACCGTCATCACCAGGTGCACTGACTGTCCCCGCCCCCCCACAGCACCGTCATCACCAGGTGCACTGACTGTCCCCGCCCCCCCACAGCACCGTCATCACCAGGTGCACTGACTGTCCCCGCCCCGCCGCACAGCACCGTCATCACCAGGTGCACTGACTGTCCCCCCCCCCCACAGCACCGTCATCACCAGGTGCACTGACTGTCCCCCCCCCCCCACAGCACCGTCATCACCAGGTGCACTGACTGTCCTTACTACCCTGGCATTGCTTTCTTTTCTTAATTTGATTTTGTTTTTAGAGACAATTAGTTTACTTCTTCTGGTGACCAGAAAATTATTTATTTATTTATTTTACTTGAAAGTCAGAGTTAGAGAGAGGGAGGGAGAGAGACCTTCCACCTGCTTGTTTACTCCTGCATCCAGGAGCCAGGAGCCAGGAGCTTCAACCAGGTCTCCCATGTGCATGGCAGGGGCCCTAAGACTTGGGCCATCTTCCACTGCTTTTCCCAGGCCATTAGAAGCTAAATCACAAGTGGAGCAGCCAGGACACGAACTGGCACCCACGTGGGATACCAGTATCACAGGTTAACAGCTTTACTTGCTTATACTGCAACTCTGGCTCCAGTGTGATTCTTTTTATGTTCTTCAGGGTGAGCAACAGTATCACTGAGAAAATCCCAGTCTATGGTTGATACTATCTGCTCCAGTAGCTACGAGAATTTGTCAATGGTAAAACATGCCAGTGTAGACTGCAGCAGCAACTGCCAGGGCCGTAGACAGGTTTAGTCTACCCTGTGAAGTGTTTGTAAAGACACCTGAATTGGTTTCCAGGATCTAAAAATCACTATGTCAATATGCACCCGAATTTCCGGCCTCTCCTGAAACACCGGAAGACGTGGCATAGTCAAGCCTGCCCTCGGGCGCGGCTGACGCGTACAGGCGGCAGGTGCCTCTCCACAGCTGACCAGGGGCCTCTGTGTCCCTCTTTCTTACACCTGGCACACATCACTCACTGACACGCCTCTCTGGCACTTGCAGTCACTTGAGTTTTCAACCCCTAACTCCTTTCTAGCACGGCATCTTAACACGGAGTAAGTGCTCATCTATGGAACTGCACCTATCCCAACTCAAACTGGGCAGGAGATCCAAAAAGGGTATCGCTTAACACCAAGACACTCCCTTCCCATCCGTGGAGGGATACACACCTACAGACAAATCCATTTTGCTGCTTGGATTATCTTCAGTTTGACTCTGAAAAATAAAGTACAGGTGAGAGAGAATTAATGGTGCAGGGGTCTGAGTCGGAGCAGAGGTGGCATCGTTCACACGAGACCGCATCTTAGCACCTTATGAGGGGCACTACACAAGGCCCCCTGAAGTGAACTTCAACCCAAGATGCTGACATTTCTGACTGCTACTGACATATATATCCTTGAAGTTCAATTTTCACGTACAATTTGCCTCACTAAGTCTACAGACAGGGAGGAATAAAATAAACCCATCCTCAAGTTCCAGTAGGTCCAGGATCAAATTCCGTGAATGGCAGCCAAATGATGACAACTTCTTCTCGTGACTTGTCAAGTCATCAAGTCTTGAAATGTGCAGCCAAGTGAAGCCATGTGTCTTTTGGCAACCAGGGACAGGGTGTCCCCACACCGTTCCCCAGAGACATGGAAATCAGCAATTCTATGAGAATTCCCTAGGCAATCAGCTCCAATGCAGTTTTTCTGGTTATTATGCTGCTGTTGTCTATTTAGAATTTATAATATGAAAACGGGCCCAGTAGTTTGGGGTCAAGGAAAACTGCATGAACTTGAAGTGTCCTACTCTTTCTTCCCTGCCCTCCTAAAATGAAAAGAACACTTAGAAGGCCTAACCTTCCACTGAGGCACCGTGCTCTTCAGACTAGCACACAGAACCACCACTGCTTAATTCCAAATAGTAAGAACATGACGCTATCAGCTGTAAATCTGCGACTCTGTACTGGACCATGGCGAGGCCTTGAAACTAGCCCTAGAGCTCAAAGCTGGGTCACATGAAAACACAGCAACACCACGAAACTCACCAGCAATCCCATGTTTGAAAACTGCTTGGCTAGAGGATTCATCCACGAATCACTGTTTCCTCCTTTCAGTGAGCACTACAGAAACAAAATGTGTAACGTCAGAGCAAGTCATTTCTCTCAGCCTACTCACTATGCTACAAAAGTGAACCCTGAAAATGGAGAGCCAAGAGTTCATCTTTCTGAATCTTCACTTCTAACTACCATTGCTTTGATATTTTGTGTTCGCTGAAAGGATTAATAAGCCCAAGTTCTATCTTCGTTTTCACTCTCATTTTACCCAACGCTCTGAACTGGCAGTAACTGGAAAAACACATGGTTGGCTGGGGGTTCTGGCATGCAACCCTTTCACTTTCACTCTGCTCTCCTTGTAACCCGTACTGGTTTCTATCAGGAGAAAAGAGAGTCTGGCGCCAGTGCATACACCTTGGACAAGACCCTGCTGGAGTCCAGTCCTGTGTGTGGAAGCAATGAGGACTGATCCAAGTCGCGTTTATCTGTTTCATGGCACAAAGGATACAGGTCCCCAGTGCAAAGATGCCTAGTGAGAGACATCATCCCACACCTCCTGGGATAAATCAGCTAGAGGTGGGTTTTGTTTGCTAATGGGACAAAGCTGGTTTCTCCCCTGAACAAGGCACCAACCATTGGTTCCGTGAAGGCAGCAGGAGGACCCATGACGGGGACTTCGGTGGGGGTGGGGAATAATGGGATTTGTGCACTTGTACATCCTTCAGGTAAAAATTCTACATACTATATGCTATCAAATTAGTTTTATTATTCTTGAAAGTGATGAGGTATTTAAATGTGACAGGTTTTAAGGTCCAAAAGCCCTCACTGAGAGGGGGTAGAGATGGGGAGTTATTGCTTAACAGGCATAAAGCCACAAGCTTTAGGAAAGATGGAGAGAGCTCTACAGACAGACAGTGGTGATGGCAGCCTGGCAGTGTGAATATACTGCGTGCCACTGACCTAGACACTTGGAAACGGGTATGGTGACCAATTTGATGTTAAGTGTATTTTTAAAAAAAGATTTATTTTTTAATTTATTTGAAAGGCAGAATTACAAAGAGAAACAGATCTTTCATCTGCTGGTTTACTCGCCAAATGGCCGCAACCAGATGAGCAGGCCTGGGCCAGGCCGAAGCCAGGAGCCAGAAGCCTGGAGCCTCTTCTTCCAGGTCTCCCACGTGGGTGCAAGGGCGAAAGGACTTGAATCATCCCCCACTGCTTTGCCAGGCACATTAGCAAGGAGCTGGATTAGAAGTGGAGCAGCCAAGTCTTGAACCGGTGCCACAGGGGATGCCAGCGTCACAGGCAGATGCTTAACTTACATCACAACTCAGCTCCCATTCAGGGCATTTTATCACAACTTTTTTTAAGATCCTTCGTAGGGAAGGTCAGAATGACTGGGCTGGACCTGAAGTACTTAGTTCCCAATTACCTTAATTAGTCAAAGCTTGGGCATCATTTCAGCGGGGTGATTTATTAGTATCCCCCTATTCAGTTAATTTGACAGCTTTCTTAATTTGTAAATAAGCAGAAGAAAGCCAAAAGCAGACCAGATGACTAAGAGTACAAAGAATGCTGAGAACTTTACTGAATAATTCCTCTTGTGACTAGAGAAAGGAAATAAAAGCTGTTCAAAGAGGGAAAACCATAAATGACTTCTGAAATAAAATGTCTCTAAGGGAAACAAACTGTATTCTCATGCTAGAAAATAAAGTTGGGGCATTCAACTAATTTAATACCCTACAGGGCCAAGGGGACGAGGGCGCAATCCCCAGGACCAGAGACCTTTGAAGGCAGCGTCTGGTATTTGAAACACAGGAGGACCACGGCTGTGAAGTGCTGCCCAGCACAGCAGGCTCCCAACCTGAAATTAAGTACATGCATGTCCGCATCTTATTTCTACCATTTTATTTGTGGATTGAAATAAAAGAGAGAGGGCTTCCGCCAAGTCAGTGGTTCTTGTTTTAAAACAACAACAACAACAACAAAAACCACTACTGTTCTAGACTAAAACCAAAGTCCTCATCAAATTATTCAAGTCCAGAGGGAAAGCGATTTGTTATAAAATACGGGAGGTCAAAGTTTAGCTCACAGCCTGCTGCAGGAGGGAGAGAAATTCCCCAGTTGCTGTAGCAGGGCTATGCTCTGGTACTATGCCCTGAAAGTTCCCAGATCAAATAAAATCAAGACGTGCTGACTGTCTCCGGAGAAGCCGTCATTACCTCCCTATGCTTTCTTGTCTACATATTCATGGGGATTTAGTCTAAGGACTTTGTGGCTTCAGGACACCAAAGCATAAAGCTTCTGTAGCCCTGAGAGCTTCCAAGAAATTATCAGAATATGAAAATGAGAAGTAGAAAATACCTCACATCCTAGAAAATCTCACTGTACGGACAGCTCAACAGTCCTGCAGTGCAAGATTCAAGGTCATGAGAAAGGGAGACGAGAGATATAAGGGAAGCCCTTATTGGCTTGTAAGGAATATTTTCCTCCTTGATGACCTCACTCCTTTTGTTCCTGAGCTGTCACAATTCTGTCTTCCAAGAACGAACGAGCAAGCTAACATCTTCAGAGTGTGCTACCTTCATCTGTTTCTTTCCTCCTTGTCCCCAGCTTGCTGAGTTGTGGGAGGAAGTGCTTCCCTGAGAGCCGGCGGTGTTCCAGACTCCTCCATCCTCCTCCTCTTCCCAGCTGGGATGGCGAGTTCCTGCGACTGGTCCGTCACTCTCCCCCCAGCCATCTTGCATAGATTTGGAATCTGTGAGGGAAGAATGAATCAAATCTGAAGCCGCTACTACACACATATGCACACACACACACACACACACACAATAACCAGAACACTAACTCCCTGCAGATGCAACATGTTCATATCTTTGTAATTTAGTTGCTCTACATGGCAAGGCAACTTCTTATCATTCCTACTCTAGACAGCAGAACACTGAAACCCATGAACCTTTCGTGACACAGGGCAAGACCTCCCGACTCCCAGTTCAATATTTTTCCCCCTGCACCAACTTGACAGGAACTGAAAGACTGGTTATGCCTACAGGAAACCCTCACATCTAAATTGACAGACAGCTTCTCCTCTTATGAGCACGATGCACTGCAGTCCTAGCTCTACTCACCTAAATGTACACTGTGCTCTTTTTTTATTTTTTATATTTATTTATTTATTGACAGGCAGAGTTAGACAGAGAGAAAGGTCTTCCTTTCCATTGGTTCATTCCCCAAATGGCTGTTACGGCCGGGTGCTGCGCCGATCCGAAGCCAGGAGCCAGGTGCTTCCTCCTGGTCTCCCATGCGGGTGCAGGACCCAAGCACTTGGGCCATTCTCCACTGCCTTCCCAGGCCACAGCAGGAGAGCTGGACTGGAAGAGGGGCAACCAGGACAGAATCCAGCGCCCCAACCGGGACTAGAACTCGGGGTGCCGGCGCCACAGGCGGAGGATTAGCCTAGTGAGCCGCAGTGCCAGCCCCACTATGCTCTTATACACAATGGTCACTGCAAACAGGAGGTACGATTATAAAAACAAACAGATCTCATTTGGGGTGAGGTAGATAAGAAAAGAACATGAAAAAGGGAAGAACAAAGGAAAGCGTTGACTATCAGAATCACGGTTAAAGAAGAGTAACTCCCAGACACTCATGGAAGGATGAAATGTGCTAGGTAGAAGAGACCCGAGGGAAACGCCACGGAGAAGCAGTGTTCTGAAATGGCAGCAGGAGGAAATGTGGGGAGGAGAGTCGGCAAGCGGAAGAAGCCAGAAATCAGAGAAAAGGCCTCGAATGTCCAAGGAAGCTGGACATCAGTAACCAGTCTATTCTACCTACATCCCCTTCTAAACAAAGATCTTGAATGACCGGATAGAGCCCTCATTTTCCTTCCAAAAATACTGTATGGACTTGCAAGGTATACTTTACAACATTAAAGCTACATAGAATGATGAGGGATTAATGTTCTCTCGCCTACAAGCTGCCCACATCTTTACCAAATGACAGGAACTTTATTGAAGTCATTTGATTTTGACAGCCTCACACGAAGAGTGTAGCGCCAGAGCAGTGGCTCTCTAGGCTATTCCTTGAATGACTGCTTCCATCCCCATGGGCCGGGCCAACGACAGCCATGCAGGCTTCCTCCAAGAATACCTGACCCAGGGACAGTCATCTCTTCTGCTGTGGCACTTCCACCCCAGCATGGCCAGGGAATCTGAAGGCCTCACCTGGGGTCACTGAAGATGGAGGGCAGGGCTGCTATTCTCCCTGCTAGGAGACTGCTTCCTCTTGCAGACAGGATTATAATTATTATAGATTATAAAAACCATTATGTTATAAATCCATATAGTTACATTTTATACTTCAAATATGATTTACATTATGCAATTCTACACTTTATACCATCCAATGGTTAACCAACAGGAATTAAAAATTCAATATAAATAACAACTGATCCCTTCCTAACATGAAGACATGCAGGTGAACCCATCATTTAGAAGAAGTTGAACCTTTTTTTTTCTTTTAAAAAAAGATTTATTTATCTGATGGGGCCATCACTGTGGCGCAGCAGGTTAAAGCCCCAGCCTGCAGCACCAGCATCCTATATGGGTACCAGTTTGAGTCCTGGCTGCTTCAGTTCCTATCCAGCTCCCTGCTAATGCACCTGGGAATGCAGCAGAGGATGGTCTAAGTCCTTGGGCCCCTGCATCCACATGGGAGACCTGGAAGAAGCTCCTGGCTCCTAGCTCTGGCCTGGCCCAGCCCTAGTTGTTGCGGCCATTTGGGGAGTGAATCAGCGGATATAAGACCTCTCTCTCTCTCTCTCTCTCTCTCTAAATTAAATAAAATAATTTATTTACTTGAAAGGCAGAGTGAGAGAAAAGGTTGTTTATTGTTGTTTTATTCCTCAAATGCCTAAAAGAGCTAGGGCTGGGCCAAGCTGAAGTCAGGAGCCAGGAACTGCATCCAAGTCTCTTACATGGGTGGCAGAGGCCCACGTACTTCTGCTGCTTTCTCAGAACCATCAGCAGGGAGCTGGATTGGAGGATTTGTAGCTGAGAATTGAACCCCCACTTATATGGAATGCTGGTATCAAAGGTGGTGGCTTAACCTGCTGTGCCACAATGCTGGCCTCATTAATTAACTTTTAAAATTATTTTAAATGCAGAGACACACAGACAGTAATCTTCTATCTGTTGGTTCACTCCTCAAATGCTGGCAACAGCTGGGGCTGGGTTAAGCTGAAGCTGGGTCAATCCAGGTCTCCCACATGGCTGTGTCAGGGACCCAACTAGTTCAGCCATCACCTGCTGCCTTCCACTTTGCAAGTTAGCAGGAAGCTAGACTCTAAGGAGAGGAACCAGGACCCGAATCTAGGCACTCCGATATTGGATGCAGGTGTCCCAAGCAGTGTCTTGACCTCTGGGACAAATTCTTGTCCCTGGAGTTCAATTTTTGACATGTGTTATAGAAAAGAAAAGTGCTGGGGCCGGCGCTGTGGCATAGTGGGTAAAGCCGCTGCCTTTGGTGCCGACATCCCATATGGGCGCTGGTTTGAGTCCCGGCTGCTCCACTTCTGATCCAGCTCTCTGCTATGGCCTGGGAAAGCAGTAGAAGATGGTCCAAGTGCTTGGGCCCCTGCACCCACAAGGGAGACCCAGAAGAATCTCCCGGCTCCTGGCTGTGGATCAGCGCACCTCTGGCCATTGCAGCCAATTGGAGAGTGAACCAGCAGATGGAAGACCTCTCTCTCTCTCTCTGTCTCTACCTCTCTCTGTAACTCTGCCTTTCAAATAAATAAATTGATTTAAAAAAGAAAAGAAAGTGCTAATGTTAAATGACAAGATGAATAACATCAAATTAAGACACTTGCAGGCTACAGAAGGTCACAGATTAACCACTAGCATCAACTGGCTGTCCATACCCTTCCTCTATGTCACACATTAAATTACAGAAGAAAGAACATGCACTTTAATCAGACAATCTTCAAGAGTAGAAGACATTCGCAATCTGGAGGAGAGTGGGGTTTTGTGATGCAAGAGGAGGGATTCTGCGGTTGAGAGAGACAGATAAGAATCCTGAAGGTGGGACCGGTGTTGTAATACAACCGCCGGCTATGCCAGCAACCCATCTGAGCTCTAGTTTGAGTCCTGGCTGCTCTACTTCCAATCCAGTTCCCTGCTAATGGCCTTTCAAATAAATTTATAAAAAGAATGCATTAAATTACTAAATGAAGAGACTATATGGAAATTACACAAAATGTTAATTTTAATCATTACTAGCTTAAACAACACTATATAACTGCTTTTCAAAACCAAAAACCTGTAAACCCAGAAGAGACAAGGAACAGAAAAAGGAACTGTTTAGATAAGTGTTATAAATTCATGATTTTTAAATACAATCCAGTTATACAGGCACAAGTCTGAATTTCTAGAATAAACTATTATAACACTTTCCTTTATGTGGATCTGAAAGAGTCCTAAGGATCATGGGGAAAAAAAAAAAAAAAACTATCCAGGGGCCGCGGTTGTGGCATAGAGAGTAAAGCCACTGCCTGCGACGCCAGCATCCCATCTGAGCTCCAGTTTAGAGTCCTGGCTGCTCCACTTCCAATCCAGCTCCCTGCTAATGTCCTGGGAAAGCAGCAGAGGACGGCCCAAGTGCTTGGGCCCCTGCACCCAGGTAGGAGATCTGATTGAAGCTCCTGGCTCCTGGCTTCTGCCTGGCCCAGACCTGGCTGCTGCAGCCATCTGGGCAGTGAAATGGCAGAAGGAAGGTCACTAACTCTGTCTCTCCCTCGCTGTGTTAACTCGGACTTTCAAAATAAATGAAAGTTTAAAAAAAAAAAGCTCAAACTATCCAAACTTTTTTGATAATTTTTTGAGCACTTCCTTATTTAATCAAAATATAATCACTTACATATGATATATGGTGGAAATGAGATGTTGGGACATTTTAGAGAGTTGAAGGCAAGTGGCAACGTGCACTTGGAATTTTCTTCTTCAATTTAGGGACTCACAATGAGACACCCCCAGCACCAGTCTACAAAGACTTGCAAACAACCATGCAAGGGCAGCTGACATTTTCAATGAATGAATGAGTACAAGGTTCTCCATAAAAAACAAAAACAGAAACTGAAATGAAGAAATCTTTGTGAGGGTCAAGAACCCCGACCAGTTCTTATGTGAGTGGATCTGTGAGAAGGGGCACTAAGGCCCAAGGCAGGCATGGAAGGATGAGGTCCACACGAGGCAGGAAGACAGGGAACTCTTATTGTAAATGACACAGCAAGAGTACAAAGGTAAAATAGATACCAGGCCTAATTTAAAACAAAATCAACACCATTTACTTACGACTTCTAGTTCATTATAAACATTTCAGCATGTGCCAGGCAGCCAAATGAACACCATTTGCTATTAACTCTTTATTTAATGTCCCATAATCTCATTGAATCCACAGCTTCAACACTAACCAGCCCTCACCAAAACATCTTACTCCCAAATTGACAAGGAATCCCTCCAAAGTGGAAATGTGGTGTACTCACTGGGTTTCATGGTATTGGGAGTGTTGGTGGGTGCGTTCCCCCAGCCCGTGGTCGATGCTCCTGTGTCATCCATCTCGCCCCACCCAGGACTGCTCTCGTTCGGCTCACCCCAGGCTGAAGTACCATTATCTGGAGCAGGTGGTGTGCTTTTGCTCCAGACTGTAAGGAAAGGAAATGTGTCTTTAAGGATGAACTGTCACAGGAAACATCATATGATCTCTAAGGGTGATGGCGGCAAAACAAGCAAGCCTGTGTTCCGTCGGCCAAAGTATAAATGCATTCTACCCACAAGGAGGACACTTGCAACATCGCTTTCCAAAAGTCAGATGCACCACAGTTTGATCCAGTAACTGCTGTGGAGAAGTCACCAGGTGCAGACTTTTAAAAATCTATGGAATGACATGTACAGCAGGGTTCACCGTGTCACTGTTAGAAGAAGCTGCGCAGCAACCTAAATATCTATTTAAAAAGCACTGGTCAGACCTACTGTGAGTCACTCATAAAAGAATACTCTAAGAGTATGAAGCAATTAAAAGGCAGAGCTGTAGAAGCAATGTGGAAAACTCACAAGTACAGTGAAAAAGGTGTGGTGAGAGTGGTATAGAAAGTACAATCCCTTCTCTGTAAAATCTTTAAAGGACAGACATATACTTTGCTACAGGCATGAACAAGATTTCTGAGTGCAACATAAACTTCTGAGAGATTATCTATGGGGAGAGACCCTAGGGACTAAGATCCTTTGGTTTGTTATCTTTCCTTTGCTGAATAGTTTGAAGGTTTATACGACATGAATATAACTTTGTTTAAATGTTAGCAGATTTTGTTCTAAATAGGGAGTTAATGAACAATCTTCATTTCCTTCCTCATTCTTTTTAACACTAGAAAAAGAGAACTGTGCACTGTTTAAAAACAATCATTTTCTAAGTGGCCAAAAGCAGATTAATTTAACACCAGGCTTCTTTAAGGAGTAGAAAACTCATCATTAATATTATAAATAATTTTGACTACAAAAAGACTTAAAAGGGGCATCTCCTTAATTTGTTGAGCTTTATAGGGATAATCAAGTCAAGGGCTATTCATGCCAAACTAAGAATGGCTTGACCATTGCCACTTAACTTACCAGATACGATACAGCCTACTCATAGTCTAAACCTGGGCATCACTAAAAGCTGTTCTAGAAACACTTCCTTCCAGTGATGATCGCAAGTCATCTGGAAGGAGACTAAAACCTTCCGCCCAGCCTTGCCACAGCACTGCGATGGCATCTGGAGGACACTGAGGAGCTCCCTGTGCCGGGGGAAGAGGACAGAGGACATGCCCACGGGAGAGCCCAGGCAGACACAGGATAATGGCTGTTACCACTTCAGTGCTTGATTTTTAAAATCCAGAGCCTAGTTCGTTTGGCCAGATGTAAATCTTTTGGATTCTGCAGGCCAACACTATTACAGAAATACAATTTGGCAGATAAACGCAGGATTGCCATCTTTTTCTTTTGCCAGGAAAGGCCGTGAGCGCTTCGTAGAGGTTCTGTCGGCGACACTGTAGGGAAGCGTCCCAGAGCAAAGCTATGCAGAGTAACCGCCTTCATAAAGGGCCCTTGGTCTAGGAGTTCTTTCCTTCCTCAAAACCCGCGAGAACAGCCGCTGCTTACCTGACGCTGATTTACCGGTCATCGGGGTGGGCAGGTTTGGTTCTCGAGGTGCAGGGCCCCCCTGGGAATTCTTATCCCACAGATTCACATTCTTGTAGTTGTAACTGTTGGGGTCTCCCCACGCTGACGTGCCATCATCGATGTCCATCTTCCGACTAATTGACTGTGGGGACGGCTCCTCCCAGCCGCTGGGCTCTTCGTCCTTCGGGGTTGTGGGCTGCGGCCCGCTGCTCCAGCTGGAACTGGAAGGCCGGACGCTGCCCGGAGGTGGCGGAGGTGGGCCTCCCCAGGAGCCGGAAGCCTCTGGCTGTGGTGGCGGTGGCTGCTGTGGCTGCTGCTGCTGTTGGTGCTGTTTACTCCAGGAATTGGGCTGCCTGCCAGTCTCATTCCACGCTGGGGACCTTTTGCAATCCTCCCACCCACCTTTGGAAGCGAGGCTTGCATTCCCACCGTTACCCCAAGTTCCGATTTCATTCTGCCCTCCTTCACCCCACCCAGACACAGGCTTACTTGCAGAACTCTCCCAGTTGCTGTTTTTCGCTTGATCCACTTCCTCGCCCCAACCATTCTTTCCCGAGGCCCATCCTTGACTGGGCTGGCGCCCTCCTCCCCACCCCTGATCCTTGCTGGAGCTCTCACTCCAGGAGGAAGGGGTCTTCTCATCTGGTCGGCCTCCTCCCCAGCTGGAAGAGTTGTTGTTCTTGTAGTCACTCCAGCCTCCTGTGTTCTTGGGGTCTTTCCACTCTGTAGAGGCTGAGAGCTCCCCCCACCCAGACTTCATTTGATTGCTTTGGCTGGGTGCATCTCCCCAGCCCCCTGAGTTCTTGGTCTGTGTGGCAGCGCTCTCCCACCCCTCAGTTCCTTTGTCAGATTTCCCCTCGGGCCTTGGCACCTCTTCGATATCCCACACCGTGTCCTGCTTAATTTGAGTTTGGCCCCAGCCAGTGTTTGAGAGCACCCTGGGGTCCAAATCAGTTCGGCTCAAAAGAGTCTGCAAGACAGCCTGACAATCAGGATGTGTGGGCCTGTATGAGCGACGGCCAGAATTATGACTGTCACTACTTCCTGCTTTGTGGTTGCTTCCAGTGCTCTGACCCCCAACTTCACTTCCCGTGGAGCTGGAAGATCTTCCCCAACAGGGAGCCTGGGCATTGCCTTGGTTTTCAGGGAGGGGGTGGCCCTTTTGATTGTCCCATGCTCCAGTGCTAGAATTTGGTTGGTTTGGACCACTCCATTCTCCAATTTTCAACTCGTCAGACCCAGTCGGCTGTTTCCATTCTCCCTGAGAGACCCCAGATGTCATTTTGTTCCCTTCACCCCACTTGTTGTCATTAGAGTCCTGAGGGCCAAAGTTCCAGGACCCACCCGTAGACCTGTTACTATTGTCCCAAGAGTCATTTTTTGACCCGGTTGATTTCTGAACAGGAGCTCCTTTCCAGGAGTCCTCTCTATCTTTTCCATTGTTCCCATTGTTTCCAGAATTGCTTTGTCCAGAGACTGTGTCAGTTCCAGAAGGCCCCCTAGCTGCACCCCAAGATCCAACACTCCCAGTCTTTCGCTCTCCAGTGCTTTGTGAAGGGGCATCAGTGCTCCTGGAGGTGTTCCCCAAGCCCGTTCCAAAGGGCATTCCCTTATTCTCCATGGGGTTTGGTGAACTTGAGTTCAAGGAGTTAGTGTTTCCATTTTTTGGTCCATCAGTGTTATGAATTTGAGCCTGTTCTCTGCCAGAGACAACAAAGTTAACACCCGCATTTTCCATCTTTGACTGCTGTTCCCTGGACGCCTGACCTACTGTGCTAACCTGTGCACTAGAATTACTAGTATCCGTCTCCAATGCCCCTTTCCTAGAAGTTCCTTCTTGGACCAGCGCTGGCCAGGCAGATGGGTTGCTATTTGGGTTAAAGTTGCTGAAACCAGAGCCAGGTCCAATTCTATCCTGACCACTTGCATTCCTCCAATTTCCTAGTCCACTGTTGCTCTCCGTGGTAGAGGTGGAAGAGTGAGCAGATTTAGCCTTGGGGTCAGACTTCCAGACCCCAAGGTTACATTCGTTCCCAGAAGTTGCAGGCTGGCACTGGCTCCCTTTGCCTTTGTTACTAGTGGTGCTTCCTGGCAGAGCGCTCTTCTCAGAGCCAGGGTTCGAGGCACTGTTGTTATCGGTGGTGTTTTCGGAAGAAGATTCAGTGTCTTTGCTGGCAATGCAAGGCCACTCTTCCATGTCAGACCCGTCTACAATCACCTTGTCCCAGACGTGAATTGGGTTGGGGGAGGCGCCGTTGTTGGAGGCCCCCGGGCCCCAAGTGGGATTTGCATAATTTGAAGCAGCAGCACCTCCAAGGGTTGACTCTGGGAGAGAGAGCATCTCATCAGTCACTGCCTCCCGTGCCCTTCCCAGCAACACCCGGGGCCCACTGCCTCCCGTGCCCTTCCCAGCAACACCCGGGGCCCACTGCCTCCCGTGCCCTTCCCAGCAACACCCGGGGCCCACTGTCTCCCGTGCCCTTCCCAGCAACACCCGGGGCCCACTGCCTCCCGTGCGCTTCCCAGCAACACCCGGGGCCCACTGCCTCCTGTGCTTCCCAGCAACACCCGGGGCCCACTGCCTCCCGTGCGCTTCCCAGCAACACCCGGGGCCCACTGCCTCCCGTGCCCTTCCCAGCAACACCCGGGGCCCACTGCCTCCCGTGCCCTTCCCAGCAACACCCGGGGCCCACTGCCTCCCGTGCCCTTCCCAGCAACACCCGGGGCCCACTGTCTCCCGTGCCCTTCCCAGCAACACCCGGGGCCCACTGCCTCCCGTGCGCTTCCCAGCAACACCCAGGGCCCACTGCCTCCTGTGCTTCCCAGCAACACCCGGGGCCCACTGCCTCCCGTGCGCTTCCCAGCAACACCCGGGGCCCACTGCCTCCCGTGCCCTTCCCAGCAACACCCGGGGCCCACTGCCTCCCGTGCCCTTCCCAGCAACACCCGGGGCCCACTGCCTCCCGTGCCCTTCCCAGCAACACCCGGGGCCCACTGTCTCCCGTGCCCTTCCCAGCAACACCCGGGGCCCACTGCCTCCCGTGCGCTTCCCAGCAACACCCGGGGCCCACTGCCTCCTGTGCTTCCCAGCAACACCCGGGGCCCACTGCCTCCCGTGCGCTTCCCAGCAACACCCGGGGCCCACTGCCTCCTGTGTGCTTCCCAGTTAACACCCGGGGCCCACTGCCTCCTGTGTTTCTCAGTAACACGCGGGACCCACTGCCTCCCGTGCCCTTCCCAGCAACACCCGGGGCCCACTGCCTCCTGTGCCCTACCCAGCAACACCCGGGGCCCACTGCCTCCAGTGTGCTTCCCAGTAACACCCGGGGCCCACTGCTTCCCGTGCGCTTCCCAGCAACACCCGGGGCTCACTGCCTCCCGTGTGCTTCCCAGTAACACCCGGGGCCCATTGCCTCCTGTGCACTTCCCAGTAACACCCGGGGCCCACTGCCTCCCATGCCCTTCCCACTAACACCCGGGGCCCACTGCCTCCTGTGCGCTTCCCAGTAACACCTGGGGGGCCCACTGCTTCCCACTAACACCCGGGGCCCACTGCCTCCCATGCCCTTCCCAGTAACACCTGGTGCCCACTGCCTCCCGTGCGCTTCCCAGTAACACCTGGGGCCCACTGCCTCCCGTGTGCTTCCCAGTAACACCCAGAGCTCACACCGTGCCAGGGGGAGCTCATTCCCTTTCCCCACAGGTGGGCTCCTCCACTCGGCTGCTCATCTTGTTTGACCGAGTCAGTATCACCACTGTCTCAGTCACCTCTTCTCTTGTATCTGCCCAGTGCCCTAGCCGCTAAGGTGACTCTGCGACATTTCTTCAGGCTGTCTCCTTGCCATCACTCAGGGCAGAGAGGGCCTTCTTGTATCTCAAGACAATGCAGTAGCAACCTATACTTGCTCCTTATCTACAACCTACTCTGAAAAGTTATGGCTGGAATAATGTTCTATAGCACACCTTTGATTTTATCACTGCTACAGTCTTTAAACAGTTGCTTAGTGTGGAAGAATTAACACCTTGGCCTAGAGTTTAATCGAGATGCTCTGGGGCCGGTACTGTGGCATATAGGGGTGCCATTTCAAGTCCCAGCTGCTCCACTTCCGATCCAGCTCCCTGCTAATGCGTCTGGGAAAGCAGCAGAAGATGGCCCAAGTGCTTGGGCCCCTGTGCCCATGTGGGAGACCTGGAAGAAGCTCCTGCCTCCTGGCTTTGGATCTGCCCAGTTCAGGCCATTGCAGCCATCTGAGGAGTGAACGAGCAGATGGAAGCTCTCTGTCTTTCCATCTCTAACTCTGACTTTCAAATAAACAAATAAATCAAGATGCTCTGTGATGTGGGACCTTTCTAGTTTTGCTGTGTGTGACTTTTACGTAGATGTTCACGGTCCGTATTAACTGACATTCCACGATTTTGGCCCGCTCACTCTGACATCATTCCATGTTGCATCTACTTTTTCCTCCTGAATCCATAGTGACATTTACTCATTGCTTCTAAGAAGCTGTTTTTAAGCTCATCCCCTGAAAATAACCTTTCCCTGTCTACAGCCCCTGCGCTCAGTGCCACAGCTGTATCCACATCTTTCCTCCCCTGTGTCATTTGCCTTCCCGGCAGAGACCCTGTCTTGCTAATGTTTGAATTCCACATGGCGGTCAGTACAACGTGGCCCAGGAAACACCTGCTGAGTGCTCACTGAGAGGGATGCAGGGGGACACACGGGCAAGAACCAGACAGGTTCCTAACCCCAAGGAACTTAATCTGATAAGTTAATCTAATTCAGCACCTTGGTGGAGTTTACCATAAATGGAGGGAAGAAATAACATGTTTTTAAGGAGATAATTTCTTTTAAACATATTGTAGCTTCTTAGCCAAGCAGCTTTAAATCAGTATGAAGTTGAAAAAGCATTATGTGGAGCATCATGAAGACGAGAGGAAGCTCAGAATTCCCAACTCTCAAGATGCACAGGTCTCCTCTGGTGTTAGCAGGATCTATAAGGGACTCGGAGTGGCTCCAGACCCACGTCTGCTTCCGGGCCTGGCTACAGTAAGCTGTGGAAGTGCCCACCAGGACTGTCCCTCACATGAGGGGCCAGGAAA
This sequence comes from Oryctolagus cuniculus, assembly GCF_964237555.1. Taxonomy (NCBI): domain Eukaryota; kingdom Metazoa; phylum Chordata; class Mammalia; order Lagomorpha; family Leporidae; genus Oryctolagus; species Oryctolagus cuniculus. The sequence continues at coordinate 116,410,478 of NC_091442.1, read as the reverse complement.
GAAAGGCTACTTTGCTCTACCTGCTCTGGGCCTAGCCTGATGGCTACTGCAGGGCAGCCTCAGAGGCAGGGTTTACCTCTGCAGGATACCTGTGTCGTCCCAAGGCTTCCCTCCATCCTCACTCTGCACACAACCAGATGGTGACATAATTTTCTAGGCAATTCTTTGTTCAAACTCTAGTGTTATCGGTGACAACCATTAATTAATTGTCCTTGCCAATGCTTGATGGTGTTCAAGCTCTGAATTTTAATATAGCCTCAAAAGACATTTTAAGCGATAAGCTGGGGGGCCGGTACTGCGGCTCAGCAGGTTAACACTCTGGCCTGAAGTGCCAGCATCCCACATGGGCGCCGATTCTAGTCCCAGCTGCTCCTCTTCCGATCCAGCTCTCTGCCATGGCCTAGGAAAGCAGTAGAAGATGGCCCAAGTCCTTGGGCTCCTGCACCCACATGGGAGACCCGGAAAAAACTCCTGGCTCTGGATCAGGGCAGCTCCAACCGTTGCAGCCATCTGGGGAATGAACCAGCAGATGGAAGACCTCTCTCTCTCTCTCTCTCTGCCTCTCCTCTCTGTGTAACTCTGACTTTCAAAGAAATAAAATAAAATAAAATAAAAAAAAAAAAAGAGAGAGAGAGAGATAAGCTGGAATCTATTAATAAGCTTAAAAAGGGAAAAGAGACTTGGAAGTTCTTATCTGTGAGCTGACTAAATATTCACTGATTCTAACTCTCAAAACTCCTAACACCACCCTTTGGCTAAAACATATCTTAGAGCTATGCAATAGCTCTTAACAGAGCTCAAAATTCAGGCCCCTCAAAAGAAAAACTGATTTTACAAACGCAATGAACACTGCAGAAAGGACTACGTGGTATGCTCCCTCGGCCTGCACTGTAACCCAGAGGCCGTCCTCTCTACACCCCTGCTGTTCTCAAATATGCGTGTTCTCGGCTGGAATTTATTCCACACAAGTCCCCTCTCGGTCACACCTGAACATGGGCTGTGTTGGCAGTGGAACGCCGGGTGCTTGGACTGTGCCCTGGGGTGATGGCCAGCGGTGGCTAAGCCAGACTCCATGTCAGGAGCACACAGTCAGTTTCTGGGACCTGCCCCTACGCACTTTATGCAGAGATCCTACCTCCACCTTATGTCTGGGGCAGCTTTCTCCCTTTAAAGGCCCGGGGCTCAGGCCCACCACCACCGCCTCACCTGGTGCAGTCCCACTCTCACTCTGCAGCAGCGTCCCTGTCACTTGTGCGTTGTTTGGGTTTGCTCCAGGTGCTGTGCAGGGAGGAGGCCCTGCCCCGCCCCCGAGGAGCATGCAGGACGGCGGAGGGGGCTGTCCACGTTTTAGTAACACTTTGTGGTCCTGCTGGCAACGGAATCGCGGCGGCACCTCCCGAGGCATGTAGCGGGCGGCGCTTGGCGGTTGTCCGTTCGGCACTGCCACCCTTTTGGCATTGTTGCCACCATTGACTGGTGGCGATGGGGAGCTGCCAATTGGGCTGGCGGCCGCTGGTTGGCTTAGACTTGGTTTCGTCACTTCGGGCACTGAAAGAAAGAGATTGGGAAATCAAGATACATTTTTCTAAAGATTATCTCTAAGAAAGGTTACGTGAGACCCATTCTAACAAGACAACTGTTCTCTCTCCACACTCAAGAGATAGTTTGCCCAACTCTTCTGGCACCTACAGCTGCCTGAAGATGGGGTGGAGGAGGTGGGTGATGGTGATGCAGGCTCACAGCCAGCAAGTCGGTGGACTGCATCCCATTCACTAGGGAAGGGAAGCAGCTCCAACCACTCCCATCAGCCAGTGGCAGGGTCAGATTCTAGAGGGCTGCCTGGTGGGTAAGAACGTCGGCAACGAGCCCTTGCTGAAGGGGTTAGGCCTCTCAGCCCACAGTCCCTTCCCTTCACCACATCCTTAGAAGAGTTAACTCAGAGAACCCCCTCCTGAACTCCCAGAACATGCCACGCATCAACCCTACCACGGAACTGTTTCATCCTGACCTTCTCTACCGACAGCCCCTCCCTGTCTCTGCCCTATGCCTGTCCAGGGCAGGAATCTCATCTCGGGAAGCACAGACCAGGAGAATCACAAAACTCCACCTGGTTTTGGTTTCTAAAGCTGCCTAAACTCAAAGACTCGCCCGGTCCACTGTCTACATATTAGAAACATTTATAAATCTTTTTGCTTTTATTGTTAAAAAAGGTTTTTTGTCAGTTCTTTATTTAAAAATTTTAAATTGGAGGCACCTTTACTATTTACTTTAGAAAATCTGCCAGGCAAACGGGCCTTGCAGAAATAACCTCCAAGCCGGTGATTCACACGCCTCTGAAGCCCACTCCTGCCACCCAGGGCAGTCAGGGCCGGGCTGCTTAGGTGCTCAAGTGGGGCTGAGTCTGCACGTCGCCCGTCTCACTGAGGGACGTGGCATGAAGAATCACCACTGGAGGGCAAGGGCAAGCGCTGTGAGAATGACAGCAGGAAGGGGCAGGTGCCTCCACTGACGCCCAGGCAAGCCCTGTGTCCATCCGTGCAGGAGGTGCTGGCCTCCAAGTAGGGAAGCAGGTCACAGCGCCCATGATCTGATGAGCAGAGCAAACATCACTGGTCATTCACGTTGGTCATGGATGGATATCCATGTAGTGACCTCTGAATGACTTGCAACACCAATAAATGAATGAATGAAGATCATCTAATGGTTAGCTTTCCATCTGTTTCTGGAGGAGTCCATAGCATACAGCCTTTCCAATCCCCCTTTTTTCACATTATGAGAAAAAAAAACAGAATCTGGCAAAGGCTGGGGAAGAGGGTCCCTCTCCATGGGTATTTAGGACAGAAGAGCGAGGCACTGGTGATCGGCCCTCCCATTACTGGGGTTGGATCTTTATGCAGAGCAGGCCAGCACAGGTCTCTCCTCATCTTTCTGAAGGAGAATCAAACAAGCCAGCACAGCCTTCAAGACGAGGGTGACTCCACAGCATTCACAGCACTGCTGGCCACCATATACTGTGCCGGTTCCTTGCCAAAGCTCTTCAGGGGGCCGGCGTTGTGGCACAGAAGGTTAAGCCTCCACCTGTAGTGTTGGCATCCCATATGGGCACTAGTTCAAGTCTTAGCTGCTCCACTTCTAATTCAGTTCCCTGCTAATGTGTCTGGGAAAGCAATGGAAGATGGCCCAAGTACTTGGGCCCCTGCACCCATGTGGGAGACCCAGAAGCAGCTCCTAGTTCCTGGCTTCAACCTGGCCCAGCCCTAGCTGTTGCGGCCATTTGGAGAGCGAACCAGCAGATAGATCCCTCACTATCTCTGCCTTTCAAATAAAAAAATAAATCTTAGGAAAAACAAAACAAAATGCACAAAACTCCTCAGGGCATTCTCCCACCATCCCAACAGGGTTATGAATGATAAAGTCATGAAAGGATAGGGACATGCCTCAACTACTTCCTTCTAATATTGCACTCGGTCTAGAGACAAGTCATTCAGGACTCCTGGACACAGTCAGAAGAGGTCTGAGACCCTGTCAGTCACAGGTGAAAGCTGCCTCAGGACCCGAATGAATCCTTATTCTACTTCTTTACAACATCTTTCTGTGAAGTAGAGAACTGTAAGCATTTAAAAGGAGAATCAGAATCCTAGACACTAACTGAAGAGCCATGCAGCTGTTGGGCAGGAGGCCTGACCCAGCCTGATTCCCAAGGCCAAATATAAGACATCAGAATCAGAGTGAGCCTCTTCAAGCCCCAGAATGGGAGACCATAACAGGAGAAAGAGAGAGAGAGGGTGAGAGGGAGAGGGGAGGGAGAGGGGGAGAGAGAGAGGGAGAGGGGAGGGAGAGGGGGAGAGAGAGAGGGAGAGGGGAGGGAGAGGGGGAGAGAGAGAGGGAGAGGGGAGGGAGAGGGGGAGAGAGAGAGGGAGGGGAAGGGAGAGGGGGGAGGGAGAGAGAGGGAGGGGAGGGAAAGGGAGGCAGAGGGGGAGGAGAGGAGGGAGGGGAAGGGAGAGGGAGAGGGGGAAGAGGAGGGAGGGAGGGAGGGGACTGCTGAATCTGAACTTGTTACTTCTCAGCCTTTCTCTTTCCTGAATGTTAATTCTGGAGGTCCTGGGGCAAGCATTTCTAAAGACAAGCTGCTCAAAATAAGGTCACAGTTTCTTGTTTTCCAGAATAAAAGTCTGTGGCTTGGAGTTGGCACTGTGGTGTAGGGGGTAAAGTCACCGCCTCAACACTGGCATCCCATATAGGCGCTGGTTCAAGTCCCAGCTGCTCTGCTACTACTACTTCCTCTTTTTTTTTTTTTTTTAAAGATTTATTTATTTTATTTTAAAGGTAGAGTTACAGGGAGAGAGAGAGGAAAGGTCTTCCATTCACTGGTTCACTCCCCAGAGGGCTGCAACAGCCAGAGCTGTGCTGATCCAGGAGCCAAGAGCTTCTTCCGGGTCTCCCATGTGGGTGCAGGGGCCCAAGGACTTGGGCCATCTTCTACTGCTTTCCCAGGCCACAGCAGAGAGCTGGATTGAAAGTAGACCAGCTGGGACTTGAACTGGTGCCCATATGGGATGCTGACATTGCAGGCAGTGGCTTTACCTGCTACACCACAGCAGTGGCCCCTGCTCCACTTCTGATCTAGCTCCCTGCTGATGTGCCTGGGAAAAGCAGCAAAGGAGTCCCTGCAACTCACGTGGGAGAGCTGGAAGAAGCTCCTACCTCTGGCTTTGGCCTGGCCCAGCCCTGGCCATTCATCTAGGAAGGAAGCAGCAAACGGAAGCTCTCTCTCTCCTTCCTGGTCATTGCAGCCATCTGGGGAGTGAACCAGCAGATGGAAGATCTCTTTTTCTGTCATTCCCTGTCTCTCTTTAACTTTTTCAAATAATAATCTTAAAAAAAAAAAAAAAAAAGTCTGTGGCTTAACCATGATCTCAGTATCAAAGGGAAATAAAAACAATGAAAAATGCTGAGTATACTATTTCCAATTTCCATTCACTCACTTCTAAAATGAATTATGTACTCCATAAAGTCCCCTGATGATTGAAGTGCTTCTCCTTCCCTGTTTCCTTTACATTACACCATTTCTGAAAAACTTCAATTAGATGCTACGTTTTCAGATAAAAATATTTCTGAAGTAACTTCTCAAACAGGTAGGCTTCTGAATTTTTTGTGTGCACGCACAGCAAACCCAACAACTGCATAGCCTGGACTACCACGAACTATTTCTTTTGACTATCTCAATGGTGCCAAACATCAAAGAGATGGAACACGGGCATCCTAGCCAGCATCTTAGCCGCCCTTGGAAGTGTTTTTAAAGCAGCAGTAAAAATGCAAACAAGGCCTGGCAAAGATTATTTCTCAGACGGATGACACACACCAGCTGATGTGTAGCCAACAGCTTTCAGTAACCTGTAAGCACGACCTCCAGTTCTTGACCTCTCACGCACTCCTTATACAGCACACGCTGGCTTTTGCCCCGAACATTTTCCTGCAAGCTTCTCTCCCCATCAAGCTGCTGGTGGTCGTTGCTGCCAGTCTAAAAAGCACTTGCTGACTTTTCCCCTTGGACTTCCTGTGGCTCTAACACTGCTAGCTATCCCTTTCTGTCTTTGTGAGACCAGCTCCCACTAGCTCTTCAGCTCTTCCTTCCTCACTTTTCTTAAAGGCACAAGACAAAGAAAGAACATAGAATGAGTCTACTTTCGGGGCTGGCACTGTGGCACAGCAGGTTAAGGCCTTGGTCTATAACGCCGGCATCCCATACGAGTGCTTGTTTGAGTCCTGGCTGCTCCACTTCCGATCCAGCTCTCTGCTATGGCCTGGGAAAGCACTAAAAGATGGCCCAAGTCCTTGGGCCCCTGCACCCACATGGGAGACCCAGAGAAGCTCCTGCTCCTGGCTTTGGATCAGCGCAGCTCTGGCTGTTGTGGCCAATTGGGGAGTGAACTAGTGGATGGAAGACCTCTCTCTCTCTCTCTCAGCCCCTCCTTCTCTCTAACTCTTTCAAATAAATAAATAAATCTTTTAAAAAAATCGATCTACTTTTTCTCTGAAATACAGAAAAATCTTACTTCAGTCCTTTGTACAATCAAAGATTTGACACCAAGTCTGTTCTGACAGAGTTTGTGGGGAAAACAGGTGCAGAGTCAAAGCTGAGGAAGACAGCATCCTGGGGAGGGGACAGGACCCAGAAAGGCAGCCGAGGGAGGAAAGAACAAAGAGCAGAGCACCAGGTGGGCTCTCGGGAGCAGATGAAGATGTGGCTATAAAAGGCCTGGGCTTCCCTCTGCTTACAGTCTAACGTGTGGCAGGGCAACTTTTATTTTTACTTCCTGCCTACCCTCTGGTTCTAACAAGTAAATCCCCTGGAGACTCAAAAGTGACTCTGCTCACTGGAGGATTCTCTGGTTGGGGCTGGGCACAGGGACTGTGAAGTTGCACCCCATGCTATGGGGTGGGAACATGGGGTGGGAACAAGAAAGACCGTGGCAAGAAGGAAAATTTGGTAATGAGTAGAAAGGACAATTTTACTTTTAAGACTTTGGCAGAGGAAGAGGAACATGGTTAGGAACACGAGAGACAGAGAATGTCTAATAGGTTTTTAGTTTCCCAACAGAGACACCACGTCTCAGACAGCATGACCTGACTCTGCAGCGTGCCAGGATTTAGCTTTGGCAGCATTAGACTTGAGGCAGGGCCTAGGAGCCCACCCACCAGGCTACAGCAGCCTAGAGCCTGAGATGCCCAGGAAAATGCCAGCTTCCTCATCTTCTGTCCCAAAAGCCATCAAAGTCCTAGCAATATTAATTCTCACGTGTTTCAATCCTTTCCTAGATGGTTGGTTTAGAAAACATGGCCACTACACCACTCTGGGTAACACTACTGCTATAGCAAATTATAATCTGTATTTCAGATAAGTAATTTACAAACATGTTTCCAAAATAAAGGCCACTTCTTGGCTGAGAACTGGCTGAATGGCACAGGGGATAACACTCTTTTCCCTAACCAACGAAGATACTGGTAACTAACAATGGTTTCTCTCAGTTTATTCTGTAGGTCATTATAGTCACAAAGTCCGGGCATTTTCCTTTGAAATGTGTCTTGATCAGAAACATATCACCATAACGCTTCGTGATCTGAGAATCTGTTTTTCATAACCAAGTCTCCTAAGAAATCAGCACCATCGTGAGGAGTCTTGCGTGACAAGTGGCATGCTTTGGCCTGGCAGTCCAACATACGACGGAGACACTCATCACGAAGAGCCTCCCACCCAGCCCGGACCTCCTCTCCAGGTCAGCACAGCCGCATACAAAGCCCTGGTCTGCAGTGGTGTTGCTCCTTACCAGGATCACCCGCAGAGGTTTTCACTGGCAAGGGCTGTGGCCTTCCACATTCTGATGCCTCCATTTAAATCACTCCAATGCATACCTGACTAAGAATCACCTATTTTGCTGGGCAAGCATAGCAGCATCTCAAAGAATTAAGTTTCTTATTCTTAAGCCAAACTGACCAAAAGACTACCACCATACAAAACCCTATCACCAAAATGTATAAGGAGACAAAGAAGCAGAAAACAGAGACTGCCATGTTGAAAGTGACTTAAGGGACACCCACTTTTGTTTACAACAGTATTCCTATCTTGTAACAAAGTTATCTGGTCCAAAATGCAGAATCTTAAAAATAACAAAAAACAAAACCACCAGCCTATTCCAGGCCCCTGCCCAGAACACAACACAAATAAACACGCTCCGCTTTCACACTCTAAGACACATGGGCACCCAGGTGGCTGACAGTCCTCTGCAGGTTCCATCCGTGACACAGAAGCTGGCGTCCGGATTCTGTTACTGGTTCTGAGTTCTAAGCTGAGGGTTGAAAGGCTCAATTCAAAGTCATGATCCCTATACTTTAAAAATATTATTTTGGGGGCTGGTGCCATGGCGTAGGGGGTAAAGCCACCACCTGCAGTGCGCTGGTTTGAGTCCCAGCTGCTCCACTTTCGATTCAGCTCTCTGCTATCTCCTAGGAAAGCCAAGAGGATGGCCCAAATCCTTGGGCCTCTGCACCCAGATGGGAGACCTGGAAGAAGCTCCAAGCTCCTGGCTCCTGGCTTTGGATAGGCCCAGCTCCGGCTGTTGTGGCCATCTAGAGAGTGAATTAACGGATGGAAGATGCCTCTCTCTCTCTCTGCCTCTGCAACTCTGTCTTTTAAAAAAATAAATAAATATTTAAAATATATATATATTCTTTTGCCTCCTAAAAAAATTAGGGCAACTAGAAACACTAATACAAGTACTTTAAATCTTTCAATACTGCTCTCTGGTGACTGCAAACAGCCCACCTTAATACTCCACGCCCACCCTCTATTCCAGTGGGTTGAAGGCTGAGTCAGCAGCAGTATACAACTTAAACAACAGAGCTTCTGGGGATGGGGATAGGGGTGAATCTTACCTTTGGTTTTTTGTTCCGTGACCTACAAAATAAACAGACATAAGTAAATAAGATTTGCTTTGCATTCAGTGCCTGCATTATAAGACTACTTTCATTCTGAAAAGTCATGTAATTCAAGCCGTCAGATACACAGGCATAGTGAAAATCCAGAAAAAAGCAGCTAGGAGTCAGCTGAGACATCCTTGTCAAGAGTATGGCCGTGTGTCCAGCTACAACTTACATGACCACCACTGGGAAGCATTCTAAAAATAATTTTTAAAGGTTTTAAAGCATTCAATACTCATTCAATGATGAAATCCTATACTGGGAATGGTGTTTGCCATTTTGATTACTGCGAGTAGAAAAAAATCAAATGGATATGGTCCAGAAACTAAATTAGCCACTGAAATAAACAGACCAAAAAATCCCTTGTAAGTATAGACTCAAACCCACAGTCTCAAATATGAAAACCAAAACCTCGGGGCCCATCCTGACAGGCAAGACAGGCTGTGCGGTAGGGAAGGCAGGGCTCGGAACCGAGTCTTGCCACCTCCCGACAGCAAGGGCTCGGTTTTCTGTTCTCTGCTGAATGGCAAAAGTAACATCATCTCCCTGCAAGGCAGTGTAAGGACTGCACCACACAGCGCTTGCCAATGCTCAATACATCACTGTTATCATCAAAGTTTATGCAAAGTAGACAAAGTACAGCAGTAACATGGAAACAGGCAAATCTCAAGCAAAGAATGGTTTGTTAAGAGTTCTTTCTACAGATACTAAACATCTATGGAAGCGATCAACCTGACAGGTTGTCGGGCTGAATACAACAATGGGTTTTTAGTTTGGAAACAGCAATTAGGAGCCACCTGCAGGAGGGGAAAACATGCCCCGTAACTTAAGCACAGCACAAACTTCACAGGCCATGCGAGGCGAGCAGGCCAGAATCCATTTCATTACTGAGATCAGGGGTGACTCTGGCTCCCTCTTCCCAGCTGCCAGTCTTCTGAAGCATTTTTTATACTGGTAATCCGACTTCTACAGTGTACAACTGTTCTAATTTTAAAGATGAACAGTACAAGCCTCTTCAGAAGCAGTGATCTGGCTGTCTGTGGCTGGAAGCTATGCTAGGTGGTGCAGGGTCACGTGGGAGGCTGTTTCTGTAGCCCACCAGCCTGCCTTGAAGAGGACCCCAGCACAGCACAGACCCGCTCCGAGCCTGACTCCAACGATCCGCCTGTGTGACTTCCTAGGGTGCCCCTCACATTCCCGCACTGCAGGACGAGCAAACAGTGCAGCCTGAATCTGTGGAATTCATTGTCTTAAAATGAACATGTTTCCTGGTCCTGGCTGCTATACGTTGCAATCCTACCAAAAATGCTGTGAGACGAGCGTAATTCTTCCACTGCCCCATTTACCGAAGGATGACACCAGTTCCTTGCGGTAACTGAGGCTTTATACCGTTGCTAACGTTTCTTAGAATGCCGTTTTGAAGAGCGGTTAAATGGAAGTTATTGCCTTCCCCAGCTGTAAGCAATGATCCCAAATGATGTCCAATATGTCCCACAATGTGGCTCTGTCAACAAAGAGCCGGGCCCTAGATGGGGGGAGACTGAATTATCAGGGCGCGGGCTCTGCTGACGCCAAACAACGCTCCTCCTCCTCTGGCAGCTCCAGCCTCCCGGAGGTGAATGCAGTCTTTCTTTGACACCTCTTCTCATGAAGGAAATCTGACAGTTGACTCAGGATGGCTCTGGAAAGAGCAAACCACCATCACCACTGAACACAGCAGGGCAAGTTCGTGGTTAATGTCTGTGTGGAAGTAATTCAATTTTAGCTTTAAGTAACAGTTTTTCCAGAAAATTACATCACTGTCTTTTGTTCTTTATTCTTCATCATTCATTTATTAAACAAATGTTTTTTGAATGACTGCTCAGTACCAGGCGCTTCCCAAGTTGCTGGCAATACAAACACAAAACCTGGAGAAACCCGAAGTCAGGGGAGGAAACAGGCACAGAGAGACGGCTGTGAAGCGACGGAGTCAGCAGCGTGGAAGGTGCGGCAGCTCTCCAAAGGGGCCCCACAGACGCTTGCTGACTGACTGAACGACCACACAATAGAACCTCTGGCACATTCCCTGCATTTCTTTGCATCGCAGCACATTTTGTGCCTCCCAGTCGAGGCACTGTCTTGACAATAAGGCTGGAAACCACTGAGATAATCGCATGGCGAGCTTTGTGCTCGCTCCTTAAACCTGCCAAATAGGAATTCAATTCTGAAATCAGGCAATGACTCAGTGTAATAAAATGATATCAAAGGCCATGCCTCAGTCGTGTCAGCCTAGACTGCAGCTGACATAGAACACCTCTGAGCAGAAATGGCTGAATCTGTGTTACTTGTGGTAACTTTCCTCTTTGCCATCACTTCTTGATCAGTCCTTCATGCAGATGCGAACACAATGGGGACTGTCCAGCTGCATCAACTGTTCTCTCCACATGAATAATCCTATTCACTCCTGAACATACACACACCCACATACACCCCACCCCCCCACACCCCTCACACACACACACCCCCCAACCCCCCCCACACCCCACACACACACCATCCTTCATTGTTTTTCAGAGATTTATTTGAAACACAAAGTTAGAGAGAGAGGGAGAGAGGAGAGAGAGAGAGAAAGAAAGAGATGGAGAGAGAGAGAGAGAGATCTTTCATCTGCTGGTTCACTCCCCAAATGGCCGTAATAGCCAAAGCTGGATCAGACCGAAGCCAGGAGCCACATCAAAGTCTTCCACATGGCTAAAGGGGACCAAGCCCTTGGGTCATCCTCTGCTGCTTTCCCAAGCACATTAGCAGGGAGCTGTTTTGGAAGTAGAGCAGCCAGGACTCAAACAGGTACCCATATGGGATGCCAGCCTCATAGGCTGAGGTTTGATCTACTACCCCAAAACGCCAACCCAACTGTGCTTCATTTTAAATCACTTTTCTGTCAGAATAATCTAGTGAGTTTGAGATGTGTGTGTGTGTTTCTCTATGTGTATGTGTATCACACACACACACACACAATATTTACCTATTTGAAAGAGAGAGAAGGAGAAGCAGAAAGAGAAAGATCTTCCATCCACTGGCTCACTCCCAAAATGACTGCAATGGTTGGGGCCAGGCCAAGCCAAAGACAGGAGCCAGGAACTCCATCCAAGTCTACCAATGCATGGCAAGGACCCAAGGACTTGGGCCATCTTCTCCTGCCTTCCAGGAACATTAGCAGGGAGCTGGATCATAAGTGGAGCAGCCAGGACTTGAAACAGCTCTCCAAATGGGATGCCAGCACTGCAAATAACGTCCTAACCTGCTGCACCACAATGCCAGTCCCTATAGATACATATTTCACTATTTTAGATATTGATGTTTTTAGTTCAACAGAAAGCAGTTGGGGCAGGAGTTTGACACAGTGATGAGCATCGGAGTCTGAGTGCTGGCTCCATCCTCCATTCCAGCTTCCCACTAATGCATCCTGGGAGGCAGCAGATCATGGCTCAAGTACTTGCTTTCCTCCCACCCACACGGCAGACCTGGACTGAGTGCAGGGCTCCTGGCTGCAGCCTGGTCCAGCTGTGGCTGCTGTGGGCATCTCGGGGGTGAACCAGGGGATGGAGATTTCTCTGCTTCTCTGCCTTTCAAATAAATGTTTTGTTTTTTTTTTTTTTTTTTAAATTAAGTTTAAAAAAAAAGAACACACAAAACAGTGTTATCTGTGTTGAGTGCAGGTGGAATGTATACTGTCTGACACAATCACTCTATTTGTTATTCTCTTGTTAGCAGTCTTTGCTCAGGGTTCCTGGTGTGTGGCCTAGTAACCATCCACTCCACAGACTGCAAAATTCAGTGTTTGTGCTACCACAGTAGACGAAACGTCTGAGCGCCCTGAAGGAAAGAAACCGTTCACTGAGGTTCAGTGTCACATGACTCCACTTGGGGGATTCCAAGAGTCCAGAGGTCACAGGGTCGAGGCCACCAATGCCCCATGGCTACTGAACCTGCATACTGCAGCCTCAGTGACAGCAGACGTGGCTGTGACGCCTGGAGACGTTAAAAAAAAAAAAAAAAACCCTCTGGGTTTTTATCTGGCTTCTTAATTCAGAGTCTTTATGACTCCAGAATTTTAGACAATTCAAGTTAGGATGAAAAGCTGCACGTGAGAAGCAGGTACAGCCGAGATGTGATGAGGAACAAACCACTATTAATAGAAACAGAACCATGACTGGAAGCAGACAGAATCTTAAAGAGTACTATGGTCTATTACAGCACCAAATAATAATGAATGTGCCTTTTAATTAAGTCACAAAGAAAAGATAAAATTCTGTTCCTATGTTTAAGATGGCACGGTTTTAAGTAATCCAATTCAGAAAATACCCTAGGATTTTCTTTGTGCTGGTACTCAGATATGATCTATTTCAGTATGAGAAACGCTGCATCGGAAATGCTTCCAGAGCCTCTGCCCCTTACCTGGCTCGTGTTCAACTGCACTGACTCTCAGTCTACACTTCCTGCTGAGCTCCTGGCACCACAGCAGGAGGCGCTGCTTCCCAGGTGCTGCAGGTAGTGGGAAGAACCATTAGCCAAGGCTCAAAGCAATCTCCTTGCCTCCAAAAAAGGTTCACAGGTAGCCCTGCTGAGCCAGGCCACATCAAAGGAAAGGTGAGGTGCAGGAAAGAGGCCAGAGCAAAGCAGGGCCAGGGCAGAGGGCACGCTGAAGCGAGGGGCGGGGCCTCTCACCACTGACAAACAGCTCAGCTGAGACCTGACTGCCAACAGCTGTCAACCCTGTCACTTTTCCTTTTAGCATTTCTCCTTTTTCTCTAAGCAAATCCCTCAAAGCTGTGCAATGACATAACCCTGAGAGCACTCGCAGACCCTCTAGATCCTTCCTGAGGGGCTTCCACACGCAATCATTAAAACGTACGCGCACCTAACCAACAATGGGCAGGCCAAAAAGGACACCAGGATAGCAAGTGTTGTAAAGTTATTCTATAAACTTGCTTAAGAAAATGGAGATTCAGAGGTGGGTGTTTGGCATAGTAGTTAAGATGCCACTTGGGAAGCTGGCAACCCGTATGGAAGTCTCTGGGTTTCAGTCCAGCTTCTTGTTAACGTATACTCTGGGAGGCAGCGGGTGATGAACCAAGTTCCTGGGTTCCTGCCACGCATGTGGGAGACTCAGACTGAGTTCCTGGTGCCTCATTTCAGCCTGGCCAAGCCCTGGCTAATGTGGGCATCTGGAGAGTGAATCAACTAATGAAGAACCCGTCTGTTGGGAGGGAGGGAGGGAGGGAAAAGAGGGAAGAGGGCAGAAGAGGGGAGGAGAAGGGGAGAGGGGAGGGAGGGAGGAGAGAGAAGAGGGAAGAGCGAAGAGGGCAGACAGGAGAGGGAGGAAGGGAGGGAGGGAGGGAGGAGAAAGGAGAGAGAAGAAGGAAGAGGGAAGAGGGCAGACAGGAAAGGGGGGAGGGGAGGGGAGGGGAGGAGGGGAGGGAGATGCCTGGAGAGGGGGAAGAAGAAGGTGGAAAGGAGGAAGGAAGGATCCACAGATGGGATGGAGCAAAGGAGGAATGGAAGAAGGGAGGGAGGAGGGAAGAGAGATGGAGATTCGATTATGATACAAACAAGGAAATAGGACAATAGTTGTGAGTCACGTTACTCTCTTGCCTTTGTCAATACCGTTTACTGTTGTTATCCTAAAATCAGCTGCGACATTATCCAACATCTACATTGTGGTACAAATGCAAGCCTTGAATTTTATCCCAATTTGAGTCTTAAAACTCTTAAACAGGCCGGCGCCACGGCTCATTAGGCTAATCTTCTGCCTGCAGCGCCGGCACTCCGGGTTCTAGTCCCGGTTGCTCCTCTTCCAGTCCAGCTCTCTGCTGTGGCCCAGGAGTGCAGTGGAGGATGGCCCAAGTGCTTGGGCCCTGCACCCGCATGGCAGACCAGGAGGAAGCACCTGGCTCCTGGCTCCTGGCTTCGGATCGGTGCAGCACGCCGGCCATGGCAACCATTTGGGGAGTGAACCAACGGAAGGAAGAGCTTTCTCTCTGTCTCGCTCTCTAACTCTGCTTGGTTAAAACAACAACAACAACACTCTTAGATAAATGTCTCAAGCAGTATTACTGAGAGGTCAGGTGTCCAGACCAGACAGCTACTTATTCTGGATGCTCGGCAGCCCTGGAGACAGATCTGATGGATTAAAACCTACCTTCTGAGTGGCTTCTTTTTTCTTCTTATCCTCTTTCTTCCTTTTCTTGTCTTCCATTAACTGTTCTTCCCTTTCTTGCTCCTTCTCTCTGTGAAGGCAATGTCACACCAGAAGGTTAGGCATGCATCCTCACAACCCATTCCTGTAGCCAAGGAAACGCTTGTAAGGCGTCTGCCAGGCAACAGCTCCTCGCCGTGACTGAGCAGGACACTCGGCGTTACTCGCCGCATCTCGTAATTCCCACACCTTGGTTTATCACTCCTCTTATAAAGGATTAATCTATTTCCACACAGCAAAAGGCCTGACTTGAATATGACAATATCCATTGGCTTCTCAATATTTCTCACACACAACCAGTCTATTAGGTCAATGGCGGTGCACAGCTATGTGTCATAATTTATGTGTCCCCGTGACACCTTCAGGGTAGTGTACCTGGGAAAGTAGCAGAGGATGGCCCAAGTACTTGGGCCCCTGCACCCAGGTGGGAGATCCAGATAAAGTTCCTGGCTTTGGCCTGGCCCAGCCCTAGCCCTTGCAGCCATTTGGGGAGTGAACCAGTGGATGGAAGATCTCCCTGTCTCTCCCTTTCTCTCCATATTCTGTGTTTCAAGTAAATAAATAGATCTTGAAAAAAAAAAAAAAGATAAACTGTTGTTGAAATCCACACCTAGTTTTTTCATAATATGTACTTTTCATGAACTTCTTTGAAAACAATAATATGCATGGATTTGAACAAAAAAATTTTTTTGCAACAAAATAAAACTTACCCTTTAATTCACTTTTCCACAGACTTTCTGGAGTATCCTCTGAGTAACCACTGGATGTTAACAACTTCAAGGCTAAGGTAAGAAACTCCAAACTCAGTCCTCACTGAATTTCAGAACTGCAAGGACAATCAGTGATGGAGCCCCCGTCCCCCAGAATGCTGGGCAGATACTGCCTGTGGTACTTAGAGATTTTTTTTTTTAACATTTAACATTTATTTATTTACTTGGAAGGCAGAGTGACAGAGAGAAAAGGAGAGACAGAGAGATCTTCCATCCACCAGTTTACTCCCCAGTTGCCTGTAACAGCCAGAGCTGGGCCAGGCCAAAGCCAGGAATTTCATGAGGGCTCCCACAGGGGTGCAAGGACCCAAGTATGTGAGGCCATCATCTGCTCCCTCTGAGGCACATCAGTAGGGAGCTAGACCAGAAGCAAAGAGTAACCGGGGCTCAAACCAGGCCCTCTGATATGGAATATGGATGACCCAGGCAGCAGTTTAACCCACGGAGTGCAATGCCTGCCCTCATTTTAGGGGGCCCAGCACACCAAATCATGATTCTTTTTTATTTTTTTATTTTTTTATTTTTGACAGGCAGAGTGGACAGTGAGAGAGAGAGACAGAGAGAGAAAGGTCTTCCTTTGCCGTTGGTTCACCCTCCAACGGCCGCCGCTGCAGCCGGCGCACCGCGCTGATCCGATGGCAGGAGCCAGGATCCAGGTGCTTTTCCTGGTCTCCCATGGGGTGCAGGGCCCAAGCACCTGGGCCATCCTCCACTGCACTCCCTGGCCACAGCAGAGAGCTGGCCTGGAAGAGGGGCAACCGGGACAGAATCCGGCGCCCCGACCGGGACTAGAACCCGGTGTGCCGGCGCCGCAAGGTGGAGGATTAGCCTATTGAGCCATGGCGCCGGCCACCAAATCATGATTCTACAGGTATCACCTAGAGTAAGGTCAAATTAATTAAGTTAAAGAACAAAGTTATGCAAATAACAGATATGCAAATAGGGCAAAAACCACCAAGATGGTTCCTGAAGGTGCTAAGTTTGGCAAGTGGAGATACAGTTCAAAACCCTCAGTTTGCACAGAAGCAACTTTGAACCAAAACCAAGGTCAGGCATGTGCACTTAATATTGTATTTACAGAGAGTAAGCCTTCTTTAATTGCTTTAGCTACAGTTGTCACTGCCTTTTTCCACAATCACAAAGATTGGCCTTTCTCCTTCTGTCGCTCTGGGTACAAATATACAAAATATACAAAATTTACATCCTTAAAGTAACCTGCATGAAAACTTTATGAATACAATCAGAGGAAGAGTTTACTTAATATTTGATGCTGGAGTCAGATTCTATATGCGTACATCAAAGTGTGAAACTCTGTACCACTTTATGGAAGTGACCGGGGGCTGGTGTTATGGCGAAGTGGATAAAGTGTGCTGCCTGAGATGCCCACATCCCGTATGGGCACTATTCCACTTTCGAGTTCCAGCTGTTCTACTTCTAATCCATCTCCCTGCTAAAGTGCCTGGGGAAGCAGCAGAGGATGGCCCAAGGGCCTCTGCACTACCTGGGAGACCCGGAAGCTGCTCCTGGCTCTAGCCTGACCAGCCCCAGCTGCTGTGGCCTTTTGGGGAGTGAACCAGCAGATGGAAGACCTTTCTGTCTCTCTTTCCCTTTCTCTCTCTAACTCTGCCTTTCAAACAAGTAAAATATATCTTTAAAAAAATGACCTTAGAAAACTGGCAGTATGGGCGCTGCCATCTGAGTCGCCTGCTTCCACATCCTGTTACACTCCACTCTGAGAGTCTCTCTCTTCCTCTGGCTTCAGGCTGGGGTTCCTCATGCCCATGTTACTGATATTTGGTTTCCACATTTTATAGTGAAAACAACTACAGTAAAGAAGCAACCACAACCTGAATGTCTCTCCTACTTCAATGTTTAGTGCATTATAAAAGCACTAAGTTGCCACTTTTTCACAAATCTAAAATTATTCTGAAATCAAAAGTTTATCTGAAAAAATGCAATGTAAAAATAGCCTGCAAGTTTTTCCTGAGACACATTCTTAAAAAACAACTAACCTATTCAAGTATTTTTCCTACAAACAGGTAATTCAAGGAAGAGACTGAAAGTCATGCTCACTAGAAGGGGATTTATTTCCAGAACAAATATTTTCCAGAGCTTTCCAGGAGACGGCTGTGCTTGCACCCTGACTCTTGCCACGCATCTTGGTCGAGTGCAGCCTTCCCTTGCAATTTCACCTCCTTAGAAGAACCTGTTTTGCCAACCCAACTTACAAACCTGCTATGATTCCACGAATCCCACAGTGCAGGATTCGGCTTTCTTCTGGCTCAGCCTCTGGGGAGCTTCACCAGGCCCTGTGCTGAGTCATAGCCCATACACAGTAAGGAGGGCATCCCTGTAGGAGCTGACGGACGCCGGCTACGCGCAGGGCGACCAATCAATAAGTAAGACACAGATTGCTCACTGTTGAAAACCGGAGCTACCAAAAATGCAAATAAGCCCTGTAGGGTTGGATCCAAACTAGTTATTGGCATGAACTCAAGGCTTTCACTAAATGTAGACGGCTATCATACTGAACACAGAAGTCACCTTGCCTGCAGATTTCTGGGAGTATGTATTTCTTCACGCACACACACACCTAGCTCCATCAATGCAATGTTGAGATGGCAGCCAACACACGCAGCACCCAGGCTGGTGGCCTCTAACTATTAATATTTAATAAAAGAATCGGAGTTCTCTGGAAAAAGCGCTAATTCTATGGCTAGGGCGAGGGAAGTTCAAGATGGAACTAGACTATAGATTTGCCAAAAAGCAGGAAGTGCTCCAAGACTAGACCATGTTAAATAGTCTCAGAGGACAGGTCAGAAGGGGCTCCTACAAGCCAAATCTGGGACAAGACAAGCATCACAACAAATGACAGTAAGAGATGGTGAGCCACTACAGAAAACAGAGAAATATGAACTGACGCAGAGAGAATAAACCAAGTGATGAGGAACAGAATAGTCACAACTTCAAAGCATCTCCCATAAAATACTTCTTAATCAGAAAGGGGGAAATAGTACCAAGGAGAAGCCTGGCCGACACTATCTTAATCACCTAGGGCCCAAACTGAGACTGTGAATTACCTGGGACAATGCTGTGGCACCACGTCCGCCACATGCCTTTCAAACACGTGCGACCCAGCTATGACCAGGAGGAAACGCCGCGTGGCTCCCTGCCGAGGGGCACTCTACACGGCTACAGGGCAACGGGTGTGCAGTCATCAAGGACGTGCCAGGCAAGGAAAGACTGAGGCACTGTCCCACACAGGAATGGGACCAGAGACTTAACCCAGCACACTTTCCCTACTGGGGCGAGTGTCCCCCTTGAGGGGCTGCGAGCCAATGGCAGAAGTGGGTCACTGTTGCTGGGCCCCACCCCCACCCAGCGCACAGTCCCCTGCGGTTCCACAGGAATGTTCTTCTTTGTCAGAAAGACACTAGAAAGGGTTGTGGGAAGGGCTGCTGGCAAAGGGCAGTGGGTCAGCAGTTTATCCTCAAATGAATCAAAGGCTTTTTAAAATCATACAAGTCCAAACTCTGTAAATTCGAGATTGTTTCCAAAAAGAAAACAAGATCCAAACAAAAACCACAAAACGATTGCCCTGGCAGCACCCCAGATCAAGTCACAGAGAACTCTCGAGGGATTCCACCACGTGGCACTCACTACTGTTGAAAACTTCTGTTCTGAGTTCTAGTTTAAATCTACACTTTATGATATTATTACCTGGCTTCCACCTCAAAAATCCAATCTCCCATCCAGGGCCAAATACAAACACAAGGAGTGGGACCCGTTCTGCCATCACCCACTCATGAGAAGAGCATGAGAACTCACTCCCGTCCTCCCTCCCTCTTCTCCCAAATCGCCACGCGGTTCAGCCGACACGTCTGCTTAGTGTTCACTGAGGGTCTGCCACGTGCCAGGCAACACCATGGGCATCCACACTTCCTCGCCTGTGAAGACTCCCACGTGAGTGACCTGCAGGCACGTGTGGAATATGGAGCCCCTCAGACTCACAGCGCTCCAGACCTCCCAGTCACACCCAGGGCTGCCAGCCCAAACCCATCTCCTTCACTGAAGGGGGCGTGCTGTACCAAGGTTCTCTGTGCGTGTCCGGACAGGTGGATGTTAGGGAGCCCTCGCCCAGGAGCTGGGATCTAACACCAGGCACCAGCACTGGCCTCTGCAGTGGACAAGTCTGTTACCACTTCAGCTTACTTCTTGTCGGTCCTGGAGGAACAGGTGCTGCGTGGGTGAGCAAAGGATACAGCAAGTGCAAATACAGCAATCTAAAATAAACACAGGATGGTAGAACGCCAGGGGACTCTCACAGACCTCTAGGTGAAGGAAGACTACAATGGCATTTTCTTCTTTGCTTTTCACAGGATCCATCGGCGGAGAGAAGCAGAAGTGATCTTTTTCAGGATGGGCACTATCTGAGAGGAAAGGAAGGTGCCCGTCCTTCCACGGAGCTGAGGCACGGCAGTCCCCTCCTGCTCTGCATGCAAGTTCAGAACACTCAGGAGCCCGGGCTGATGTTCCTGAAGGATAACCACACCAGAGCCCTGCCCTGCAGTGCCAGGCCGTGTGGGTAAGCTACGAGCAGCAGCCACTGTGCCGCAAACCCCAGCGCAGGCCCTGGCAGCCGCTGGCAGCCGCACCACATCCCCCTTTGTCATCAGCCATTTCGCATGTCAGCCATAAAAGCCAGCCTCCTTGTTATTTATTTTTTTTGAAAGGCAGAGAGACACATATACACTGATGGCCAAAGATCTCCCACTCACTGCTTCACTTCCCAAACGCCCACAACCACCAGGGCTGGGCCGGGGTGAAGCCAGCAGCCAGGAACTTAATCCAAGTCTCCCACATGGGTGGCAGGGACATACACACTTGCATCATGAACTGCTTCCTCTCAGGGTGTGCATTAGCAGGAAGCTAGAATCAAAGAGGAGCTGGACTCAAATCCTGGCACTCAGAAATGGGATGCAGGCATGCCAGGCACCCAAATGCCTGCCTCTCCACCCTCCTGTTAGCTGCACAGCACACTCTGCCCACCATCAAGTCCTGACTCAAGGTCCACTTGCTTCCATGAATCCTTCCCTAAGAACTCCAATTCCAAAGAAATTTGCCATATTCCGTGTACCCGGTAGCTGTGGTCCATGCCTCCCGGGTCGCCCTCAAGGTAAATGCAGTCAGTCATCGCAGCACCAGAGCAGGTGAAATGGCTTCTGGAGCATGCTGCTGTCACAGGAGCAGAGCCTGCCCTGGGTGCTCGGCTGTGTTCTCCCTGTCATCTTCCAGGGTGCCCAGGAACAGACTCAATCCTCCAATAAACATTTACTGTCACTCCACATGACCCAGATGCTTCCCTAAGCCCTGAGGGTAAGGCGGAGACAAAACCAAGCTGCAGGTCCCAGAAGATTCACTTTTTAGTGAGGGAGACAGCAACAAACAAGGGAAGGAAATGTATGTTCAGGTGGCAACAGTGCCCCCAAGGGGACAGGCAGAGTGAGCAGAGGGAGAAAGACAGGCAGGGGAGAGGGCACTTTGCATGTGATGGCTAGGAAAGGCCGCCCTGACCACGTGGTTTCCTGGAGAACACTCCAGACAGAGGGAACAAGTGGAGAGGAGGAAGACGCTGTGACTGAGGAAGGGCAAGGTGGATGCAGCGCAGGGGACGAGGCAGGCAGAGGACAGAGGGGCGTGCACCGTGAACTCAGAAAACGGCCTTCAGTCACAAGGCCCGCGCTCTCATCCAGGTGTTGACTCCGTGAGACTGACGGCTTCTGTACTCACCAGGCGTCAGCACGCCCTCCTCCAGTGCACCCAGCACACTGTGGGACTTGGGGACCAACCTTACTCTTGTCTGTGTGCTTGGCACAAATGCCAGGAACACAGAACGGCCTCCAAACAAATGTTAGTGAAAAGCACAATTCAGAGCGAGCCAGACTTCTACACCTTCCAAGGGAGATGTGCTTCATCTAACACACACAGACGGACAGAACACCTGGGACAGGGACAGAACACCTGGGACAGAACAGTGGGAAAAGACAGTCCCTACCCTCAGGGGGCAGACAGCCCACAATGGCAGGAGATCATGACAAATGTTACACAGAGTAAAGCTGGGAGTGGGCATTTAGCCTAGTGGTTAAGAAGCCCCTATCAGGGGCCAACGCTGTGGTGCAGCAAGTTAACTGCCATCTGCAGTACCAGCACCCAGTATGGGCGCCAGTTCAAGTCCCAGAGGCTCCACTTCAGACCCAGCTCCCTGCTAACATACCTGGGAAAGCAGCAGAGGATAGCCCAAGTGCTTGGGGCCCTTCAGCCGTGCGGGAGACCCAGAAGAAGCTCCTGGCTCCTGGCTTTGGCCTGGCCCAGCCCTGGTGGTTGCAGCCATTTGGAGAGTGAACCAGAGAACGGAAGATCTCTCTCTCTCTCTGTCTCTCTGTAATTCTGACTTTCAAATAAGTAAATAAATCTTCAAGAAAACAAGCAAAGATGCCCACATCCCATACTGTAGTACCTCGGATCCATTTGTAGCCCTGGCTCCTGACTAACTCAAGTAACTGGATTCATGTCACCCACATGGGAGGCCTGGATTGAGTTCCAGGTTCCCACTCATCCCAGCCTCAGCTGTTGTAAGCATTTGGGAATTTGGGAGCTCTTCTCTATTTGTCTCTCTACCTCTCAAATAAATTTCAAAAAAGAAAGCTGGATTCCATCGCACAGTAGTGTTGAGTACTATAATAATGTACTGTATATTTTTCTTCCAAGAAAAGAAAAAAACCCATAGGCTTGAAGAAAGAATTTTGAATGAAGAAGTGATAAATGCTTGAGATGATAAATGTCCACCCTAACTGGGCATTACATAACATACTCATATATGGAAATATCGAGTGGTACATATAAATATGCACAAGTTTATATGTCAGGTAAAATTGTTATGAAAGTTTAAAAGAGTAGAGCTGGTTGTAGGATAGCAGGAAAAGCTGCCACCTGTGACACTGGCATCCCATGTGGGTGCGGGTTCATCCCATTCATGGCCCAGCTGCTCCACTTCCAATCCAGCTCCCTGCTAATGACCTGGGAAAAAAGATAGCCCCGGTTCTTAAGCCCCTGCCACCCACTTGGGAGATCCAGACAAAGCTCCTGGCTTTGGCCTGGCCCAGCCCTGGCCACGGTGGCCATCTGAGGAGTGAACCAGTGGATGGAAGGTCTCTCTCTGTCTCTCCCTCTCTCTCCGTAATCCTTTCTTTTCTTTTCTTTTTTTTAAATGTATTTATTTATTTGAAAGTCAGAGTTACAGAGATAGGGAGAGACAGAGAGAGAGAGATCTTCCATCTGTTGGTTCATTCCCCAAATGGCCACAATTGCCAGGGCTGGGCCAGGTTAAAGGTAGGAGTCAGGCGCTTCATCCAGGTCCCCCATGTTGGTAGCAGAGATCCAAGTACTGGGATATTTTCCAATAACTTTGTTAGGCCATTAGCAGGGAGCTGGATTGGAAGTAGAGCAGATTGAATCAGCACCCATACAGGATGCCAGTGTTGCAGGCAGTGGGTTTACCCACTATGCCACAATGTAGGACCCAACCCTAACTTTCAAATAGATAAATAAATCTTTGAAATAAAATTTATTTTCTTAAGATTTATTTTTATTTATTTTGGAAGACAGAGTTACAGGGCGGGGTGGGGTGAGGACAGAGAGGTCTTCTACCTACTGGCTCACTCCCCAAATAGTACAACTGCCAGGGCTGGGCCAGGCCGAAGCCAAGATCCTGGAGCTTCTTCTGGGTCTCCCACGTGGGTGCAGGGCCCAAGGACTTGGGTCACCTGCTGCTGCTGTCCCAGGTGCATTAGCAGGGAGCTGGATGGGAAGAGGAGCAGCCGGGACTCGAATCAGTATGGGATGCCGGTGCTGCATGAGGGGGGTTAATCCACTACGCCACAGCGCTGGCCCCTGAAATAATTTTTTTTGACAGGCAGAGTGGACAGTAAGAGAGAGAGACAGAGAGAAAGGTCTTCCTTTGCCGTTGGTTCACCCCCCAATGGCCTCTGTGGCTGGTGTGCTGCGGCCGGCGCACCGCACTGATCCGAAGCCAGGAGCCAGGTGCTTCTCCTGGTCTCCCATGGGGTGCAGGGCCCAAGCACTTGGGCCATCTTCCACTGCACTCCCGGGCCACAGCAGAGAGCTGGCCTGGAAGAGGGGCAACCGAGACAGAATCCAGCACCCTGACCGAGACTAGAACCCGGTGTGCCGGCGCCGCTAGGCGGAGGATTAGCCTATTGAGCCGCGGCGCCCTGAAATAAATTTTTAAAAAGTTCCACAAATAGAACACTTTAGATTTAAAAAAAAAAAAAAAGGAAGAAAAAAAAAACACCCAGATAAGGTGCTGTCCAAGAGTGAAGGGAAGGGAAACGCGAGGCGCTCACCCCTTCCGTGAGGCATGACGTCCAGGCAGAGACCTAAAGAAAAGAAACGTCTCTTGAAGTGGCCAGGCAGAGGGAAGAGTGAGCAGCAGGACCCTGCCATGGGCGAGCGTGGGACAGGGACTCTGCCCCATCGCGCTCCCACACGTGGAGCTGGAGTTGGCGGTGCTTCCTCAGCGGCAGCCACGTCTGCAGCCCAGAACCAGGCATCTTACTTAACGCTTCCCTTCTGCCTCACTCATCACCTCGGGGCCTGCCAGATGCCCCATGCTGCCCGGAGGCGTCCGCCTCCTGGAGCTTTCCGTGCGACTTTTCACGCTGCTGGGTCTCGCCTCCATCTCTGCTGCACTTTGGGGAACTCTGAGGAGTGTGCAGTGGTTGTGATGCCTGAAGGAACCAGAACCTCGGACACGTGAACTCAGCTTCTTAGAATCCAGGCAGGAGATGAACATCTTTGCACCTCCCAGAAGACACGACGAAGCATGCCCGAAGCCCGTCGTGTCAAACGTGAAGGACAGACAGCGCTGACAAGTGCACGTCCACCAGTGCCCCCCGAGGCATACGACTCTGAGAACCTCACAGCAACAAACAGCCAGGACTCAACAGGCAGGTGAGTCGAGACACCCAGGCGCACCTTCCTTTCCTCAAATTCAGTGTCAAAGCCTGCCCTGGCTCTCCGCGGTCAGTCAGTGTGGCCGCGCCTTGGGGCCTAGGGTTTGGAACCAACTCTCAGCATCCAGGCAGATGTGAATGGAGCAAGTCCATCTGTGAAGAACAACGATGAGCTTGACCAAGAAAAGCAAGAGACTGCTACTACTCCAGCCACTGGGAGGCATCTCCAGGGAGCCATGCCGAGATCGGCCAACCCCGAAGGCCACATGCTGCAAGATCCCATTTATGTTCCATTCCTGAATGATCCGGGTGGCTGTCAGAGGTGGTGAGGCAGGGAGGGAGACGGTGTGGTTCTAAAAGGAGAGGCACTGGTGTGCTCTGTGCTGATGGACTGGTCCTATACTCTGAGGGTGGTGGTGGATATGTGCCCCCTACTTGTGATGCAACTGTACACAATCACACACACATGCACACACAGGCAAACTGGAGGAAGCAGATTGCACCCGTGTCCCAACCCTGGCTATGCCGCTCTCTACAGTTCCACAGGAAGTGAGCACTGGGGAAACTGGGTAAAGGACACATGGGTCCTCTGTGCCATTTTTTACAACTTAGTGCTACTCTACAATTATCTCAAAAATTCCAACTAGAAGAAAGAGCTTCAAACTCATCTTTTGATTCCTATTTAAAACTGTTTCAAAGACTTCAACTTGAAGACATTTTGTTAGTAGCTCTTTATGGAAACCACGTCAGAGTCCAGAGGAATTTTGGAAATTGTTTAGTTCTGACGTGGACAGAAATGCATTTCCAAAAATAGTCTAGAAACTACAATTCAATGTAACACGTTCCAACTGGTACAGTTTTACTGATCAGGTATTGCTTGTCTTATGTAAGTGACAGACGGCAGGAGAGTATTCAGTGCTGCCCTGCAATTGTTTTCCTGACAGCTTCTGCGACACAGCAGTCCCGCAAGCTGCTACTTCACTCTGTGGTGGGCACGCACGCCAGCTGGGTCAATGCCGATTCCCAGACCCCTGCCTGTTCCCAGACTCCCCAACCCCTAGAGGTCCCAGCCCCATTTAGGCTCTGCCAACAAGGTGTGCTTGTGTGGCTTTATGGAGCACACAGGTCGCTCATTTCCTCAGGAAGCAGGGCAGGGACGCCGGGGTCCTACAGCCTGCACCTGCCGACGGCTGCCGACTGCACAGGGAGAAGAGAAAGCTTCCTTGAGGTCACACCTGAGGCGAGGTGCTGGGACGCACCTGCGCTCCAGCCGCTCCAGGCATCACCACAGACCGAGGGAGAGACGCTACTGTCAGCACCCCAAGAACTCTGCCCAAAAAGACCTAACAGGGCTTTTCAAAGCTCAGGGAATATTTCTGACTTGTACAGACATGTATTTCCTTAAAATTCACAAAACAGTGAGACAATAACTAGGTACAAACCATTACCAATCATGACCAATTAAGAATTAATGCTACCACATGCCTATTTGCAGTGAGAAAAATTAACAAAAGGAGCATAACAAAAGGAGTTAAGCAAAGTGCTCAAAGTAACCATTTAGAATGTTTTTAATTAAAAATGCACACAAAAAAGGAGAGCACATTGGACTATATCCATTGAGGAGAAGAAATTACATAGCAGAGTCCTCCAAATATCTATGCTGGATCTGTTCTCAACATTTTTTTCATTTGCTGGATCTCACTGAGGGAATTTAATGGGATGCTAATGTAATTTGCACACGATATTAAATTAGAAGACAACGACAAACAGAGCTGGGGCAAAGAAATCATTCAGACTATGTGGCTAACAGGAAGAAAAGAGTCAGGCTAAACCTAAAACTGTAAGGTTATTACATTTTTTCACTCATTTAGAACCACAGAATTCTCCTGCCTTGAGTTTTATCTTGTGACAGGAGACAGGCAATCACCCGTGCACAAAGGCAGCACAGCACCTTCTCGTGTGGCCTACCTTCCTCTCAGAGGCCATGCAAAGCAATGCTTCTCGCACACTAAAATGCAGCTGCTCACTAAGCAGGAGTGGGGTGGGACCTACAAGTCTGTACTCTATCAAGCTCTGTCGCATTTTGGGTAGCACAGGTGTAATGCACTCAGCTGTTTCTTTCCCATAAAATACAGAACTGTAGTCATTCCTCACTGAATAATAACCACATCAATAGCAAGATTAAGTCTTGATATTCCAATTGGTGTTTCAATGCTGGGTTAGTACTATCTTTATGAAAGTAGTTTAAAAATTTATTTTATTATTTATTTGAAAGGCGGCATTACAAAGAGACAGAGACAGAGGTCTTCCATCTGCTAGTTCATTCCCCAGATGGTTGCAATAGCCAGGACCTGGGACTCCATCTAGGTATCCCCCATGGGTGGCAAGGGCCCATGCACTTGACCTCTTCCATTGCCTTCCTAGGCATATTAGTCGAGAGCTGGATCAGAAGTGGAATAGCTGGGACTCAAACTGGCACTGATATGGGATGCCAGTGTCACCCATGGTGGTTTAACTGCTGTAGCACAACGCAGGCCTCTATGCATCCCAAACTAGAGTGCTTGGTTTGAGTTTGGTCTAATACATTCCCTGGGATGCAGCAGGTGATGGCTCAAGTACTTGGGTCCCTGCCACCCACATGGATATCCAGATTGAGTCAGGGCTCCTGCTTCTAGCCTGGCCCAGCCCTGCCTGTAGCAAGCATCTGAAGAATGAAGCATAGGATGAATGATCTCTCTGTTTCCCTGCCTTTTAAGTAAAATAAAAATGAATAAATTAAAAAATAACAATCTGCGTAGTGCCAACCATGCATGAAACTCCATTTCAACAGTGACAGCAGCAATGGCTACGACCAAAGCTATGCATGTGCAAGCAAGGAGTGACAGCAGAAGTAAAGCAACCACACCCAAGGATACTATGAGCTGTAGGAAATGCAGATTTCAGAGATGCCAAGCACATAAAAGAACATGTGTCAGAATCAATTGAACAGGCAGTAAGATCTCTGCAGATACAGCCTCTGACTTTAAGCTTTTGACCAAATTTCCCAGTTTTCATATTTTGAGACATATGCAAGGAACTGGCTTGTCTGGAGTTACTCAAGCCAAATAAGTAAGATAACATTTAATTTAAAAGAATTTGCTTTCACTTTCAGATGCAAAGATGGTGCCTGAAGAACATGGGATCTGAATCCACTCCTCCGAGGCTTCGCAGGCTCTGGCCAGGCAGGCCGGCAGCTGCTGAGAGAGACATGGCCTTCTTTTTTTTAAATTTTTAAAAAATTTTTTTATTATTATTATTTTTTTTTGACAGGCAGAGTGGACAGTGAGAGAGAGAGACAGAGAGAAAGGTCTTCCTTTTGCCGTTGGTTCACCCTCCAATGGCCGCCGTGGCCGGCGCACTGCGCTGATCCGAAGCCAGGAGCCAGGTGCTTCTCCTAGTCTCCCATGAGGTGCAGGGCCCAAGCACTTGGGCCATCCTCCACTGCACTCCCTGGCCACAGCAGAGAGCTGGCCTGGAAGAGGGGCAACCGGGACAGAATCCGGTGCCCCGACCGGGACTAGAACCCGGTGTGCCGGCGCCGCTAGGCGGAGGATTAGCCTAGTGAGCCGCGGCGCCGGCTTTATTTTATTTATTTATTTATTTATTTATTTATTTATTTATTTATTTATTTATTTTTTGACAGGCAGAGTGGACACTGAGAGAGAGACAGAGAGAAAGGTCTTCCTTTTTGCTGTTGGTTCACCCTCCAATGGCCGCTGTGGCCGGCAGGCTGCAGCCGGTGCACCGCGCTGATCCGAAGCCAGGAGCCAGGTGCTTCTCCTGGTCTCCCATGGGGTGCAGGGCCCAAGCACTTGGGCCATTCTCCACTGCATTCCCGGGCCACAGCAGAGAGCTGGCCTGGAAGAGGGGCAACCGGGACAGAATCCGGCGCCCCAACCGGGACTAGAACCCGGTGTGCTGGCGCCGCAGGCGGAGGATTAGCCTAGTGAGCTGGAACGACGCGGCCTTCTACTCAGTCCCGGTGCCGCTGTGCAGAGGGGCAGCTTCCACCTGCCGGTCCCACGCCTTCCTTCTCGGATCACACAAAACAAGTCCTCTAAGCATCTGCAGTCATCCATCAGGCATCCCTCGGGCATTCTCAGCTTCTTCAAACATTCCACATGTGACCTGGTTTTTCATTCCCTAAGCATTGGTATCGTTACTCCTAAACGTGTTCCAGTTTGTCTATTCTCATCCAATTATTGGGCAACGTGGCCCCTTGTCCCAGATGATATACCACTGCCAATTCTGTCGACTGGCCCAAGTGCTTTCTTGGAAATGACATCCTCCAAGTTACAGCACCTGACACCACTACTTATCCACAGCACTGTTCAGTCACTCTCCCACAGCCCTGCACAGGGTCTCACCTGGCATCCTCATCCGGCCCCTGAGGTGCTCCCCTCCCCTCCACACCCCTGAAAAGAATGAAAGTTCCCAGAATTCCCTTCCTCATATGGCTTCCAGTTAGGTATCACCAATGAGAGGCACCCACTTGAGATCTGAAGTCAGAAAGAAGTGAAATGCTCTTGAAAAGTAGAAAACAGACACAAAGACAGCAGCAGACAGGACTTCTGTAGAAGCAGCGTCCCCACGGTCTAAACCATACTGCAGCTGCAAGACAGACGAGTTCACTGCTTCCCTGGGAATGAACACTGGCTCCATCCACAGCAACAGGGGCCCCCTGAGTTTCTCTCTCTCTCTCTCTCTCTCTCTCTCTCTCTCTGTAACTCTTTCAAATAAATAAATAAGTCTTTAAAAAGATTTATTTGAAAGAGCAACAGGGAGAGATCTTCTGTCCATTTGTTCACTCCTGGCAGGAGCTAGAACTCTGTCCTGTTCTCCCACGCTGATTCATTTTCCAATTGGCCACAACAAATGGCCGCTGTGGCCGGCGGGCTGCAGCCGGTGCCAATCCAAAGCCAGGAGCCAGGAGCTTCTTCTGGGTCTCCCACACGGGTGCATGGCCCAAGGATTTGGGCTATCTTCTATGCTTTCCCAGGCCATAGCAGAGAGCTGGATCGGAAGTGGAGCAGCCAGGAGTTGAACTGGTGCCTATATGGGATGCCAGCACTGCAGGCAGCGGCCTTACCCACTATGCCACAGCATTGGCCCCTCAATTAAATCTTAAAGAAAAAGTAAGACAGTACTGGCATCGTGGCATAGCAGGTAAAGCCATTGTCTAGGATAAGGGCATCTCATATGGGCGCCGATTTTAGTTCCAGCTGCTCCACTCTGATCCAGCTCCCTGCTAATGGGAAAGCAGCAGAAGATGGCCCAAGTCCTTAGGCACCGGCACCCACGTGAGAGACCCAGAAGAAGCTCCTGGCTCCTGGCTCCGGATCAGCCCAGCTCCAGCCATTGCAGCCATTTGAGGAGTGAACTGGCAGATGGAAGCTCTCTTTCTCTCTCTGTAACTCTGCATTTCAAATAAATAATCTTTAAAAAAAAATTTTAAAGGAAAGAAACAAAAGGAAAGAAAAAGAACAGAGTCTAGAACAACCAAATTTCCAAAAAGGGACAAATCCAACTCGACAGGAAAAGGAGTTATTCCAACAAATGGTGGTAGAAAACCTGGTAACTATGTGAAAACATGAACTTCAATCCATACCTTGTACTATACAAAAATAACTTTAAATGGAATACAGATCTAAATGTCAAATCTAAAACTACAAAACTTCCAGAACAAACTGGAGGAGAAAATTTCTGTGACTTTGGGTTAGGCAAACTGCTTTTTAGGCACAACAACCCAAAAGCACAATCCATAAAATAAAAAATTTAAAAAAAAGATAAGTTTGACTCATCAAAATTAAGAACTTCTGCTCTTGGGGCCGGTGTTGTGGCACAGCAGGTAAAGCCACCACCTACAGTGCCGGCATCCCATATGGGTGCTGGTTCAAGTTCTGGCTGCTCCACTTACAATCCAGCTCTCTGCTATGGCCTGGGAAGGCAGCAGATGGCCCAAGTCCTTGGGCCCTGCACTCACATGGGAGACCCGGAAGAAGTTCCTGGCTCCTGGCTTCAGATCAGCATAGCTCTGGCAGTTGCAGCCAATTGGGGAGTGAACCAGTGGATGGAAGACCTCTCTCTCTTTGCCTCTCCTTTTCTCTCTAATTGTAACACTGACTTTCTAATAAATAAATCTTAAAAAAAAAAAAAAACAAAAAAAAAAAAAAACAAAAAACCGAATTGGGGCTGGTGCTGTGGCATAGCGGGTAAAGCTGCTGCTTACAGAGCTGGCATCCCATGTGGGTGCCAGTTTGAGACCCAGATGCTTCACTTCCTATCATCTCTCTGCCATGGCCTGGGAAAGCAGTAGAAGATGGCCAAATCCTTGGGCCCCTGCACCTGCGTGGGAGACCTGAAGGAAGTGCCTGGTTCCTGGCTTTCGATTGGTACAGCTCCAGCCATTGTGGCCAACTAGGGAGTGAACCAGCATATGGAAGACCTCTCACTCTCTCTCTTTCTGTGTGTGTGTGTGTGTAACTGTGACTTTCAAGTAAAATAAATGAATCTTTAAAAAAAAATGAATTAAAACCATGAGATGTCAGCACACACATTCTTACTGAACACTCCTCAATTTTCAATAGAAAGTTATTTAATTTAAAGGCAGAATGAGAGGGGCCATGAGCCAAAGAAGGGGAGGGGGATCTCCCATCTGCTGATTCTCTCCCCAGATGCCCACAACAGCTTGATCTGGGCCAGGCTGAAAGCAGAAACCAGGAGCTCCATTCAGGTGGCAAAGACCCAAGCACCTGGCCATCATTTGCTGCCTCCCAGGCACATTAACAGGGAACTGGATTGGAAGCAGAGGAGCCAGGATTCCTATAAGGGATGTAGGCATCCGAAGCAGTGGCTTAACCCATTGTACCACAACGCTCACCCCTGAATGTCCAAAATTTTGAAACCTGAATGTATCTAGCATTGGCAACTAGGAATATCTCATGGGGGAATAAAAAATGTTGCAAAACCACTTTGGAAAACAAACTGTCACCTTCTTAAAAAGTTAGACATGTGCTGGTGTTGTGGTGCAACAGGGTAAGCAGCTGCTTGGGATGCCCACATCCCACACTGGAGTGTGGGTTCCAGGCCTAGCTCTTCTGACTCAGCTTCCTGCTAATGCACCTGGGAAGGCAGCTAAAGCTCAGCAAGCAAGTCTACGTGAATTTTAATAGTATCTGTGATAGCTGAAGGCTAGAAACCACCCAAATGTGCATGCAGGGGTGAATGGATACACACAAGAAACAGCACACAGGAAAATGCCACCCAGCAGTGAAAGGCACAGGCAACTAACACGCACATACAACATGAAAAAACAATCTCAAAAATAATCACTGAACGAAGAAGGCAAACAAGTCACAGTACATTCTGTGATTCTATTTGTATAAGAATTCTAGAAAATGCCAACTACAGTGACACAGAGCAGACCCTCCGTTCCCAGGTTCGGGGAAGGGTGGGCAGGAGGGATGACAAATGGGGCAGGGAAGAGACTAGTGTCTCTTCTACTCACAGTTCAAACATCAGTCATTATGTGTCCATTGCACTCAATAAAAAAGCTATACGGTAAGAGAGAAAAGGAGCCCCCTTCCCTTTTTGGACTACCTCAAATCTCTTCTGTTTCCTGGGCAAATCCTGCCCTGTATGTGTGAGCTCTGTATCAGCTGAAATTTCACCCTGGGTGTGCACCGTTCCCAGGACTGCAAATCTTTAAATCGAAGTGTCTGTGTGTGTAACATAGAAGTTTCGGTTTTCAGTGCAACGGAGAGGCTGAGGAAGGCCAAGGCCCTGCCTTCTGCGACCTTTACCCTCCCCTCTCTGTGCACTCTTTATGGCCCACTCTGAACTCCACCACCATCACTGGAATTTCTTCCTGAACTTTCGTTCAATCAATCAGTAGTATGCTTATGATGTGTTTATGCAGTCACTCAATCAAAGCTGTTGGTTTTCAACCATTCTTGTGGTTTTGTTTGCCTTAAAATGAGATTCTTTAAGCTCAGAGGATCCCTTAGGCTTTAATGTAAGATTTGGTGAATAAATCTTTGTCATTTCCCATTGTACTACTGAAATTAACTTTCTGTCCACTGCAGTTAACACGCCAGGCTCCCATACAGCCTAACATTAGAGGAGTGGTGTACAAACCTCTGGCCAAGCTGAGGAGGGCACCACACGCTCTAGCATTGATAACCTGGGTCACTGGGAGCTGCGGTTACACCTGAGGGCCGGGCTGGCGCCGTGGCTCACTTGGTGAATCCTCCACCTGCGGCACCGGCATCCCGTATGGACGCCGGGTTCTAGTCCCGGTTGCTCCTCTTCCAGTCCAGCTCTCTGCTGTGGCCCAGGAGGGCAGTGGAGGATGGCCCAAGTGCTTGGGCCCCTGCACCCACATGGGAGACCAGGAAGAAGCACCTGGCTCCTGGCTTTGGGTCAGCACAGCGCCAGCTGTTGCGGCCATTTGGGGAGTGAACCAATGGAAGGAAGACCCTTCTCTTTGTCTCTCTCTCACTGTCTATAACTCTACCTGTCAAATAAACAAACAAACAAACCTCGAGGGCCAGGGAAACCCTCAACCCTTGGCAGTCAAGAGCAAGGAAACGGAAAACAGAGAAAAAGGCACCTAAGCCCTGGCTCTGGAACGAGCCACTCTCTACAGAAGACTGAAAATAGGGCTCCTCAACAGGAAGGAGAACGGCTTAGGTGCCGGAACCCACAGTGCTGAGGCAGTGTTACTCGGGAGGGCTGGGAACGCCTGGGCAGCAGACGACGGCTGCTCCCACAGACACCTGGGGCTCCCACTTCCAGGTTCTGCCGTTTGTTTTCTTCGCTGCCTCCATGCATGCTGTAATACAATTATTTTTTATATCAAAGAAACAAATAATGTAACTGACCTTTGAAATCGGCAAGACTGTCAGCAACTCAACACCAAAATTACAGTAAGTTGGAACTCCACTGAAAGGTGATTTTAAAGTAAGCAGAGCATACCATCTGACTGTCAGAACACCCAGCATCCAAAGGCCCTCAAACGGTGAGGCAGGGGCTAAGGTATCAACAGGACCAGAGTGTTTTTAAAGCGGCACACACACCAGGCCTCGGCTCCCAAGAAACTGATTCAGGAGCTGTGGTCTGAGCATTTCCAGAGGAGAGACCAGTGGCGCTGGGAGGCCTCTTGTGGCCAACACAGGAGCTGGGAGCTGGTGATGTGTGCCCTCCGCTGGGAGCCCTACCATCGGGCCATCAACCCTCAGTTCCGATGGACCAAACTACTTCCTCTTTCAGGGCTGTACACACACGAGGAAAGGGGGCTCAATAATGTGCAAGAAGATCTTTGAAAGCATTACTGAAACACAGGAATGACTGGCTCTCCTCTGACAGAAAGACAGGAGTTGTCTTGCCATAAGGCATCCTCCAACAGAAGTGATAATTACACAGTTTTCTAGATCTGTGCCTCTAGCAAAACCAGACATTTTATGTCAGAAACTTAATGGCAGGGAGCTGGACTCTCCTCAGGGATCACATAGTATCTACCACAAACGAGACAGGCAGCACTGCACTGCATTGCATCTGGACTATTTTATTAAGTTTGTGTCTGCTACTCTAATTCTGGAAACCCTCTGAGAAAGGATGCTATTGTGACACACATCTTGCTACTGAAAAAAAACAGCAGAGGCAGATATCAACTCTGAATTCAGGATGCCACAGGTGACAGTCATACCCTACTTCTCAATGCTCTTAGAATTTGTGCTCTATTTTCAGAACTGCAAAAATGGAAAGTCGTGTTCCGGTGTGCCAGCAGTTGTCATTTAAACTTAGCAAGCTGAATGATAATTCAATTACCTTGAGAGAAATGTATATTTCTGAAAGATAAGCATGTTTAATAGTAATAAGTAGTAAACTACAGAGTAAAGCTGACTTGTGAACTTACATGACCCACATCTTCATCTAAAATTATACACCAGTGGGAAAATGACTCAAAATCTAAAACATGATTTATATAGAGCCTCTGGTAACAGAGACGCCAACATTCACCTGTGCTTAACTCTGCAGGCTCACAGGATGCCTAACTCCATTGGAAAGACAGCAAAGTCCCTCCAGACACACAGCTTAGCACCTAATTGCTAGTTAGGTAACCTGGGGAGATGTTTGCTGGATGATCTACCACTGTAATCTTTGACAGAGAGCCTGTAGCAGCTGTGTGTGAACACCATGCTTTTCTGAGAGGACACTTGAGCTCTCTCCAGCAAGGCAGTGAGAGGGCCGTTTCCCCTTGCAGCTGGGAAGTGGGCTTTCCACATATCATGGAGGCTGGGGACTTGAACAATGGGGGCATTCAGTGCCTCTGTATTTCCCTGTGTTTCAGGACCCTCAGCTTCCAGCAGCTTCAATGCTCTTTTGAGTGCACCTCACAACCCTCTACCGAAGCCTGGTCCACCTCTCCCTTGGTGCTCCCCTTCTATCCTGTGTCAGGCAGGGAGAAACACTCCAGCTCTGCAGTGTGACCGGGTAAGATCGCAGAGTGAGTCTATCTCAGACCCGAATGGTGGGAACGTGGGTAAGTTATCTGGCCTCAAAGTCAGTTTCTGCATCTGAAAGGGGGTAAGGAGAAGCTGTGCTGATCAGAGAGGTGCTCCTACCAGGTCGCAGAGTCCTCCTTCCTCCACATCAAGCCGACGCACAGAGCGCCAGAGGATGGGCCGTGGGGACCCAGAGGCAAGAAATGCACACCACTCCCGTCTGAGAAGGCCTTCAGGCGCCCTGTTCCTCCCATCTCCAGATAGATGAAAAACTTCCATGCCAAGAAAGGAAGGAAGCCATTAAAGCACTCCAAGAAACCGGAACTAATTCTTTCAGTAACTGCAGAGTGGGAGCAAACACTTGGCCCAGCAGTTAAGACTCCGGGGTCTCACAGTGCAACACCTGGGTTTGGTTTGTGGCTCCAGCTCCTGACGCGGCTTCCTGCTTATGGAGACCCTGGGAGGTAGTGGTGATGGCTCAAGTACTTGGGTTCCAGCCATACACATGGGAGAGCTGGATTAAGCTCCTGGCCATTTGGGGGCATTTTTGAGGAGTGAGCTAGCAGAGAGGAGCTCTCTGGCTCACTCACTCGTTTGCTCTGTTTCTGCCTGTCTCCCACCAAAAGGAAAAAAAAAAAAAAGGCAGAGTAAACAAAGATTTCCTAACTATGACACACACTCAGAAGCTATAAACAAATGATGGCTAAATCTGAGTATATAAAAATTCTGTTATTATGGTAAAACCCACCATAAACAAAGTCAGTATCACTGGGGAAAATATCAGCAATTCACATTACAAAGAGTTGGGTTCCATAATGCATAAAAGCCCCTAAAATCAACAAAGACCAACAATCCAATTAAAAACAGGTGAAGGAAGTGAACAGTTTGCAGAATGGTCAGAGACAATGACCACGTTCCTGAGGAGGCAGCTGCCTGCAAACACCCCTGTGAGACCCCCTCCTACCCACCAGACTGAAGAAGATAACATTCGGTAATGACAGGGTTGTCAACGATGACAGGACAGGGCATCATGGGTTGTTGCCAGCGAGAACAGACTGGCAGGATCTCTATGGAGGACAACCTTGGGGAGATCCATCTAAATGACAGTGTAATCTGTGATCCAGCCCCTCACTTCCAGGAAACCCAGGCACTCCGACATGGGATGTAGAGGAGCCGACCACCTGCCTCAGAATTCACTGCATAGGAAATGAGACTTCTTGGAAGGAAAACAAAAGGCCAGCATCACCACTGCACAGCTGGTGGCTAGAAGACAAGCGTGCACCCTATTTATCCGCAAAGACACAGCCAGGTGTCACTCACAGGGAAACTGGGTGGAAGGTACATGCATTCTTTCTTTTTTTAAGTAAATTTATTTATTTATTTATTTATTTATTTGAAAGTCAGAGTTACGGAGAAGCAGGGAGAGAAACAGAGATCTATAAATAGAGAGTCACTGGCTCACTCCCCAAATGCCTGTAACAGCCAGAGCTGGGTCAGGCCGAAGCCAGGAGCCAGGAGCCAGGAGCCAGGAGCTTCTTCCGGTTCTTCCATGTGGGTAGCGGGCCATTTCCTGCGCTTTTCCCAGACCTTTAGCAGGGAACTGGATAGAACTGGAGCAACCAGAAAATAATCCAGTGTCCATATGGGATGCGGGCACTGCAGACAGTGGCTTTACCCGTTATGCCACAACACCAGCCCCACGAGATTATTTCTTACACCTCCAAGTACGCATACTATTATTGCAAAATTTTAAAGAAAATGTAAATAAGTGGCTGGCAATGTGGCATACTGGGTTAAGCTGCTGCCTGTAACACTGGCATCCCACATGGGCACTGGTTTGAGTCCCAAGTGCTCCACTTCCAATCCAGCTTCCAGTTAATGCACTTGGGAAATCAGCAGAAGATGGCCTGCATGGGACTCCACATGGGAGACTTAGATGGAGTTCCAGGCTCCTGACTTCAGTCTGGCCCAGACCTGGCTGTTGTCGCCATTTGGGGAGTGAACCAGCAGATGCAAGATTATCTCTCTAACTCTTTAAAAACACAGTTTAATTAAAAAAGATGACCTATTTTATTTGAGTAAGTAACATAAAATGGACCTAGGAGTCCTGGAAGTGGTTCAGATAGTAACATTATCCTGAGTCCGGGAGAGACCACCCTCGGCTTCCCCACAGGCACCCACAGCTCCTCTGTGAGGACCTGCATTTCCCAGATGGGTCCCACTGCTCCCTGGGGCTCAGTGCCTCCCTGCCTAGACCGTATTCCTCCTTTCTTCTGGTTCCAACTAAGGCCTTAACCTTAAACCTCCCCTTCCTCTACTCATTCCCTTTAGATCTTTTACCCCGACCCCTCAGCACTGTGTAGTGGCACACACATGTATCGCAAAGGACCCTCCAACAGGAAGGCGCAGGCTGTCCCGGACCAGCCTGACAGACTGACGCCCTCCTCAGCAGCTGGCGGCAAACAGGTATCTAAGGTTCCAGGGACTCCGGGAGGTGGCTGGGAGACATGAGAACACAGACGCCTACCCAGAAAGGAGTGGGAGTCACCTCTGAAGAGCAGACTTCCCTGGTGTCTCTAGCTTTCCTGGAGCAGGAAGTGTCCCTGTTATTAGCCGTGAGTCACCCGAAAAGTAAGTGGACAGCCAGGACACCTTAACTTCAGGACAACAGCCATTAAGACTCTATAACTATATCACCCCACATACAGACTCCTTGCTCACCAAGCAGCCACCTGATTCCACACAGGACACCAGGGGCAAGGACAGGCTCAGG
This sequence comes from Oryctolagus cuniculus, assembly GCF_964237555.1. Classification (NCBI taxonomy): domain Eukaryota; kingdom Metazoa; phylum Chordata; class Mammalia; order Lagomorpha; family Leporidae; genus Oryctolagus; species Oryctolagus cuniculus. Next base: position 116,372,643 of record NC_091442.1, on the reverse strand, counting down.
CAGGACGTCCAGAGGGAGCCTTGGAGACGTGGACGGAAGTAATGGTCAGGAAAGGAAGCAAAGGGGGCCAACACCCACCCCGACTTGCACCATCTGCAGAACTAACGGAGCAGCAGGCGTTTGTCAAGTTCCGGAGCACTCAACGGCACAGAAGCACTGCCCTGAACACAGCCACGCACTCGCGCCCCATCTTAGGGATGCACACCCACGAGCATCAGACTCACAAGCTTCAAAGGAGAAAGGAGCGCTCTGACCACCACGCGAAAGCACTGGCACGGTCCACATCCAGACGCAGGAGGCAGGCCACAGGGAGGGATCCACAGAAGCGGGCAGGGCGGGGAGTGGGCCACGTGGGAGGGTGCCAGCAGCATCAGGAAACCGAAAGTTCCCCACAAACAGCTAAGCCTCTTCACTTAGAGCCTAGGTGGTGGGGCACAAACAGCTAAGCCTCTTCACTTAGAGCCTAGGTGGTAGGGCTTGGGTTACAACTTCCAGGTGTGCCCCCCCCCCCCACTGTACTTGATTGCTCAGGGCCCTACCCCAGTTAGACCAGCAAGCCCAGGCTTGAAACACTAACAACTGCACACCAAACACATTTCCTTTCCTCTGAAACAAAGGCTTTAGAAGGGAAGGGAAAGTGAAGGAAGCCAGCACATTGCCCACGCCTGCCAATTCTTCTGGCTCACTCGGGTTCCTCCTGGTGGGACCTCCATATTCACCATGTGCTTAAAAAAAGAGAGATGGAAGGAGATAGGAAATTCAACACCTAGAACCAAAATTAAACCTGAAAGGCATTAACCAAGAAGGTTAAAGCAAAAAAGAAACAAAGAAAACCTTCCAAGATTTAAGCAAACACATGAACAGAGCACCCACGTAAATATACAACTGTTCACCACCTCCAGCAGGCTGGATTCACACTGCACCCCCTAAGTCACTCTGAAGCTGCCAGTGACATAGGGACTCCAACCTCCAACCCTGTCTCAGAGGCCGTGGAAAATGTATCTGAGTAACCACTGCCAGGATTAAAAACCCCAGCTCTGGGACCACGTGGAATTCTGGTACCAGCTCCAGGACCACTGTGGCCTGCCCATGACTATCAAGGGCTTGAGGATCCTTCAACAAGGACCCACTGGTGAGCAGTACAGATGCAGAGTTCAGGAGGCCACAGCGCTGGAGGCAGGCCAGGCTAAAACACTCAACCCAAGAGCTCCAGCCCTGGGCCCCTGCAGGTGCAGTTCTCAGAGGCCAGCTGTGAGCTGTCTCAGTGTGTTGCCAGCCAAGTTTCCAAGTTTCCAAATGACCGGTTTAAAACAAAGGGTCTCCCTCTGTAACACAGCCTGCTCAAGGTACAGGGAAGGCCTGTAAAGAGCGGACATTCGAGAGTTCAATGTTGAAATAAGGCTCCGAAGGGGAGGAGCAGCTGGATGCTCAGGACGCGGCGGGATCTGCCTTGTTGGGGTTTAGACACAGGGAGCAGGTCTGGGCGGCCATACAACACCATTCACGGGCCCAAGTGTGCGGCGCTGAAGAGCAGGTATCACAAGGGCAGCCAAGAACACCTTGGCAGTGGGAGGCGGGAGGCAGCCCCTGCCACACTGTCGCATGCTTCCTCCGCGGGCAGCAAAGAACCTCCCGTTGTCCTCACTCCGGAGCCAGACCCGTCTTGGGGGGCCTTCCCTACAAAGTGGTCCTGAAAGCCTTTTTTTTTTCCCCCAAGCAAATGTGTACTGCACACCTACTAAGTGCCAGGTATTCTCCTGGCCCTGGGGAACACAGAATAAACCCCACAAAGCCTACAGCCTGCCAAGGGCTCTGCCTGGTCGCCCAAGGAGAGGAACTCGTAAACAAACCAATTCCACACAAGGAGATGACCCTAACAATAAAGGTTCACTCGACCTGCCATCAGGTAAGTTTGCCTGTGTAAGCAACTAACCTCTTCTGTGGGCGTGAATCTGATGCCACCTGTCCAGGTCAGTCTGAAAACCAGGGCTCTCGTCTACACCTGTGGCTCCTCAAACACACTCCAGGGCCAGCAACGGCCTCATGCTCCCATCAGGATCCAGCCTCACTCCTGAGCCTGGCCCTTGGAAGCCATTCATTCATGTGGCCTCACAACTTACACCCCTATTCTACCACTTCTCCCAACAGGCTTCACCTGCTGTCACCAGGGCCCACCAGGACCTTGTCTCCTGCCTTTCTCTAGTTACCTTGGGCTCTACAAGTGGCCCAGGAAAGGCATCTAACAGACATTTGCTCACACAAAGAAATACAGAGACCGGCTGTACCAGGGCCTAAGTCTCTGTCCCAAGAGAGCTTTCCCCACAGCACCTGCTCTCTGTGTTCAGAATCCCTCAGCCTAACCATTGCTTAATCATCAAGACGGTGCCATCTAACAGGACTTTAAAAACTATTTCTTGTATTAGCAAATTAGGTCAGTGTCTCCAAGAATATCACAAGTGCCCCAAAATCAGTAGCCATGCTCTATGGACTCCATTATAAAAAAAAAAAAAAAGTCTGCGATTTCAACAGTCATACTAGAATTTACTGAGAAAAGTTAGCACTGGCCCCTCAAAGCAGTGACTCTGGAGGGTTCTATTTGTTTCCCAGTGACGTCTCTCTTTCTGACCCAGCGCTAGTACACCTTTTCAATATGCACGTGGTCTGCTTTTCACAAGTAACACTGGTTTGGTTTCGTAGGTTCTAGAAAGCAGTGAATCTGCAGAGTCATCATGTGTGTTCCATCCTGACACGGCCTCACATGCAGAAGGCTTACGGTGCTCACCGAAAGCATAAGGCAGGGTGCTGGGAGCCCCGGCTCTGCCCTCCGACAGCCTATGGGACCTGGTGAGGCCACTTCCAGCGTTAACATTTTATGGTAATTGTAGAGAAATACTAAAATCACATTTCAACAAATGTATAATTCGAGAGCTACTCCATGAGACAAGTGTTAAGAAACAGGAGGTCTCTCCTTTGCTCTCAGTAACCCCCAAAGCTTGCTGCCTACAACGTGGTGACAGCAGACAAGGGCACAAGGAATTTTCGGAGTTCGGCGGTGGTCACCACCAAGGACAGGCGGTCCACCTCGCTGGAGTGCAAGGCTGTGCCCAGAGCGTGGGCGCACTGGAAGAAAAAGAAGGCAGAAGTCCAGCTGCACCGAGCACAAGGCAGTGGACTGGGTCACAAGAGGGGTCTGCCGACAGGCAAGCGACTGACGCTGTGGGCCTGTGTTGTTGCAAAGCCTGCAGTCTGGGACTGGCAGCAACTCGAAGAAGGGCAGCAGGACACCAAACTCGAAGTTACCCTGGGGATGGATGGTGACAGTGAGATCAGGCCTCACGGGGTCCATGGTCTCTGCATCTCGTTTTACCTGCAGAACGCCAGCATTCCAGCACTTCCGGTTTAACAAGTGAATTTTTCCTCATAGTCTGACACCTTGTCCGTATTTTTAATGAAATAACTGAACACACAAAAATTTTTAGCTTACAATTAAAACTGACTCACTATCAAGAGAACATCAAATGGTCTTTCCCTACTGTTCATGCAACATTTACTAAGCACATACAATACCCAAGCACTGGAAACACAGCCGTAAAAAAAGAGCAAGACAAGACACAACACAACACAAGACCACACTGATTTACACCCTGCCCCATGTGTTAGAGACCGACACACACACTGACACTCCGCAGGGGTCTGGGTCCAGGATCCCCACAAATACCAGAATCCTGGACGTGCAAGTCCCTTCTGTAAGTGCCACAGTGTCTGCACGTAACCCGTGAACTTCAGATCACTCCCAGGTGGTTCACAGGACTTAACACAAGGCCCGTGCAGCTCTCCACTCAGTGTGGTCCTCAGCACGTGGCAAATTCACGCCTGCGTTCAGGAACTTTGGGAGTTGTTCCCCCAAGTACTTCCAACACACGGCTGGCTGAGTTCGAGTATGAGGAGCACAAGGAGCCTCGGGTCTGGAGGGCACAGTGCACAGATGTACACTTGGGCTGTGCCTGCTGCTGCACCCTGAGCGCATGTGGCGGGGAATCAGAAGGACATTCCCGTGTAAGTTACAAGTAAACAGAGACTAAAAAAGAAAGTGCTAACTGGGCAAGAGGCAGGGGTAGGAGGGAAGAGAGGGAACGGCAGGGCCAAGGCAGTGCAGCAGGAGGAAACCTGGCTGTTAGCAACTGAAATCAGACTGGTGTGGCTGCAGTACAAAGAGAGGAGACAGGAAGATGACACAAGACAGCACTAGCAGATGCGGTCAGATCACTCACGGTTCGGTAGGCCCACTGGGAACTTTCTTCTTCTGGACAGCGTAAGAACCCACTGTTTTGTTGTTGTTTTAGTCTTTATTTATTTATTTGAAAGGCAGAGTTACAGTGTGAGAAGGAGAGACAAACAGATCTTCCATCTGCTGATTCATTTATTTGTAAGGCATAGTTAGAGAGAGAGGGGAATGAGAGGGAGCGAGCAAGCAAAAAAGAGAGAGAGAGACTGATCCTTCACCCGTTGGTTCACTCCCTAAATGACTGCAATCTCTGGGGTTGGTCCAGGCTGAAGCCAGGAACTTGGAACTCCATCTGGGTCTCCCATGTGGGTGCAGGGGTCCAAGCGCTTGGACCATCTCCTGCTGCTTTCCCAGGCGCATTAGAGGGGAGCTGGATTGGAAGTGGAGCCACAGCAGCCCATAAGGGATGCAGGCACCACAGGGAGTGGTTTAACCAGCTCACCTGCATCTGGGAATGTCAGATTTACATTCCAAAAGATCTCCGGCTGCAGAGAACAGAGTACACAAGTGAGAGACGCTCAGGCACAGGCCACGCTCCAACGGGGGCTCTGCTGATTAAGTCTCAGTCGAGGTCCATGCAGGAGGGGAGAGAAGCATTCTTATTTTAACAGAGAAGTCTACATTTTTTTTGATTTGTGTATTTAAGGGAAGCGGGGAAAGAGAGAATTCCCACCTGCTGGTTTACTTGTCAAATGCCCTCAACAGCTAAGGGTAGGTCCAGGCCAAAGACAGGAGCCAGAACTCCATCCAGGACTCCCATGTGGGCAGCAAGGAGCCGAGCACTCGAGCCACCACCGGCTGTCTCTCAGGGTACACATTAGCAGGAAGGAGGAGCGGGAGGCAGAGCTGGCACCCTCGGCACTCTGATCCAGAATGCAGTGGGAGAGGACGGCGCCGCGTGCAGGGACGCAGGTCTGAGAAAGGAACGGAGCACAGGTGCTGCAGAGGCAGGACCCGCCCAGGGCTGCTGGTACAAAGGGACGGGGCTTGGAGGAAAGCACAGGGAGTCTTAGGTGATGACAAGGTCTCAGGCCTTGCATGAAGCTAGTCCGGCAAGTATTGGAAAAACTAGAGAAAGGACTCAGCTGTTGCTACAGGGAGGCCCTGCTGTGCTGCTCAAGCGCCCCTCCCAGGAACAGAGCACGCAGCGGGAAGCAGCAGGTTCCTCCTTCCTTCTCCAGCCCTCAGTCCCCCACTCACACCCGCTATTGGCACTGCCTGACAATGAGCCAGGCAGCATGCAAACTCAGCTGGCAAGACTCCAGCTTTAACATCACAAGACAGAGCAGAGAAGGGTGGGCTTGGGGCTGAGAAACACACACTTAATAACTAGTAAGTCACCAAAAAAAAAGTATCTGAAAAATTTTCACCACCTATTTTTCTTTTCCAACATGGCTGAATGACTCACTAGTCAAACGAATCAGATCTGAGACAATGATGATTGTTAACGCATCAATATTTTTTTGTGCCTCTAAGAAAAACTGCTGCCAAGGAAACTGACTCAGTGTGAGGGCCTCGCAAACTGTAAGATATCGGCTTATTTCACAGATGCTGAAAGGGAGAAAAAACTCAGCAATTTTCTTTAGTAAGGTGTCACATTCAATCAAAACATATCATTTCCATAGAAGATCATTATCAAAGAAACATCCACAAAAGAAGATGATAATGGGAACTAGGAGCTCCAAGGGGGACTAACTGTATTCCTTTTGTTATTGAGGTTTTTTTTTTTTTTTAAGATTTATTTATTTTATTTGAAAGTCAGAGTTACACAGAGAGAGAAGGAGAGACAGAGAGAAAGAGAGAGAGGCCCTCCATTTGCTGGTTCACTCCCTAGTCAGCTGCACCGATCTGAAGCCAGGAGCCAGGACCTTCCTCTGGGTCTCCCACGCAGGTTCAGGGGCCCAAGGACTTGGGCCATCTACTACTGCTTTCCCAGGCCATAGCAGAGAGCTGGATTGGAAGCAGAGCAACTGGGACACAAACCGCACCCATATGGGATGCCAGCACTAGAGGTGGCGGCTCTACCCGCTATGCCACAGCACCAGCTCCAGAACTATTTTTTAAATTAATTGATTTATTTGAAAGGCAGAGTTAGAAAGAGAGACAGACCTTCCATCTGCTGGTTCACTTCCCAAATGGTCTCAATGTCCAGGGCTGGGCCAGGTAGAAGCCAGAAGCTTCATCCTGATCTCCCACGAGCGTGCAGGGGCCCAAGCACTTGGGCCATCTTCCACGGTGTTCCTAAGCGCATCAGCAGGGCGCTGGATCAGAAGTGGATCAGTCGGGTTTTGAACCGGCTCCCATAGGGAATGCCTGCACCACAGGTAGCAGCTTAACCTGCTGTGCCACGATTCTAGCCCCTTGTTTAACATTTTGAAGTTTAGGTCCTGCATATCCTCCACCCAGTCTCCACCCCCACCCCCCCACAAGGTAGCATCTTTCGTAACACAGTCCACTGTCACGACCAGGAAACTGACACTGATAAAAACCCACCAACCTGATCCAGATTTCAAGAAATTAAGAACTTTCAAGAGATTAAGAATTTCACATGCACTCTGTGTGTGTGTGTGTGGTACTATGAGATTTATCGTATGTAGACTGGCGCAGCACCACAGCCAATGCAAAACAGCTTCTTCACAAGGACCCCTCTTTCTACTCACCCACAGCCCAGCGCTATCTCTCTCCTACATGATGTTTTAAGGAAAACAGCTTATGTATTATTCTATCGTTCTCTGTCATATGAGTCCCAAAGTTTTCCAAACTTAAAAATTAATTAGCCTTACAAGTACTATGTGTTATTCAAAAATGTTTTAATTAAAACCTTTTTTAGAGGCTGGCACTGTGGTATAGCAGGTAAAGCCGCCTGCAGTGCCAGCAGCCCATATGGGCACTGGTTCAAGTCCCTGCTGCTCCACTTCCGATCCAATCTCTGCTGTGGCCTGGGAAAGCAGTGGAAGATGGCCCAAGTCCTGGGGCCCCTGCACCAATGTGGGAGACACGGAGGAAGCTCCTGGCTTTGGATCAGATCAGCCCAGTTCCGGCCATTGCAGCCATTTGGGGAGTGAACCAGCAGGTGGAAGACTCTCTCTCTCTCTCTCTCTCTCTCTGTCCCCCCCCCCCCCGTGTAACTTTGCTTTTCCAATAAATAAAACTAATCTTTTATAAAACCATTAATGAAACTCACAAAAGTTACAAGTCTACTTTGCAAAACACTTTTAGACATTCTGCGACATCTGAGTTGGCTCTGAGTTAGCTACTGTGATGTAACAGTGCGCTCAGAATGGCTGATTTCTCCAAAGGCAGAAATCTTATTTTCCAAATATGAGATGGCACCTTTCCAAACCCTGCCAGCCCCCAGAAGTATGAGCGCTGCATGGCACAAAGTCTCCTGCACACTGCACTCTGAATGCTGGTGGCTGCGCCATCCCTGCCATTGAATTAGCCTCTTTGCATCTCCTTGATCCTGTCTGGCCACTCTCTGATGTATTTCCAACCAAGCAGTCAGAGTGATCCTTACAAAAAAGAAATCTAAGGATGTCACCTGCTTGCTTAAAACCCCTCAGGGATGTCCCATAGCTGTCAGGGCCACGCCTCCCTGCTGAGCCCGCCACACCACGCTTCTCCCGCTTGGCTGGCAGCCTGCCCCCTTGCCCCACCTCATCCAAGCAGAGAAGCCATCCCGACCACTGTTTACACCCGACAGGCTCAGGACGCTGCCTCCCCGGTGAAAGCCAGCGCTTCACTGCAGTTCTTGGGTCCCTTCAGGGTGCTCACTCTTGCAATCTGGTGCGCTCTTTCTCAATCTCTTACTCTCATTCTTGCTCTCTGGCTCAGCTCAGGCTGACTTACAACACCTAACAGAAAGCAAATTTTGTATGAACAGTTGTTACACTGTTATCATCTAAAGAATAATGATGAAAAACATCTATACATCCAGCACAAACACAAGTTTTTCTTGCCAAGTCCTTCTAGTCCGTGGCTGGCTGAATTAATGGATGTGGGACCTACACACGAGGCCGGAGGACGGACTGTATTTATTCCACCTCACTACAGGTTCACTGCTCCACACGCAGCAGGCACACATGTACACAACTGCTTTCCACAGAAGACAGAAAGGGGGGAAGGAGTCACACAACTGAGAGAAGATGTAACATCTCCGCCGTCATTAGTAGCGAAGCACGGTGGTCCATCCCACTGAAATCTCGAAGTTGGCTCCTCAGTCACTTCAGCCACGTGCCAAATGATCAGGGCCACGTGCACCTGTTCTCCACCGCCCAGCGCCACAGGGGCAGGGCAGCTCCACAACCATGCAAAATCTTCTGGGTGGCCCTGGAAACACCCAGCTCATCAAGGGCAAGGCACAGAGGAACCATGGAGGGAGAGACCACAAGCTTGGCCTGTGTCCACACCCACCGGCTACAAAAGGCATGCATTTAAGAATTAATAAAGGCTGGCAATCAGGACACTGGTCAAACTGCTAACACTAGTGTATACGTAAAGAAGCTAAGAAGGAATGAATAAAAGGCTGGAGGTGGGAAGAGGCCAGAGGTCAAACGGGGGACACTGGGGGCAGGATATCCCAGGTAAGGTCTAGGGTCACAGAGCCAGTTCATGATAGGGCCAAGATTCAAACAGGTCAGTTGGCTTCCTAGGGCCCATGAGCTTGACCAGGCCATGAGACTAAGGACACTACAGAAGCAGCAGCATGGAGTTCTGAAACAGTGCAGGCTGAGCCTTAAGGCCAGTCAGGTAAATGACAGGATACAAGTCTCTAATAGTAAGATAAGTAGGACTGAACACAAAGGCCTTTATCTTTCAAGCTAAATTTGGACTTTATCTTGGAGAGGAACCACTGAAGGAATCCACTAAGCAAAGTAAACAACCCAACCTGCAACTTTAGAAAGTGAACATTTTTATCTGGGAGAAGACTTAAGGGAAGAGTTAGGAGGCAGCAGGTGGCCAGGAAGACAACTCTGCCCAGCTCCACCCTCGCTGGAACCTTGGGCACAGGGTTCCCCTGTTTACTTACTGGTAAATGGGGTACACTGTCCCACTCATTTCTGTTGGAGGTGAAGAACTGGCCCCTTTAAAAGACTCTCTACAAAAGACCGAATGAACAGGTTAGACTAACTGCTAAGGAAATTAAACCTATCCCCTCTGACTGCAGACAGTCGGGGAGACCTATGCCCTTGGGTTGGGCGGCACAGGAAGTGCTTTCTCTGCCTGTCTCATCTATGGGTGCCACCCTCAAGTCAGTCACCTTGTCAGCTTGGAAAGAACACCAATCAAACCGCATCAGTCTCCAAACACAACCTTCTGGCCTTTTTTGAAACTCTTCCTAAGAATGTACATTTATAAAGGAGAACTATTACAAATTCCTGCAATGGGAGGAGAGAGCATAGGTTCAAACAAGTCTCATCTTTGATCATTTTGTCATAACCACATTTCCTACCCATGCCTTTCTTGCTGTGCCCTTAGGATGTGAATTTTCTAGGCAGTTCTACCTAAGAGCAAAAGAATGCAGATCTAGGGTTGCTTGGCTAACAGCTGCTCAGGGTGACAACAGGAGACTAAGAAATGAGTGTCTGAAAAGGAGAACCTATTTGGAAACTGGGAAATCAAAATCTTAATGAAAGCTGTGAACTCTGTGTCTGTCTGTGAACCTGAATGTATACTTGTCTACAAGGTATGAAATCCCTGAGAGGACTTCCTTGAACTGAGTTAGAGACAAGTGAGCGCTCACACCTCACATCACCTGAGGCCCTGCGATCCAGTTCTGACTGCCCTCCCAAATGCAGCTTGCTGCTAATGCACACCTTGGAAGGCAACAGGTGATGGCTCAAGTACACGTGTCCCCGGATGGAGCGCCAGGCTCCTGGCTTCTGCCTGGCCCCAGCCCAGCAATGGATATTGCAGGCTTTTGGGGGAGTGTACCAGCACAGTGAAGATCTGTGTCTGCCTTTCAAATAAATTCTAGAAGTACATAAAAATCGTATTAAAATGTGGAAAACAGAACTAAAAAATAGTGCACAGTTAAAAATAAAATTATAGCTAGAAATATAATAATTATCCCAAATGCTTTTGAAGTTCAGGTGACTGAAGTAAATCTTGGTAAATAAGAATAGTGTGATAGTGTTGGTTTAATGAAAATCAGCTGTATCTTTTGAGTTACCAGCAAAAAAACCCACCACCACCAACAACAAAAAAAACCCAACACACACACACACAAAAAGCCCAACAATGGGTTTAACTTCAGGATTCTTGCTTTGGTGGTAACTGCCTGATATTCACATCAATGAAATTCATTAACAGAAAAATAATCTGAGATGAGGACTGGCTACATCTCATGTCTCATGAAATTTGCATGAGTAATCCAAGCATAATTGTTCAGAACAAATAAAAAAATATGTTAAGTGTGGTAAAAGTTCATGCTTCATAATATCTTTGCTTAAAAAGCTTCCCAAGTCTCCTTGGTAACTTATCCTTAAGAATTCTGCTAAGTTCAAAATTAAATGACAAATATTCATTAAATATCTAGATCATTTCCAAATATGATGAAATACTGAAACATTATTTGCTGAACGTAAAGATTACTTATTTGTGGCTTCTCATTACAGATACACCCAAGTCTGTTACTAAATCTGAAGAAACTGTTTTATGAGGATGCACACACTCCTAGAAATCATGAATCTATATTCATAAAATGTTAGAAGACGGCAGTTCAAAACTGCTCACTTCCTGATCTCTTAGAAATAAGGTCACTAAGAGTTAAAAAATTCTAACCAATATATGATCATTAAAGCCAGAAATTTAAAAAAAAAAAACTCTAAATGTAAGGAAGTAAGACACATTTAAGTTTTGCTAAAAATTGAACATCAACACCAAAGGGGCATTGACATAAAGCTAGAATCGGGGCGGGGGGGGGGGCAGGTATTTGGCCTAGTGGTTAAGACACCCACATCCCACACCCAAGGGCCTGGGATCAATACTCGCCTTTGACTCCTGATTCCAGCTTCCCGCTGGTGCTGATTTGGGAGGTGGCCGGTGATGGCTCAAGTGAATAGGGTCCTGCTATCCCTATGGGAGACCTGACTTGTTCTTGGCTCTCAGAGGAGTAAGCCAGTGAATGGGAGCCCTCACTCTCTGTATCTCAAAGTAAATTACAAAAATAAAATAAAATAAATGGGAACTGGTTCCATATGCTAAAACAACCACACTTCTTTGAGTTCTAATATTGAAACAACCAAGTTTTCTTGAAGCTAACAAATCATATAGTGAGAAGTTTGTTTTCCATTTAGGTCAATGGCCTAGGAAACCGAAGACTGATTCCTTAAGAAAGGTGAGCCTTCTGCATATCTAAAGAGGTAGGCTTTGCTGACAGCTATGCAACCTGTGTGCTCTCTGAAGTTGTTTAATTGTCAGCCTTGTTGAATGACTATTAATTCAGTGCCTGTGAACCTATTTTGATCAAATGCTTTAAACCTCTGATATTTTTTAAAATTTTCTCAAAATCAAATTCTGAATTCTTTGGGACCTCAAACTAGCTTTAAGACATTCCAGATGAACCCCTGGGAGCCCAGAAGAGACATAATAAAGCAAGTGGGCTTATTTGATATGTTAAATTACATGGAAATCATTATCAAGTAAGAAATGATGCTTAGGGGCTGCCACTGTGGGGCAGCAGCTGCAATGTTGGCATCCCATGAGTGCTGGTTTGAGTTCCAGCTGCTTCACTTCCAATCCAGCTCCCTGCGAATGCTCCTAGGAAAACAGTGGAAGATGACCCAAGTACTTGGGCCCCTGCCACCCACATGGGAGACTTGGAGGAGTTCCTAGCACCTGGCTTTGGCCTGGTCCAGCCCTGGTCATTGCATCCATTTGGGGAGTGAAGCACTAGGTGGAAGATCTAACTCTGCCTTTCAAATAATCAATCAATCTTTAAAAAAAGTTAACCTTCCTTGAGTTTTATTTGTTTGAGTATGTTGTTTATTTTTTTTTTTTTAAGATTTATTTATTTATGTGAAAGGCAGAGTTACAGAGAGGCAGAGGCAGAGAGAGGTCTTCCATCCACTGATTTACTCCTCAAGTGGCTACAATAGCCAGAGCTGAGCCGATCCAAAGCCAGGAGCCAGGAGCTTCTTCCAGGTCTCCCATGGAAGGTCCAGGGGCCCAAGGACCTGGGCCATCTTCTACTGCTTTCCCAGGCCACAGCAGAGAGCTGGATGGGAAGTGGAGCAGCTGGAACTCGAACCAGCACCCATATGGGATGCCGGCACTGTAGGTGGCGGCTTTACCTGCTACACCACAGTGGTGGTCCCATGAATGCGTTATTAATGTTTGTCTGCAAAAAACTGTAGGAAATTCCCAGAACCTGTTTGCTATTAGTCATAATTCTGGCTATCATATTAAAATGTTGCATGCCACAGCAAAAAATTCCTTGTCAACTGCTGGTTATAATGAACTCTCACCGGACGTGCAACCACAGCCGCTTTAAATGTTACTTTCCACAATTAAATGCTTTATTCTGATGCTTCTGCTGAAAGTTCTGTGCAAGCAGCTGTAATCCTAAACTGTCTTCCAGGAGATTCATGCGAAGGTTGGAAAGAACTCTGGCAAGTGCCAGTTTCTTAAAACTTCTGCGATTATACTCCTGGAATGTGTGGGAATTTCTAGAACTCCGATGAAGAAACAGGTGGGTTTGTGTAACTGCTAACAAACATTAAGCAGAATCATTAATTATGTGAAAGTGAATGAACGGATGAGGAATTATGAGTTTTTATGATTTCTAAAATGCGAAACTGCTGGTTCTTTTAATGTTGTCTTCCAGAGTTAAGGTAACCTTGTTTTTCGGGGCTATCTACAGCTTACAGCAATTTGGAAAAATACACTTGTATGAACAAAAACTGAAACATTTACTTTTTCTCCTGAACCCGATCCATCCAACATTTGGCAAATTTTATTCATGAGTATTCTTATGGCAATGCAGTTATCACCTGTGCCAAGTTCAACAGGCAGCTGCTCTCTGTGTGAGGGTGATTCTTTCTTTGCTCAACACTCAGCACAAGGGGACTGTCAGGGAAAGTGCCAGTGGTGCAGAGGAGCAGGGAGGGCAGGGGCAGGAAGGAAAGGGAAAAAAACTCACTTAAAAACTTTGTGATTTGCCCGTGTTCACACAACTGTAAACAGTAGGCTTGACGAGATGCCATGCCACGTGTGAAGTCTGAAAAGGCATCCCCCAGAAACCCAAGAGTGGGGCCGGCATCATGGTGTGGCAGGCAAAGCTTCTGTCTGCAACACCAGAATCCCACACGGGTGCCAGTTCGAGTCCAGGCTGTTCCACTTCCAATCCAGCTCCCTGCTGATGGCCTGGGAAAAGCAGCAGAAGATGGCCCAAGTACTTGGGTCGCTGCATCCATGTGGGAGACCCAGATTAAATGCCTGGCTTCAGCCCAGCCCAGCCCTGGCCATTGCAGAAATCTGAAGAGTGAACCAGCAGATTAAAGATTTCCTTTCCTTTTCTCCTCTCTACTCTCTCTGTTCAGTTTGCCCTTCAAATAAAATAAAATAAATCTTTTTTTTTTTTTTTTTTTTGACAGGCAGAGTGGACAGTGAGAGAGAGAGACAGAGAGAAAGGTCTTCCTTTGCCGTTGGTTCACTCTCCAATGGCCGCCGCGGCTGGTGCGCTGCGGCCGGCGCACCGCGCTGATCCGATGGCAGGAGCCAGGAGCCAGGTGCTTTTCCTGGTCTCCCATGGGGTGCAGGGCCCAAGCACCTGGGCCATCCTCCACTGTACTCCCGGGCCACAGCAGAGAGCTGGCCTGGAAGAGGGACAACCGGGACAGAATCCGGTGCCCCGACCAGGACTAGAACCCGGTGTGCCGGCGCCGCAAGGTGGAGGATTAGCCTAATGAGCCGCGGCGCCGGCCTAAAATAAATCTTTAGAAAGAAACCCAGGGAGTCAAAATCCCAACATGCCTCAGCCTTTGTTGGTTTTTCTGTTTTGAAAGGCAGATACCAAGATAGACACAGAGGGATCTCCCATTCATTAGCTCACTCCCCAAATGCCTGCAACAGCGGCCAGGTCGAAGCCCAGAGCCTGAAACTCAATCTAGATCTCCCACATGGGTGGCAGGGCCCCAAGTACTTGAACCATCACCTGCTGCCTCCCAGGGTGCACACCAGCAGGAAGCTGCAATGCAGAGTGGAGGAGCTAGGTCTCAAACCCAAGCACTCTTGATACGAGATGTGGGTGCTGGGGTCCCAGGTGGCTTCTTAACAAGCTGTGCCAAATTCCAACCCTGCCTCTGCTTTGTATATGGAGCGGCATTGTGGAATAGCAGGCAAAGCAGTCACGCCGGCAGCCCATATGGGCCCTGGATCCAGCTCCCTGCTAATGGCCTGGAAAACGCAGTGGAAGATGGCCCAAGTGTTTGGGGCCCTGGCACCCATATGGAGATGCAAATGAAGTTCCTGGTTTCAGCCATCTGGGGAATGAACCAGTACATGAAGATCTCTCTCTCTCCCTGTCTCTCTGTAACTGTGACTTTAAAATACATAAATAGATCTTTAAAAGTGCAGGCCCTTGGCTGGCGCCGCGGCTCACTTGGCTAATCCTCTGCCTGCGGCGCCGGTACCCCGGGTTCTAGTCCCGGTCGGGGCGCCAGATTCTGTCCGGTTGCCCCTCTTCCAGGCCAGCTCTCTGCTGTGGCCCGGGAGTGCAGTGGAGGATGGCCCAAGTACTTGGGTCCTGCACCCCATGGGAGACCAGGAGAAGCACCTGACTCCTGGCTTCGGATCAGCACAGTGCGCTGCCATAGCAGTCATTTGGGGGGTGAACCAACAGAAGGAAGACCTTTCTCTCTCTCACACTGTCTAACTCTGCCTGTCAAAAAAAAAAAAAAAAAAAAAAAAAGTGCAGGCCCAAGATGACCAATAACAAAGAACGTGTGCTTTATTATTAGTCCTTTACTCCTCGTGGGAGGAGACAGAACATCATCATCCCATTTCATAAGTGAGGAAGCTGAGGCTCATAGATGTTAATTACCAAGTTTTCAGACACACTAAGCGACACAGCTGAGGCCTAAACCCAGATTTCCAAGCCTCCGCCCCACCTCTCTCTATATATAATTGTTTAAGATTTATTTATTTATTTGAATGTCAGTTATAGAGACATCTTCCATCCTCTGGTTCACCCCACAAATGGCTGCAACGGCAAGCCTGAAGCCAGAAGCCAGGAGCTTCTTTTAGGTCTCTCATGTGGGTAGAAGGGGCCCAAATACTTGGGCCATCTTTTGCTGTTTTCCCAAGGCCATTAACAGGGAGCTGAATCGGAAGTGGAACAGCAGAGACACAAACCAGAGCCCATGTGGATACTAGCATTTGCAGGTGGTAGCTTTACCTACTATACCACAACAATGGCTCCCCAAGCCCATATCTTATCCTTTCTGCTTAACAGTAAATTTCCCATGTTGTTTTGGTAAGATAAAGGTGTGGGCTTTTTCAATTGCTGACCAGATAACTGCAAGTCCAGCCAGTCTGCAGAAATGAAAGCTGGTTTCCTGTATTTCTGTCTTGCTATCTACTAAATGATCTTGGTAGGCAGGGGCAAGTATGAGCGATGATTAAAAGTTTCTGCAGTGAAGTGGGAAAGCAAAGGCTGCAAGGCTGCCCAAGAGCAGCTGCTATCAACTTGGGCTAAATAAACTCCCTTAGTCAACTACTCACATTTTGAAGTCTTATCAACAGAGATTAGGGGCAGTAAATTAAATGGCTAACACACTGGAAGAAAACCCAATGTGGGAAACATTTTCCATCTGGCTCAACTGCTCAAATGCCAAAAAAATAAAATAAAATGGAAGAGGAGATGGGCACTTTGTCGCCTCCCTAAAAACACGCACGCGCCTTCACGACTGCTAAGTCCCTGAGGCCGTCCTCTGCAGTGGCACAGCCTTCTCACTACCAGACCAGGGTCACCAGGCCGCTCCCTTCCAATCTAAAGCATCTCCATCTACGAAGAATCCAAAAGACATTTAAAAGTAAGTATCAGGTGTCTGAATTACTTTTTGGAAGGAGACTAGACATTTCTGTTATTTTTTCACTCTTAAAAACAATACCACTTCTGGGGGTGATTTTCAAACATTTTTATTGTTGAATCTCTAATCAATACAAAAGAACTCCCATGTGCCCCACCATTCAGCTTCAAGAACTGAGCCTCTGAGGCACCCAGAAGCCTGTTGTATGACCTCACCTTTCCCTACTCCACAAGGGTCGGCAATCATGCTCTCTGTCAACTGAAGGCTTAGCGTCCCCTTAATTTACCACATGCTTTGTAACCTAAGCAGTACTTGAGATTTTATATTCTTGGAGTTTGCAAATGGAATTACACTATTTGATCCTCCTGTGACTTGCTTCTCTCATTTACTAAAGTGATCATGAGAGTCACTTATGTCCATGTATTAGCTATGGTTCATTCATATCAATGCTGGGAAGAATATCACCACATATAATCTCAGAAGTTTCTAGAAAGAGTACCACCACCTTTTGGTGGGCAGTTAGGGCTCCAGTTTTTACAAGATTGTGCTACTGTAGCCATCCCAGTATACATCTCCTGTATGTGCATATATAAGATGCACACTGGCCGGCACCGCGGCTCAATAGGCAGAAAATGGTCCAAGTCCTTGGGCCCCCACATCCATATGGGAGACCCAGAAGAAGCTCTGGGCCCCATGCTTTGGCCTGGCAGCCCTGGCCACTGTGGCTAATTGGGGAGCGAACCAGTGGATGGAAGATCAACTTTCTCTCTGCCTCTGAGGCCTCTCTGTAACTCTGCCTTTCAAATAAATAATAAATGAATCTCTTAAAAAAAAAAAAAAAAAACACAAAACTGCTGATATTCAGAAGAAGTTTCTATTCACCTACTTATGCCTGGTAATCTCTTGGTAAGCATCTCTTACAGAAAGCAGACATTTCAATAACCACATTAATATTTGGTATTTCAGGATTCATTACATGTTGCAATCACCCTAAATGTGTAAATCCCATTCTACATTCAGAAGAAACTGAGAAATGTTTTGTTTTAAAGATTTATTAATTAGAAAGGCAGGCAGCCGGCGCCATGGCTCACTTGGTTAATCCTTCGCCTGCGGCGCCGGCATCCCATATGGGCGATGGGTTCTAGTCCCGGTTGCTCCTCTTCCAGTCCAGCTCTCTGCTATAGCCCAGGAGGGCAGTGGAGGATGGCCCAAGTGCTTGGGCCCCTGCACCTGCATGGGAGACCAGAAGCACCTCGCTCCTGGCTTCGGATCGGTGCAGCACTGGCCGTGGCGGCCATGTGGGGAGTGAACCAATGGAAGGACGACCTTTCTCTCTGTCTGTCTCTCTCTGTTATCTGACTCTGTCAAATAAAAAAAGAAAAGAAAAGAAAAGAAAAGGCAGAGTTACAGAGAGAGTGAACAGCAACACAGATCTTCCATCCACTGGTTTACTACCCAGGTGGCCATAACAGCCAGGGCTGGCCCAAAGCAGAAGCCAGGAGCCAGGAGTTTCTTCCAGGTTTCCCACATGGGTGGCAGGGGCCCAAGCACTTGGGCCATCTTGAGATGCTTTTCCCAGGCCATAGCAGAGAGCTGGATCAGAAGTGGAGCAGCTGGTGAGGAACAGCCCCTAGATGCTATAACATCACTGCAGGCAGCAGCTTTCCCTGCTACAACATGGCACTGGCCACAGGAAACCAAGACGTCTTCCAGTACTTGGTCCAATGCATAATTTCTTTTTTATTTTTTTTATTTTTTAAGATTTATTTATTTATTTGAAAGTCAGAGTTACAGAGAGAAGGAGAAGCAGAGAGAAAGAGAGGTCTTCCATCCACTGGTTCACTCCTCAGTTGGCCACAATGGCCGGAGCTGCGCCCATCTGGAGCCAGCAGCCAGGAGTTTCTTCTGGGTCTCCCACACAGGTGCAGGGGCCCAAGGACTTGGGCCATCTTCTACTGCTTTCCCAGGCCACAGCAGAGAGCTAGATCAGAAGCGGAGCAGCCAGGATGTGAACCGGTGCCCATATGGGATGCCGGCACTGCAGGTGACGGCTTTACCTGCTGTGCCACAGCACTGGTGCCCCAATGCATCATTTTTTTTTTTTTTTTTTTTGACAGGCAGAGTGGACAGAGAGAGAGAGAGAGAGACAGAGAGAAAGGTCTTCCTTTTCGGTTGGTTCACCCCTCAATGGCCGCTGCAGCTGGCATGCTGCAGCTGGCGCACTGCGATCTGAAGCCAGGAGCCAGGTGCTTCTCCTGGTCTCCCATGCGGGTGCAGGGCCCAAAGGCTTGGGCCATCCTCCACTGCACTCCCAGGCCACAGCAGAGAGCTGGACTAGAAGAGGAACAACCAGAACAGAATCCGGCACCCCAACCGGGACTAGAACCTGGTGTGCCGGCGCCGCAGGCAGAGGATTAGCCTATTGAGCCGCGGTGCCGGCCTCCAATGCATCATTCTTAAAATACTATAAATACTATTTTACTGCCCCTTTGTTTTGACAGAAGAATAAAATCCACCTGAACCTCAGAGACTAAGAAGACTTACTCAAAATCCTCTTGGGCCATCCAAGTTCACTTTGGGGTTCTTTGCATCAAAACAGCACTGATACTGCACTGAGGCACTCAAAATTACTTTTCTGATTAATTTAGGATAGAATGTGCTCTGGATGATAAACATTATGCTTCAAAAATTAATTTTTAAAATAATTAGATAAGACAGTACCTGGAGAATTCCACAAAACCAGTATTTGTTTGTTACAGTGGTTATTCCTGGGTAATTTTTCAACTACTTAAAAAATGCTCAGGACTTAACTGCCCATTTTCAAATTAATGACTCACATTCACGGTTAGGTAATGGACCTCACCCAGATCCCAAGGCTTCTAGGTTGCTGACTACCAGCCGCTTCTGTGGGCAAAGCAATGTTGGATGGACTTGGCCAGTGATATCCAGTGACTGCATTGATACATCATACCATGTGGCTGAATCCTTTCTCGATAACACAGCAGTACCCGTGTGGACAGGCCCAGCGATCTTCTGACCTCAGTGTGGGTGCGCACAACCTTGTTCTCCCCTTTTATCAACAGTCTGCAAACCTCACCACTCATCTCATTACACTCGTTTGTTCACCACAAGGTGACCAGTATTTATTGAACTTCTGCTAGGCACGGGCGGTACACAGTGAACAAAACACAGACAAGACCCTGACAGTTTCCCTTCTGAGAAGAAGCCGGCCAAGGGGAAAATGGAGGCTTGCTCCAAAGCGGCCAGAACAACTGATGGCCTCATCAGATCACTGTGGAATACTCCGGAAACAAACATCGTTATCAACACTGAAGTAAGCTGAGCAAAGTGCTCTTAGCTAGATGGTTATTTACCGTTTTCAAAATGGTGAATAGTGCTATTTAGTAAGTTAAAAATCCATCATGGCTTCAAAATAATGACGGATGAAGAGCCCTCGATATGGATAAAGGACGACGAAGGTTAGAAACCAACTGCATTTTTCCTGTGCTATTTCAGTGAACTGTTAGCATCCCTACAAAAACCAAGTAATTGTCAGCTTATTAAAAATAGAAAAAGCAGCCGCAGCCACTGAAGAGCCAGCACAGTGGCAGGTGGTGTGAAGTGTGTCCGGCTTCTTGACAGCGAGGACTCTGCAGGCACAGGACTCAGGTACTGCTTGCCGAATGGCACCATTGAGGCCACCCAGCCCCCCGTGTCAGTCACACTGGTATCACGGAGGGACACCCCATGCTCACGGGAGAGGGACAAACACAGAAGCTCAAGCTCCACAAACTGCTTTGTAACACACACAGTTTACTCTGGCTGTCATCTGTCAGCCCTGTCTGAAACAGCAGCACAGTGGGAGCAGGAGGGCAGGTTGACAGCCCAGGGAAAACCTGCACTGCCTGGGCTTGGCCAGTCCCTGGTAACCAAAGTGGCAGTGGATGAATCTGCAAAGAGTGGCCCTGGCCTTTGGCCACAGGAGGCCGAGAGAGGAAAGAATTAAACTTGCATGCCAAGTTTACCTCAATGGTCCCTGAATAAATGCTAGACTCTCACAGGACTAACAGCAATCCCCAAATATGCACACAGAGAGTTCCCGCCACACACCTCTTCTTGGAACTGAACAAAGAACCCACAGTCTAAATACAGTAAAGATGGCTTAGGAAGTACACAGAGCAAAATGTTCACAACCTCCAAAAATTTAAAGAGATATGGCAACATAGAAAAACACAGAATTAAGTATTTTGCTCGAAACTTTGCCGTATAAACTGCTTATCATAAAGGGTGAAAAAGACAAGCTCAAGGCTGGCGCCACGGCTCACTAGGCTAATCCTCCACCTTGCGGCGCCAGCACACCAGGTTCTAGTCCTGGTCGGGGCACCGGATTCTGTCCCGGTTGCCCCTCTTCCAGGCCAGCTCTCTGCTATGGCCCAGGAGTGCAGTGGAGGATGGCCCAAGTGCTTGGGCTCTGCACCCCATGGGAGACCAGGGGAAGCAACCTGGCTCCTGGCTTCGGATCAGCGTGATATGCCGGCCGCAGCGCGCTGGCTGCGGCGACCATTGGAGGGTAAACCAATGGCGAAAAAGGAAGACTTTTCTGTCTCTCTCACTATCCACTCTGCTGCCAAAAAAAAAAAAAAAAAAAAAAAAAAAAAAAAAAAGACAAGCTCAAGGTCCTTGATATGCCAGCCACTGCTGTCCCGCCCTGTCACTG
This sequence comes from Oryctolagus cuniculus, assembly GCF_964237555.1. Classification (NCBI taxonomy): domain Eukaryota; kingdom Metazoa; phylum Chordata; class Mammalia; order Lagomorpha; family Leporidae; genus Oryctolagus; species Oryctolagus cuniculus. Next base: position 116,351,609 of record NC_091442.1, on the reverse strand, counting down.
CAGCCTCAATGGATTCGAGGTCACCAAACCCTTAGGAGGAGGCAGCTCGACTTTTCATCAGTTTCTGAAGGGCCTTCTCAGCTGCACCTGGTGTGTAGCAGGAAATGAAAGCAAAACAAAACAAAATTAGCTGAAGCAGCGGCCTCACCGCAGGAGGCTGTTCCGACAACTGAACAAGAGGCTGTGGAAAGAAAGAAGATGCGGGGTCGCCAGTTTTCATCTTAAATATAGACCTTCTTGTAACTGTCAAGTGTTACCACTACTCTTTCAAAAGAAGTAATCAGAGAATACCTTCCCAGTCCCGCGTCACTGCACACCTGTCCACCTTTGCATTTTGAAGACATTACCTGAAGAGATTAAAGCAGAAGCAGACTGCTGTCATGGAAGGGCAAATGGTGGGACATGGACTGATGGAAAGAGGAATGGGGGTCATGCAGCCAGAAGCAGCCCTGATGGGAACCCACTAAGGGGCGAGCCGGGCCCGGCAGGGGACACTGGCATGCTGTGACATGTGAGGTCTTTGTGATGTACTACAGAGTCCTCACCGGGCTGGGAAACACCAACAGCCTAGGACCAAAAATATGTTTTGTTTTGAGCTACTGGTTAAGTTTGCTCAACAAGTGCTTACCGGTCACTGGTTCTCTTTATTACACTCAACCAGACAGGCTGATCGGCGGCGGCCAGCACTTTCTGAAACCTCTGAGTAAGCGAATACCAACCTGCATGCAAAGCTGAAGCCCGTTCAACACGGAACTCAGCCTCATCACTGTCCAAGATAAGAGGCCTAAAAGGCAAAGTGTGTGGGTGCAAAGCAGATGGCAGGCAGGTTGAGGGCCCATCCTACAGGCTCTCAGGTGAGCAAGGACAGGGGCTACCCCACCTGTGGCTGTCCCTCCTCTCAGTCCCCTCCCATGCTGCTCCAGCAGGCACTGGGCAGACAGCCCCCTCAACATGTCTTCAAGAACTAGGCAGGCAACACAAAGAAACACCAAGGTCTTCACAAAGCCATGAGGTTTTCCATCCAACACTGGTGGGCCAAGTATCTCCAAACTGAGAAGACCTGCCATCTTGAGACCATGCATAAATCTGATTCCCTTTAAAGAACGGGTCCCCTCTTTTGATAGACTGACTCACTTTTGCCTCACAATTTTTGAGCACATCTCCTGTCCTCTATGAGTTTTTATACATTCACAGTAGCAATGGTTTATTTACATTCCTCCAATGACTGCAGGAAAATCAGTATCTATTTGTAATCATAATACCCTAAAAATGAGTTATTTTTTAATTCTTTCAAATCAAAGGCTATAAGTAGCAACATTCTTGTTCAAAGACTCAAAATAGGAAGTTGGTCACTTGCAAAAACAGGCCTGCTAAAGGCCAAAAAAAAAAAAAAACCCCACCTACCTAATGTAGAGGTCTAAGAACCTGTTGTGATTTTTCAAGCAGGATATACAGGAATATAATCATCAAATAAATGACTTTAACTAAACTAGGACAAGCAGGAATTAATATCCACTCCTTTCTCTGGCATTCAAAATCCGTCAGGCAAAGTGCTCAAAACTTCATAGACAGTATTCTCTTTGATTATGTTACTTGAGATAAAAGTAATTTCACAATTCCCAGTGATTAGCATTACATGATCATTTCAACCTTGATCAAAATAAATTACCTAGCAATTTTAAAGTTGTGTTATTTGAAAATGGGGAAACTGCTATATAAAAATGTTAACAGAACAACATCTGAGTAGAGGTAAATCTGGAAGGAAGCCAGCATTTCACATTCCTTTACTGCTCCAAAGCTAGGTCTACATGGCACAGAATTTCAGACAAACATTCCCCATTCTCCAGTCAGGTCTTCACGTCACACATGCAGACCAACAAGAATCACTGAACAGCAAAACTTCACGACAGAAAGACAACCAAATATTAGGTGGTTCCAAAGCATAAAGACGGGTAGTGTTGTGGTGCAGCAGGTTAAGCCAGTCTTGGGGCACCTGCATCCCATGTCAGAGTGCCTGGTTTGAATCTTGGCTACTCTATTTCCGATCCAGCTTCCTGTTAATGCACACTCTGGGAGGCAGCAGGAGATGGAGCAAGTGCTTGGGCCTTGCACCTCCATGGGAGACCCAGGGAGCTCTTGGCCCAACCCTAGATGCTGTGGTTATCTGGGGAGGGAACCAGTAGACAGAAGATCAATCTCTCCCCACTCCCAACTCTGCCTTTCAAGTAAATTTTAAAAGTAAACTTTTTTTTAAGGTCATATTCACAGGTTCTAAATGGACATGTCTTTTAAAGAATATAAAAATGCAAAAATATATGCAAGGCAATTTTAATTATTTGTAAAAGTACAGAATCATCACCTAAATGTCCACCCGTGAGAGCTACCATTTACTGAGCACTTGCTTTGTGCGGTACGTGAGTGTGAGGTTACCACATGGATCACCTCCCGTAATTCTCACAACTGTCTCTTAGACCAGGACAGGTGGCATCTCTAGTCTGCAGATAAGAGTATGTAGGCACAGTGAAGTCACTGGCAGGGCTGGGAGAAGAATTTAGAGCTCACGCTCCCACTACACCTTGCTCCGCCTCTCACGCGGGAGTTTCAGGGAGTGAAGGCACCTCCAGCTAACACAGGAGCTGCTCTGCTGGATGAGCACCGTGACTGCTAGGAAGGCAGCACACCTAGCATACAGTGAGCACTCGGTGTGGTCGACAGCAGACATTTATGTACATTCTCTCTCTCTCTCACACACACACACACTCCCTAAAACAAGAAATAGGACACTTTTTAAATCTTACATGCTTCTTATGGTTTAAACTTTAGGCAAGAATATTATTTTCTTCAATCTTGAAACAATCTCAAACTTACTGAAAAGTTGCAAGGACAATGCAAAGTATCTCTACCTCAAAATCATCACGAGTAATCTTGCCAATCTGATATTTCATCACCCCAAATACTTTAGTGTGGGGAGCAACTGGGACTAGACTAAGTTACTGGAATTAAGACTTATTCTATGCATCTGCTCTCCCACAGTATGGCGCTGGGAGAGGAGGAAATAGCTTCTACACAGCTGCCTCCAGTTCAACCAATAAGCAGCAGGACCTACTCCTGATTGGAGGAGAGCAGCGTACTCGGCGTGTGGGTAGCAGAGTTGGGATTGGTGGAAGAGGACTATAAAGGAGGAGAGAGACAACATGCACCAGGAACATCTATCTGAAGGAACACCTGTGCAGCCCCCGAGAGAGCCGGCCAGCGGTGTGCCGCTCCCCCGCAGAAGTGGGGAAAGTGGCAGGGGGAACCGCCCTTCCACGGAGGTGGAAGGGACGGTAGCCAACCCGGGAAGAACCAGCAGCAAACCCGGGGAGGGCCGAGCAGACAAAAGAACAGCGCAGGGTCCTGTGTCGTTCCTCCGCGAAGAGGGGGAGCGACATAATGGTGCTGTGACTCGGATATGAAGCCTAGGCAGGGCTTAGTGTCGTTCCTCCATGAAGAGGGGGAGCGACACTTTAGTATGTGTTTTTCTAGAAACAAGATGAAATCAGTGTCCTAGGTAACTACAATACAACCATCAAAACCAGAAAATTAGCATTGAAACATTTTTACCATCTCATCCTCAAGCCCCATTCAAGCTTTACCCAATAACAGCCTTTTTTTTTTTTTTTTAATTTAAAGATTTATTTATTTGGAAGGCAGTTAGGGAGGGAGGGAGACAGGGAGAAAGAGAGAGAGATCCTCCATCTGCTGGTTCATTTCCCAAATTGGCTACAATGGCAGGGGCTGAGCCAAGCAGGAGCCAGGAGCCTAGAACTCCATCCAGGTTTCCCACATGGGTGGTAGCAGGGGTCCAAGCCCTTGGGGCCATCTTCTGCTGCTTTCCCTGGTTCATTAGCAGGGAGCTGGATGCAAATCAGGGCAGCCAGGACTCAGATCCAGGAAGTCAGTGTCACAGGTGATGGTTTAACCTGCTGAGTCACAACACTGGCCCCCAACAACGGCCTTTACAGCAAAGAGATCCAGGCCAGAATCATGTGTTGCACTAGCTGAATGTCTCTTTAGTTTCCTTCAGTTTGGAAGAGTTCCTCAGTCTTACCTGGCCTTTCATGACCTTGAAATGTTTGAAGCTCACTGGCCGATTACTTGGTAGAATGTCTTCAAAACTGGGTGGGTGGTGAGATTCAGGCCAAGTGCCTGGGAGGGAACATCACAGAGGCCTGCCAGGTGGCACCACTGCGATTGGTCCCTCTGCTGAGCATGTGTACTCGGATCACCTGGCTAGGGTGGCACCTGCCAGCTTCTTGCTGGAATGCTCCTCTTTCTCTCCTTTGTAACCAGTAGCTATCTGGGGGAGAGGTATTTTGAAATTTAAATAATCTAATCCTCAAACTCTGAACTTAATAAGGACTCTAAACTTGGGTTTCCTTGCAAAGTAGGTGGAAACTATATGAGAACTGTTAGCTTTCTCTTTTAGTCAATACTCATAGGTTTGTTTTTGTTTTGAGATTTTATTTATTTATTTATTTGAGAGGTAGAGTTAGTTACAGAGAGAGAGAGAGGTCTTCCATCCGCTGGTTCACTCCCTAGATGGCTGCAACAGCCGGAACTGGGCCAGTCCGAAGGCAGGAGCTAAGAGCTTCTTCTGGGTCTCCCACGCAGGTGCAGGAGCCCAAGCACTTGGGCCACCTTCCACCGCTTTCCCAGGCCATTAGCAGTGGATTGGAAGTGAAGCAGCGGACCATGAACTGGCACCCACATAGGATGCCGGCATTGCAGGTGGCGGCTTTACTCACTACGCCACAGTGCTGGCCCCTACTCATAGTTTTTAATTCATGACTATCACAGGCCTCTTAAATTCTGATGACCAATGACCTCTACATTTGGCCAGTGGAAGCCCCTCCAAACAGGCTTCTGTGTCCTTCTGGCATGTCTCCATCATTCTTCGAAGACTTCCTTGCTTTCTAACGTAACATGTTCTGCGTTCATCTTAAACGTTTTCCAGCCCAAACCAAAGGTGAGCCATTGCACCAAGAAGCAGACAGTGGGGATCTGGACGCACTTACTGCTCTTGAGCACTGCTGCCCCAGACACCCCAGAACTAGGAAAGGGAGAGATACGTGCATGGGCACATGCATGCACGCCAACACACAAGCATGCCCTGTGCAGTTTCCGTACTGACTACAGCCCAGGCATTCACACCAGCACTTCTAATTCCACGTAACTCACTACTTGTCTTCTTTTCAAAAGCATTACTCTAACATACTGCCCCAACACAAGAACTGCCTGCCATTATCCTGAACATACCCACTCAATCAATGCCTTCCTATTGAACCAATCTCCCACTGCTGCTGCCAGCCCAGTCCAACGTGGCCTTTCTCCCCTCCCAGGCTCTGATATGCCACATCAGCAGCTCCCTCTGTGTGAAGGCCTCCTCACCCTGCTCAGCTTCCAACACCACTAGCCAGGTCATCTACCTTGCTCTGCCTACTCAGTGGCCTTTAGGACTTAATTGTTCAGCAGACAAAAAAGGAAGAAAAGAATAATACTTTTAGAATTAAAAATAAATAAAATCATACTTTTTAAAAAGGACACTTACTAAGTTAGAACTTCAAGATAATATAGAGCTAAGCTAAATCTCACCTTTGCAACATCTAGGAAGAACAGGTTTGCTAAGTAAATTAATGGTGTAAACAAGCTGCTAACCCAGATGTCTAACCTACTTAAGAAAACTAATTGTTTTCAAGCACTTTAAAATCACTAAGCATGTACTTACCTTTAATTATTGTCTAATTACAAATGATTTCCATTTTCTTCATTATAGCTTTGATAAGCCCTATTTGATTACACATAAAAATTACAACTTACACTTGATACAGTTAAGATCCTTTTTAAAAATGCCCCTCTGTTAATCAATTTGGTTTTTCAATTAATTGCCTGAAATAAAGTTTTTAGCCAATCAGTTATTTTTCTTTTTCAGTTGCTCTGTCATGCAGCTCAGAAAGAAAAAATGCCTTTCAGGGTCTATCCTGGGCACCTCCTAAGACTTCCCACTCTGCATGCCATGGGCACAGGGCTGAGGACACCCATGAAGCCATCTGCCCCCATCATAGCTTTCTGTATTTTACTGAAGACACTCCACTTGACGAAACAGCGAGCCACAGTGTCAATTAAAAAACTACGCTGAGCTGCATTTAAGCAGGCTTGGAAGAGGGCACCCTTTGGAGTCACGCACCTGGTTCTACCACCTCCACAGCCACAGGGCCTCAGTGTCTCCCTGGGTAACCAGGAGGACTGGACGAAGTCATGGGAAGTGTCTGCTGGGTAACCAGCGTGCGAGGAGGATCATTTATGTCCTCTCCCCAGAACCTGTGGAAAACCTCAGCAGGATTCACAGCGAAGGTTGAAAACGTGTCCACAGGGGATCTCAGGAGAACCCGCTCAAAACCGGGTCAGAACTTCTAGCATGAAGCATGTGACTCCCTCAGTGGCCCCAGCCAAACCCAAGGGAACACAGAAAACACCAGCATGAAAGCTCCATGACCCAAAACTGAGTGACCAACTAACTCTCACTCAGGAGAAGGTACCAGAATTCTGGGAGAAAAGAAATGAGGGATCAACAGAATTTATTCTGTACCTCAACTTAAATAAAGGTGCCAAGTGGCCCTAGAGACCGTAACAAATCCAGGCCTCAGGGCACTGGAATGACTGGATGGATGAGACAGTTCTCAGCAGGGAGTTATCGTGTGTGTGTGTGTGTGTGTGTGTGTGTGTGTATTTTAACCTAACCAGCTCTGTTGCCTGAATACTAGCATTTCACATCTGACATAAGATCACATTATTAAAAATCCATTAGAGATTTATTTATTTATTTGAAAGGCAGATCTTCCTCTCTCTCTCTCTCTCTCTCTCTCTCTGCCTTTCCTGTGTAACTCTGCCTTTCAAGACAGAGAGAAAGACAGAGACAGAGAGAGAGAGAGAGGTCTTCCATCTGCTAGTTCACTACCAAAATGGCCACAATGGCAGAAGCTGGGCCAAGCCGAAGCCAGGAGCCTTGAGCTTCTTCCAGGTCTCTCACATGGGTGCAGGGCCCAAGGATTTAAAACATTTTCCACTGCTTTCCCAGGCCATAGCAGAGAGCTGGATTGGAAGTGGAACAGCCAGGACTTGAACTGGCACCCATATGGGATGCTGGCACTTCAGCTGGCAGCTTTACCCACTATGTCACAGTGTTGGCCCCATAAGTAGGCAATCTTAAAAACCAAAGCTGCAGGCTGACGCCGTGGCTCACTTGATTAATCCTCTGCCTGTGGTGCCAGCATCCCATATGGGCACTGAGTTCTAATCCTGGTTGCTCCTTTTCCAGTCCAGCTCTCTGCTGTAACCCAGGAGGGCAGTGGAGAATGGCCCAAGTGCTTGGACCCCTGCACCCGCATGGGAGACCAGGAAGAAGCACCTGGCTCCTGACTCCGGATCGGCGCAGCGCCGGCCATAGTGGCCATTTGAGGGGTGAACCAACGGAAGGAAGACCTTTCTCTCTGTCTCTTTCTCTCACTATCTATAACTCTACCTGTCAAATAAATTAAAAATAAAAAGCTGCTAGGGTGGGTGCTGTGGTACAGCAGGTTAAACCACTACCTGGGACACCTATATCCTATACTGGAGGGCTGGCTCCTGTCTGGCTACTCCACTTCCAGTCCACTTTCCTACTAACATGCCTGGGAAGGAAGCAGATGATGGCCCAAGTACTTGGGTCCCTACCACTTGTATGGGAGACTCAGATGGAGTTCTGGACTTCTGGCTTGGCCTGACCCAGTCCCAGCTGTTACAGGCCTTTGAGAAGCGAACTAGCTATCTCTCCCTCTTCCTCCAATGTTCTGCCTTTCAAATAAATCAATACTTCTTAAAAAAGATGTTAATAATGTGGCACACTATGGGCCATCCTAGTAGTCAGAAGAAAGAAAAAAAAAAAAAAAAGATGACGGGCAGGTGTTGTGGTGCAAGGAAGTTAAGCTGCCACCTGGGATGCCGACACGCCGTCAGAGTGCCTGGGACGGAGGCCCACTTCCACTTCCGATCCAGCTCTCTGCTAACTCAACACACAAGGCAGCAGATGACCGTTCAGGTACTTGGGTCCCTGATGGAGTTTCTTTTCTTTTTTTTTTTTCTTTTTTTGACAGGCAGAGTGGACAGTGAGAGAGAGAGACACAGAGAAAGGTCTTCCTTTGCTGTTGGTTCACCCTCCAATGGCCACTGCAGCCGGCGCGCCGCGCTGATCCGAAGGCAGGATCCAGGTGCTTTTCCTGGTCTCCCATGGGGTGCAGGGCCCAAGCACCTGGGCCATCCTTCACTGCACTCCCTGGCCACAGCAGAGGGCTGGCCTGGAAGAGGGGCAACCGGGACAGAATCCGGCGCCCCGACCGGGACTAGAACCCGGTGTGCCGGTGTGCCGGTGCCGCTAGGCGGAGGATTAGCCTAGTGAGCCGCGGCGCAGGCCCTGATGGAGTTTCTAACTTCTGGCTCCTGGTTTTGGCCAAGCTCAGCCCCAGTTGTTGCAGGCATTTGGGGGAGTGAACCAGCAGAAGATGGAAGATATACCTTTTTCTCTCTCTGCCTTACAAATAAAGAAAACTACATCAACTTTAAAAAGAAATGGATGAGGCAAAAAAGCTAGTCCTACGTAATTAACCAATTGGAAATAGAAAGGCGCCAGCAGGTGAGGCATGTCCAACTTGTGGCATCAACTGAGAACACTAGGATCAGGAGGGATTCTCAAAGTTGCCAGCAAGTAATGCCAGGTGATCTATCTGCTCTTTTTCCGATGTTTAAAATGCCTATGCTTTCTTGGCATGTGAGACTTAGTGTGGTTTTAGTGTGCTGTTTCTTTTAAAACTATGAAACTCTGTTGATGCTGAAGAGATGGAAGAGGGAACGGCATTCCTCCCACACTGCTGCAAGAGCAAAGCCAGACTGCGAAAGCATGAAGCAAACGCCGAGGTGTGGTCTCTGCCTGTTGTTCTCCTCTCACACAGAAGCACAAAGCCAACAACACATTGCATTTGCACAGTGCCTGTGCTTCCATCAGCCTACAAGGAAAGTTGACAGGAGGCCTCCCCTGGGATTACCAAGGGCCTGGGCCCCAACGGACGCATCTCCAGGGACTCCAATCCTTGCAAGTCCAACTGATCTATACAATTAAGACATGACTAGTTGATGCAATCTAAAACAACTCATCTACACCATCTAAAACAACCAGTCTGTAATCCAAGACACAACTAGTTTATGTAATCTGAAGCATACCCAGTCTCTGCAATCTAAAACACAAGTGAGTCTGCCCAGGAAGGAGACACATTCCTGTGCTTGTCAAACTAGGAATTGTATCTACCCTCGCCCTGCCACACATCCTGCAGACGCTGATAGCATTCCTTCAACAGGCATCCTAAATTCCCTCCTTTCAACACACCCATCAGCCAAGCTTCTGTTCAGTCTCTCCGTCCCTCAAACTGGTGGAAGGGCAGCACCTCCAGCTTTTTTTCTCTACTTGGCAGGGAGAGAGCAGGTGAGAAGAGAAGGTGTTGGGGTTCACATAACTCATAGACTGATTTGCATTTAAAGTATTTCCTGATTGTGAATTGTCAGGCAGCCCTTGTTTAAAGCTGTTCACTCATGAGCAGAGCAGGTGGAGAAAATTAGGCATTCTATATAAAGTACAGCCATCCCAGGGTCATGCCAGGGCCGCCCTCCTGCCTAGCAGCCCCGTGGATACCAAAACCCACAGATGCTCAAGCCCCTCCCATGCAGTGGCAGAATGCAGGTACAGAATCTGCACACATCCTCCCATGCACTGCAAATCATTTCTAGATTACTGACAGGACCCAATACAACATAAATGACATGTAAATAGTTACGTTGTATTCTTTAGGGAATAACAATAAGGGGGAAAAAAGACTGTATCTATTTAGTGCAATTTTTTTTCATATTTCCAATCTCGTTTGGTTGAATCCAGGATGCAGAACCCTTAGATCCAGATTGCCAGCTGTACACTGTTCCCCTAAAACAGATGCTTATTTTAAAAGGGAGGGGAACAGTCCAGAGCCCCCTTCCATAACACCCCAAATGTTTCCTCTAGCAGGAAAGCTGGCCCAGCAACATCAGGAAGCTATTGCAAAGCTACTTGGCCTGGAAGAAGCTTTCTGTCTGGTTTCTTCCCCAGGCAGAGCTGCACAGAGTTCCAGCACACAAACCCAGCGCCAAGACTGTCTGGGTCACTTCCTACCTGGACAGCTCAGTTAACCCCTCAGGAGCGAGCTCCCAGGAGCTTCACCAAGATTAAATGAGCTCATGAACAGCACACAGAACACCCTGCTTGGGATTCAACACAGGAAGCACAAAGGAAACAATATTATCTTTCCCTTCCAATAAATAAGTTCCCACCCCTTCCTACCCAGCCTGTAGTCTGCCCTGATTCCAGTTTATTCCCACCACCCCCCAGCCTGGCCTCTTGCAAACACTGGCACTCACCAGTACACTCCGAAGGCCGCATCCATCCGCAGGTTAGTTACCCACACGACCTGGCCCAGCCAATCAGCACTGAGCCCAGATAAACCCCACCTCGCTGCGTCCTCCTTCACCGGCTGAACACTGCACAGCCGCTGGCCACCGCGAGGACAATGCAAGCACGGTCCTCTGTGTCACTGTTTTCCTTTTTCTTTGGGGAGGGGAGAGGGTACTGTTTCAAATGCTTTCTGTTGCTTCATGCTCCCTCTTCCACCCAGGCTTCAGCCCCCAGCGAATGCTTCCCAGGAAAACGTCCTCCAATATGCAAGGCCATGGCTCTCCCACGCCTGGGGTCTCCTTCCTGACCCCTCTCCCGTGCCCCAGCCGACATACTTTACAGAATGCCTTTGGGTGCAGGCCTGACCTCTCAGCCTCCCCAGTCGTGCTTTAGAAAGTCAGCCCAACAATGGCGGGGATTTTCACAGACTGCTGCTCACCGCTTTATCCTGAGACACTAGCCTAGCTCCTGGCACGCGGAAGGTGCTCATAAACATTTGCAGACTTACTTCAAGGGAACCTCGATTCGCTTATTTATTCAGCAAATGCTCACGGAGCACCCCAAGTCAGAGGCTGGGGTAACAGTTGAGACGGCGAGTTCCTGTCCTGGTGCTCACTGGAGTGACAGGAGGAGCCCCCAAAGCCCACAGGGAGACCTCTCCAGGAGACACAGTGGCAAGCAGGAATGAACGATGTGCAGGCCTGTCAGATCCACGGCTCCTAGAGGCCAATTTTTTTTTTTTTTTTAAGATCTCTTTATTAGAAAATCAGAGTTACATAGAGAAAGAAGGAGAGGCAGATAGAGAGAGGTCTTCCATCCACTGGTTCACTCCCCAATTTGCCACAACAGCCAGAACTGTGCCAATCTGGAGCCAGGAGCCAGGAGCTTCTTCCCAGCTTCCCATGTGGGTGCAGGGGCCCAAGGACTTGGGCCATCTTCTACTGCTTTCCCAGGCCACAGCAGAGAGCTGGATCAGAAGTGGAGGAGCCAGGACTCGAACCGATGCCCATAAGAGATGCCAGCACTATGGGCAGTGGCTTTATCCTCTACGCCACAGCACCAGAGGCCAAATCTTACATAGGCCAACCCTGAGCACAGCTCTGCTGAGAACCGTCACCTCCAGCACCCCTCCCTGCTGAGGTTTCTCTCGCACTAACCCTTTTTCTGTTCTCATTCTGTTCCCATGATCAACCACCAAGGAAGCACTGTCACTCCTGGCTGACCCGCAGTCTCTGAGTGTAAACCGACAGCTCCCCACTTCTCTCTCGAGCTCCAGACCCTCGTTTCTGCCTGTCAAGTTACAGTCAACGTGGAGCAAATCTAAAACTTGCCCAGAGCAAAAACGCACAGCCTTTCACCTCCCCTGTGCAGTCTACCACACACCCAAGCCCCTGCTCCACCTGCGGAAACCACCGTATCTTACCTCATGCTTCCTTCACCTTGCCTGGGGTCACCACCACCCCGGCCCCTTTCTCGTCAGATCCCATGGCGCCCACTCCAGACGTGCCTCTAAATCTGGCCTTTCCACTTTCACTGTCATGGCCTTAATTTATGTTCTTCAGTCGCTTCTTGTGCTCTGGCTGCCAGTCCCCAGTCTCTCCTCTTCCTTCAGACCTCAACATGGAGATCAAATTAGGCATGCTGCCTCTTTAAACTGTTTACTGTAAGACAAATCCAAAGCCCATCAAAATACACACAACTCTGAAACACCCTTCCAGTGTCCTCCAGACAGCCAACACTGCCCCGCCACTAACCCTCACCCGTGGGCCCCCACTCGCTGCCTCTTTCCTATGCGCCTGCCACAGCCTGCAATACCAACAATGATAATGAAAACAGTAGCTAAAGCTGACCCAAGCAAAGCGCTAGCCACTCTGAGCAAATTCTCATTCAACCCTCTCGCAACCACGGTATGGCAGACATTGAGTGTGCACCTCACTTCATGAGAAAGCGCAGAGGACAGGCCTTGCCCACTGGCTGACCCGAGGGCCCCACCGCCCCCACTGACTCACCGCCCTCCTCACCAACAGCTCTTTAAGGCACAGCTCAAGGCTTCCTCTTTGGGGGCCTCTTTCCTTCTCTGTCCTCTGGCCTCCCTCGGCCTGGGCTTTACGACAGGCAGCTTCACTCTTTCCCTTTACATTACTGAGTTCCAACGGCAAACTCGGGTGTTTCACCTTCGTATGCTCGGCACTCCAGGGCCCAACATGTCATTTATGTTCAATACTTATGTAATAATAAACACATCCTTCCAAGAACTAAATTCGACAAGCTCACATTCAAGTCGACCCAGCGCGTTACTGCTTCCAGACACACTACACGGATAACCCTGCCCTCTCCTCTCTCTGCCCCAGCACTCTGATGCCAAAGTGTCAAAGCCCTCGCTGGGGTGCCTCCCACAACCAGCTGACAGCTTTATCACAGCCGGGCAGGCCGGTGAGTGGTGGGCTGTAGCCTCCTTGATTACAGGAGTCAGGTGAAGCTAAGAAGTACTTCTTTCCCTGGGGAAAAGGGTCAGAGGAGACACAGGCGCAGGTTGCCAGACTTCAGATCTTTGTCATCTAAAATGTGACAGTGGGTGATGAACATAAAAATTAATGTATATAACATGGTTGAGCTCATAAAGACCAACAGGCTGGTGGAAATATAGCTAAGTGATATCACTCAGAGGGACCTACTTACATAATCACCATGAATCAGATAAACTCTGCCCTGAGTTTTAACTCGCCTTCTAGATTTTTTTTTTAATACAGGCAGAGTGGACAGTGAGAGAGAGAGACAGAGAGAAAGGTCTTCCTTTGCCGTTGGTTCACCCTCCAATGGCCGCTGTGGCCAGTGCACCGCACTGATCCGAAGGCAGGAGCCAGGTGCTTTTCCTGGTCTCCCATGGGGTGCAGGGCCCAAGGACTTGGGCCATCCTCCACTGCACTCCTGGGCCACAGCAGAGAGCTGGCCTGGAAGAGGGGCAACCGGGACAGAATCCGGCGCCCCGACCGGGACTAGAACCCGGTGTGCCGGCGCCGCAAGGTGGAGGATTAGCCTAGTGAGCCGCGGCGCCGGCCTGTGCCTTCCAGATTCTACAATTGTTTAGCAGCTAATAGAGTTGACTCTTTTTTTTTTTTTTTTTTTTTTACAATGGTGCAGAATGGTTACCTGCCCACAACATATTCAGAGAGAACAAAGTAATTTTTTAAAATGTGTGAGTCAATGAAACCATCATCCTTGCAGTCAGTAAACACTATGGGAGGCAGGTAGTCCCAGAACTTGAAATAAGGTTTGTTCCTGTGAGTGAGGCTAATAAACCCCGCGAGCACACAGTCACTGTAACACATGCCAAGAGACGGCCTGTAATTAGGATGTAGTTCCCATGCTGCCATGCTGCACCTGAGTGTTGGTGTTGCTCTACAGGGAGAAAAAAAAAAAGGAAAAAGGGATACAAAGCAATGGTTTTCATGATGCTGCATACATTCCCTTTAATGAGATGTCTCCTGAGACGGCCCATTCTACTTTTTGTCATTGTTAATATGTTTCTTTCTTTCTTTCTTTCTTTTTTTTTTTTTTGAAGTGATGGTAGTAAATGGTGAGTTTTTAAAATGTCTTTAGTTGGCAAATTTGGAATTGGAAACTCACGCTGGGGATCCCAACACTGCCGCTCAGCGTTGCAGTTCCCTGAAGCCCGCGTCTGAAGCACCACCCTACAGTGTCTGAGGAGTGCTGGGAAAACACCCAAGCCGAGCCTGCTGGACTACAGCTTTAGAAAGGAGTAATTCATCTGGAAAGACAATCACGAATTCCCCCAACTTTACACTAAAAAACAAAAGTCTGGTACTTTAAGAAGACATTTTGCACACATCACTAAGACTCAGTGCACACTGCCATCTTAACTCTAAGAAGGGGCGAGCCTTCGGCTTGAGAGCGCTTGGCACACCTGCATCCCATAACTGGGGTTGCCTGGTTTGGGTTCCAGCCTCACTCCTGAAAAAGGAAAGCAACCTTTTTTTTTTTTTTTTTTTTTTTTTTGGTAGCCAATCTATCAGTACCCCCAACACAGTGGGAAATGTAGAGCTAATCAAATGTACTTAAGTGTGTCTGAAAACAGAACATATCACAGTCACGCGTCACTTAACGATGAGAGCACGTCCTGAGAAATGCACTGTTAGGTGACTTTGCTGTTAGGTGCTATCCCAGAGTATTCACACACACCAGGCCAGTACGTCACTAGGCGACACACTCTTAGGGGACCACGGTCACAGACTGCGTTCTCACTGACTGAAACACTGCTGCTATGTGGTACGTGGCTGCACTGCCTGTGAGACGTGATACTGGGGAAGGGGAGACTGCCCTCCCCCCTAAGAAAAAGAGCACGGCAGTGTTTCCCATGAAGCCTTTCCAAGAGAGAATACATAATCTGGTAGCTAAAGAGGTGTTTTCTGCTTAAGTTTTTCTACAATCTGGAGAGAAAATATATATCTATATACTCATTTCTATATATATGCACACACATAGACACTTGATACACATAAACCTTCATTTAGAAATATACGTACACACACACACATCCAGAGAGACAGACAGTTTGCCTGATCTCCATTTCTCAGAATGCATGGCTAACACCTTCTCATCAGAATGAGACACCCTGGACAGGGAAGACAATATTCTAGCCACAGAAAACCCGCATCTTCCCAGGTGCAAGCGTCTGGGCTGGCAGTCAAGACGCCACATCCCACACAGGAGCGCCTGGTTCACCTGCCTCCAGCTCTGACTCTGGTTTCCTGCCGATGCAGACCACGGGACGCAGCAGAGACGGCTCAAGTGCCTGAGCTGCCAGCTCCTGCCCTTGTGGCACTTCGGCAGTGCCCAGCAGATGGGAGCTCTTTCTCTGTCTACTCACCTTATTCTCTCTCAAATACTTGTCTATTTAATTTCAAAATACATTTTCCACATGTTGAAGTAACAACTCGGCCA
This sequence comes from Oryctolagus cuniculus, assembly GCF_964237555.1. Classification (NCBI taxonomy): domain Eukaryota; kingdom Metazoa; phylum Chordata; class Mammalia; order Lagomorpha; family Leporidae; genus Oryctolagus; species Oryctolagus cuniculus. The sequence continues at coordinate 116,336,101 of NC_091442.1, read as the reverse complement.
TTCTTTGTTGCTTAGGAATTTAGCTGGTCTGACAACCAAGCGGACTAATCCGGTTCTCTTGGGGACCAGGAGGGGTTCACTCCAAACCATTTCACACCACAGTGAGAGCACCATGAGTGGATCACTACATCAATTTAGTGTCACCTGAGATCAGCATTTTTGGGTTTTGTTTTTATATTTTACAAAACGGACATAATCGGAGACTCTTTAAGTATATTACAGTCTCAGAAAGTAAACACGTTTGCTTCAATGTACATACTCCTTTGTGCACAGGGTCTCAATACAGATTGTATTTCTTTTTTTTAATACAGATTGTATTTCCTACAGTGGATCCAATCAAAAAGAGCGAAAGACACTATTCTTGGCTACCCAATTATCTAACTTCCGCTTACAAACAGGCATCCTTGGCTTAAAGAGAAAGGTACTTACTTCCTTTAAGCAGAGGGCTGAAGCGAATGACGACACTGGCAGACCACCGCTGACTGCAAGCCTGGGGACCCTGAGCTCCCACCACTCACTGACTCCCTGAGATTCTGGACCCATCAGGGTGTTTAGGGGCACTACTACACAGTCTGGCTTTTACAAAGGCATAAATAGAAAGTCAAAATATACTTTTAGTGGAAAATAAAAATGTAAGGCCAATAAATAAAACAGAAAACAGGACTTACTAGCTGACACCCCAAACTCTTGCAGGGCACATGAGACAGAGAAGCATCTCTGTATCAGCTGCAATGAAACTGTGCAGTAAACAAAAATCAGCCTTACTCTCCAGTATGAACAAGGTTTGGTTCCCAGAAGAACTAAAGACCATTTCCATCTTTACTGGTCATTAGACAGCTACATAGCTACAAAGCAGTCTAAATCAAAGAGCCGATTTTAAATGAAAGTCTTTGAACATCCTTTAAAAAAATTTTTTTTTTACTTGAAAGGCAGTGACAAGAGAAGGACAGAAAGAGAGGGGGAGAGAGAGAGAGAGAGAGAGAGAGCGCACGTGTGAGGGCTCTTCCAACTAATGGTTCAGTTCCCAAATGCCAACAACAGCTGAGGCTGGGCAAGGTTGAAGCCAGGAGCCAGGAACTACGTCTGCAGCTCCCAACAGAGCGGAGGGGACACAAGTACCTCGGCCATCCTCCATTGCCTTCCCAGGCACATTAGCAGGAAGCTGCATGTGACGCAGAGCAGTGTTCTGTTAGGGATACTGGATTCACAAACAGAGGCTTAACCCACTGCACCACAAGGCCAGCACTGAATCTCCTTTGCATAAACTAAAAAGAACCCTCATTATTTAGTAAATACTAATTATAATGGCCCTGGTGAGCAAAGAATACAAAGTGAGCGTGACAATCACTGCCTCAGTGCCCCCATCCCCTGCCCATTGCTCCACCTCCACTGGCACCACTGACTCGGAGCTCCTGAGAACACAGAATCCTGGTTACAACCCCATCACCACCTGGGTCCACCATCTCACTGCCTTCCCTGGAGCCCACAAGAAATTTAGAAAAAGGTGGCAGGAATGCTCCCACCATCCCACTGAATTGGTTTTAAATATAAGCTTCCAGGCAGAGCTTTTCAGAAACACAACACAAACCAGCAAGTTGAGGAACTCCTACTAACCATCAAACTGCTGGCCTGAGCCGAAGCTGTAGTTTAATTTCCTGTTTTAAATTTTGGCATCTGTATAACTTTTTTTAAAAAGTTCATCTTCTCACATGCAAAACTAGGGGACTGACCCCTCTGGTACTGCAAACCCCATGAGGATCTGCCAACACAGGTGCTGAGAAACACTATTCTGGTGAAGCGCCGGGACTCTGGGTGGCTCCCGCGCACACGTGGCAATGAGACAGCCAATTTCACGTGGCATGACCTTGCCCAGCCCAACATGACAGTCTCATCGGCTGGCATGCACTTGTGATGAGGCCAGTGCCATTCAAACTGAATGTTTAATTATCCTTAAATAATTTAAATCTAAAAACTGACACTTATTTCATTACTGGGAAAACTTTCTACACTTAGACAAACCTGAGTATATTAATCTGCTGTCTGATGAAAAAGTGGTAAGATTTATGAACTGTAAATATAGACCAAGTATTTCCAATGAAAATTTTGCTTCAATGAAGTGTGTTATAAGTATAAAATATGGAGACCAGCGCTGTGGCTCACTTGGCTAATCTTCCCTCCCCCTGCAGCGCCAACATCCCATATGGGCACCGGATTCTGTCCCAGTTGCTCCTCTTCCAGTCCAGCTCTCTGCTGTGGCCCAGGAGTGCAGTGGAGGATGGCCCAAATGCTTGGGCCCTACACCCGCATGGGAGACCAGGAGGAAGCACCCAGCTCCTGGCTTCGGATTGGCGCAGCGTGCCAGCTGTAGCAGCCATTTGGGGAGTGAACCAACGGAAGGAAGACCTTTCTCTCTCTCTCACTGTCTAACTCTGCCTGTCTAATAAAAAAAAAAAATAAAATATATACCAGATTTCAGACTTAATATGAAATTAATGTAAAATAATGCATTAATATTTCAATTACATGTTGAACAAGGGTACTTCCAAAAGTTCAAGGAAAATGGAACTTAAAGAGACAACGCAGTGCACATTTTCAACAAATGTTTGAAACATCCTGATATACTGTGTTAAATAAAAATACATTATTAGTGTGGCAGGCGTTGTGGTACTGCGTTTAGGACTCCTGTATTCCACATACAACTGGTACAAGTCCCAGTTACTCCGCTTCCAACCCAGCTTCCTGCTCGTGTACCTGGAAGGCAGCAGACACTAACCCAAGCACTTGTAGTCCTGCCACCACATGGGAGACCCAGATGGAGTTGCTGGATCTTGGTGTTAGTCTGGCCCATCCCCCATCTCTCTGTCACTCTTTCAAATAAGTCTTTTTTTTTTAAAATGAAATTAATTCTAATAATATACATTTTATTTTTTTTAAAGAATTATTTTATTTATTTGAAAGACAGAGTTACAGGAGAGATAGAGACAGAGAGAGAGGTCTTCCATCCGCTGGTCTACTCCCCAGATGGCTGTAACAGCCGGAGCTGCACTGATCTGAAGCCGGGAGCCAGGAGCTTCCTCTGGGTCTCCCACGCAGGTGCAGGGGCCCAAGGACTTGGGCCATCTTCTACTGCTTTCCCAGGCCATAGCAGAGAGCTGGATTGGAAGAGGGGCAGCTGGGACTAGAACCGGCACCCATATGGGATGCCGGCGCTTCAGGCCAGGGAGTTAACCTGCTGTACCACAGCGCCAGCCCCAATATACATTTTATTTTTAAGATTTATTTATTTGAAAGGCAGAGTAACAGAGAGAGAGAGAGAGAGAGATCTTCCATTGCTGGTTCACTCCCCAAATGCCTGCAACCTGGGCCCATTGTTGGCAGGCGTTCCAGTGGGAAAGGTTCAGGGCAATTATTGGAGTGTCCTGTCCTAGCCCAGGCTGAAGCCAGGCGTCTGGAGCTCCATCCAGGTCTCCCATGTGGGTGGCAGGGGATCAAGCACTGAGCCATCATCTGATGCCTCCCAGGTTCATCAGTAAGGAAGCTGGATCAGAAGTCCAAGTAGCTGGGACTCGAGCTCACACTCTAGTATGAGATGTGCAAGTCACAAGGGGTGGCCCAACCCACTGAGCCACAACACCACTCCTTACCTTTTTTTTTTTTTTTTTTGTAACGCAACTCCAGGAAAAGTTAAATAACATACGTGGCCTGTACTCTATTTCTCTGGACGGGGCTGGCGTAATCTAATAATTGCCCTTAGCCTTTCCCACTGGAACACCTCCCAACACAGGGCCCAGGAACGCTGCCATAACCAAATACCCTTCTTCCTGTGCAGCACATAATACTGCTGACCACACCTGCGACGGACAACTCCCTTGCTCGTGTTCAGTGACTGTGGCCGACTGTCCTCCTCCATCACCACCTCTCTTTTCATCCTCGCCCAGGTGCTCTTCTCTTCCTGTCCCCAAGGCCCCACTCTCGGTTCTCTTTTCTATTCTTTACACTCCGAGGTGACCTCATCCACTCCCTCGGCTTCATTGTCGCTGCTCTGGGGAAAGCTTCCAGTTCCTCATCTGCACCCTGACCTCCTTCTCGAGCCGCAGCTCCTGCTAAGCAGTGGCATGTGGAGCGCGCACTAACTTCTCCAGCTCAGGCTGACCCGCAATCCGTCGTCTTCACTACAGCTGCAGGTTCCCGCCGTTCGAAACCTAGAGTCTCTGGTCCCTTGCCTGGTCCTATGCCCACCGTCTTCAAGCAGGTCCTTTCCCAACAGCCCTTTTTGCCATAGCTTCCCAACTGGCCCCCTAGACCCTAAATTCTCCCTGTGGTCCCCCGTTCCCAGTCCTCCTCTGCCCCACAGCCATATCAGTATTCTCAAAATGCCACCTGGCCACTCCGCCATCCAAGTTTCAACAGACACTCCCCGCCCCACAGCCACAGAGATGCAGCCACTCAGCAGGTACCCTGATCCTCTGCAATCCAACTGCCGATCGACCCTTGGACGTGCCCAGCCCTCCTCCACCTGAAAGGCTTGCTCCTGCTCTTCTCATCACAACTCTGACCAATCTGTAAGGCTCAGCTCAACAAACACAAAGCTCCAACAGATCAGAGTTCTCCTCTCTCAAACTCCTACAATTTCTAATGACCACCATGGTAGTGGGCATACAATGGCCGTATCTTTCTGTAAGACAGCAGCCCCTTACTGCACACTGTAGGAATGCCATCTTTGGACATCTCACCAAAGAAAACATGGAAAAATGAAACTCTTGGTGAACTTGGAACTGCTAACTACTCCAGCTCTTCATCAGGATATCCCGAGATTGAGTAACTCCCAACACTGGCCTCATGAAGTCAGCTCCACATGTGTCCCTCATCTAAACGGACTGTAACTCAGGGAACTGCAGCACCATTCCTCCCAGCAGACCAGGCCAGAGACACGGGTGTGAGTTTCTAATTTCCCCAACCCTGCCTTCTCACTCTCAGTGATCAGTCCTGTGATAGCTTCCTAACGTCTCCAGTTTACCCGCTTCTTTCAATTCTGCTGTCAGTTCAGGCCATGACTCCCTTGAGAGTACTGCGATATCAGCTGGTCTTATATTCAACACCCAGCCACTCTCCACAACACAACTACTGTTGTCTTTCAAAAATCCAATCTCAGGGCAGCTGTTGTGGTGCAGAAGGACACTAGTTTGAGTCCCAACTTCTCTACTTCTTCTATTTTTTTTTTTTTTTAATTTTATCTGGAAGTCAGAGAGAGAAACCTTCCATCTGCTGGTTCACTCTCCAAGTGACCGCAATGGCCAGTGATAAGCCAGGCTGAACCCAGATGCCGGGAACTTCATCTGTGTCTCCTAGGTGGGTGGCAGGGGCCCAAGCATTTGGGCCATGCTCCATTGCCTTTCCTCCACTGCTCAGAAGTGGAACAGCCAGGACACAAACCGGCAACCGTGGGATGCTGGCATTGCTCGCTAAGCCACAACCCCCCACTCAGTTGCAGATCCCTACTAATGTGCCTGGGAAGGCAGCAGAAAATGGCCCAAGCGCTTGGACCCTGCCATTCATGTAGGAGATCAGGATGGAGTTCCTGGCTCTGGGCTTCAGCCTGCCCAGCTTAGCTATTGCAGGCATTTGAGGAGTGAACCAGAAGACAGAAAAAACTGTACACTTTCTACCTATCAAATAAGTAAACCAACAAATAAATAAATAAATTGGGACTGGCACTATAGCATAGCAGGTAAAGCCACCGCCTGCCATGCTGGCATCCCTTATGGACACCGGTTTGAGTAACGGCTGCTCCACTTCCAATCCAGCTCTTTGCTGTGGCCTGGGAAAGCAGCAGAAGATGGCCCAAGTTTTTGGGCTCCTGCACCCATGTGGGAGACCCGGAAGAAGCCTCTGGCTCCCAGATGCTACAGCCAACTGGGAAATGGACCAGTGGATGGAAGATGGAAGACCTCTCTCTCTCTCTGTCTCTGTTCCTCTCCACCTCTCTGTGTAACTCTTTCAAATAAATAAATAAATCTTTAAAAAATATTTTTTGAAAATCCCAGTCTGAATGCTGACATTCATGCTTAAGACTCGTCAGCTGTTCTCAGCGTAGACTTCCACACATGAACTCAGTTTTCTGGCTCTGGCTAGGTTTTTGCTTTTCAGCTTCACCTCTTTATTTTCCAGATTATTTCTTCCCTTGGAGACATTATAGGCCGAGGACCTCCAATTACTCTATATGCTGGTCCCCAAATATGTCAATTTCCACTCTTGCCTCAGGGACTTTGTACGAGCTATTACCTCTGTTTAGGTCAGGTGTCCTTTCTGTGTAATCATCCAACAGCCTGAGAATTGGCCAGCCGCCTCCCATTTATATTCTAACTTTAGCAATGGGGCTTGGAGCAGATCTTCATAATAGTTCTTTGCTAGTACTTTGTTCAATGCCTAGCATATAGTAGGCATTCAACAATTAATTATTTGCTGAATGAATGAGTAAACAGACCATAATTCTCTGAGGTTTTATAAAACAATTTCCAAGGTCAATGAATGAAAACCATTTCTGCATCATCCATATTAATTCAACAGCACTGCGAAAAGTGGGCAATTGACCTAAATTTTAATTTATCTTTTGAGTCAAAACTAGTTATTGTTTGGTTAAGTAAACAGAATTCACATGTGCGGGCACAGAATCACCAAAAGGAAGAACACTGTATTCTGTGTTCTCTGTGGGGTAAACTCCAAGAGCAGCGCATGTGAAACTGAGAACCTTTCGATGCAAAACGTATGAAAAGCAGCCAAGCCAATGTGGATACGTCCCAGAGGCAGAGCCTGAAGGAAACTAGAGAGTAGAGAGATGACATCAGACCATAGGAATGTGAGGACTGTAATGGAAAGGCTCAGCCCAGCTCCTGGCTCTGCTCCTGCCAGTCGGGCACAGGCAGAGCCGAGAGAATGGCGAGAATGGCGGCCTTCTGTGGGGTCATAAAAGCCTTTCTGGTTCATTCAACAGAAGGAGACACTGCAGAGGGGGAAACACTCAGGGCCCAGTCCTAGGGTGCAACACTTCCTCCGTGCTTCACAACAACGCACTTCCCTCACATCTGCCCAGCTACCTCAAGCACACTTCACCAAGTACCTATTCCTGCAAGCCCTCTGCTCGCAGTTCTAAGGAAACAAATGACATAATTTCAGACAGTGACACAATCAAGGGGTATTTAAAAAGCAAACCGAGGGGGCCGGCGCCGCGGCTCACTAGGCTAATCCTCCACCTGTGGCACCGGAACCCTGGGTTCTAGTCCTGGTTGGGGCGCTGGATTCTGTCCTGGTTGCCCCTCTTCCAGGCCAGCTCTCTGCTGTGGCCAGGGAGTGCAGTGGAGGATGACCCAAGTGCTTGGGCCCTGCACCCCATGGCAGACCAGGAGGAAGCACCTGGCTCCTGGCAGCCATTTTGGGGGTGAACCAATGGAAGGAAGACCTTCCTCTCTCTCTCTCACTCTGTCCACTCTGTCAAAAAAAAAAAAGCAAACCGAGGGACTGTTTGCTCTAGTGGCTAAGTCACCCGTTCACCATCTGGCTGTGGCTCTAGTCTCCAGCACACCCTCTGAGACAGTGCTGCCTTAAGATCCAGGTGGGAGACCTGGATTGAGTTCTTGGCTCCTGACTTCAGTCCAACCCAGTTCTGGCCTTCACAAGCATTTATTTGGGAAGTGAGTGGCAGATGGGAGCTTGCTTCTCAAATAAAAATTTTAGAAAAGTCAAGCTGAGGGATATAACAGAGTAACTCTGAATGTGTTGCAAAGTTCACAGAGATAATTCAAAAGATGTTTTTGAAGAGAGAGTTGCAGAGCTAAAGATAACAAAGATAAGGCAACTATCATGTCAAACCTTAAATGGAACTACCAGAAGCAAAAACTAACACTCCTTGCTTGGTTATCAGTAAAGAGAACTACAGCCCAAAGCGCTTGTCACACAGACACCACAGAGAGAACTGTCCCTGTTTCCAGAGGAACCAGGTGGCTCTCAGAGCAACAGTTAATTCCCAGATTCCCCCGCACCTACGTCAGGCATAAATGCCTCTGAGTGATATGTGAAGAGGGGTGCAGGCAGGCAGGAAGGAGACAGTGCTAACGATGTGGCCATCATGGGTTAAGTCCTTTTCCAGGCCACCAGTCTTAATCACAAGAAGCAGGTGAGGGAAGTGGGATTAGTGTAAATCCATGAACAACACTGGGAAACACTCAGCAGGTGCCTCCCTTCTCCCCAGCCAGCGGTCAGCAACCCTGAATTCCCCTCACAGTCTAACACCCAAACAACGATAACAGTTAATAAAGGGGTAACTCTTTGGCTTCTTTAAATAAGGGGTCTCCTACGAAGACGCTCAGGTTTCTTCTGCTGCCTGGTAATTGCTGTAATATCACACACACATCATCGACTGAGATGATCTGTTAACCAACCTCACTAGATTGGGAGTCCCTGAGGACATCTGCGTGGCCTGGGGGCCGCATCCAGTTTGAAGTGCAGACAGTCAATGCCAGACAATTTGACTTAAAAAATTAAGTTCCCCCCAAACTTTCTCAGTCCTGGGGCAGCTGGGCAGGGTGAAGCCCATCTCCGATGACTTCGCCCTGCTTGGCCGGCTCTGCAGACCCCGAGAGGCCCCGTCGCCACCTATCACTCTTTCAGTGTCTCTAGTAAAGAGCACTGCAGGGCTGGACAAGCCTGAGAAGTCCCTGCTTCAGTTTTCAGAAGTTTATTTTTAAAGGACTGTCCTAGCAGCCACAGAGTAACAAATGGCCATTCAAAGTGAACAGTAGAGCCGTCTGTGCCAGGTACACAGGATGCCAATGCTGTCTTCCTGGAAATCAAGAGGCAAGACTGAAAATTAAGATAACATTTCTGATAGATGCTGTCAATTTCTGTGATGTCTCAGTGATGGGAACATGACGTTTCTTAGCACAGAGTTGTTTAGAAGGGTTTATTATTCCAGCTATCACAGACAGCATAAGGATGCACGGGTGGGGGACACCTGAGTAAGGATTATACTCACTTTCTCCACTAAGACACTTCCTCTGCACCCGCTGTCTCATTTTTGAAAAGTAAAACCACGGTGTGCAAGCTCTAATGCCTCTAGGTTTGGCTGTCCTTAACACCAGCCACATCTGAAGTTTTCAGAGCTTCATCTCACACAACCAGCAGAAGGAAAACTTCAGCACAAGGCCCAGCCTGGACCCCTCGTGCGTGCACACTGCCTTATCACTGTCCTGTCTCTGTGCTTCTGCATCGCGCCAGTGGGGTGAGCACAACGCCGGCTCTGCAGGACTCAGATCCAAGATGGCAGCCGAGCGGCTACAACTCGCCACCCCTGAAGCCAGGTCTTATCTATCCTCCCCTTCAAGGGACCAGAGGGCCTTCTGCTCTGCTTCATTCTATCACCCCCCTTTCTGCCCAGAACAGGCGCCCTGCTCTGCCTCCTCCCTCTGCAACTGAATTAACCTGCCATTCACATGTTTACACAGCCCACAAAAACAATCTAGCGGCAAAACATGGAAAGCCTAGGTGTTCTCAGGGAGGCCAACTTAGGAAATGGGTGTAGAATGAATCATCTCACAAGTGAAGCCCAAAATAGGTGCTTTCATTTTCAGGGAAAAAAAAATAACAACAAAAGTCAGAGCTCTAATTTTCCTTAGGTCGACCACAATGCAAGAAGGTAATTTCTATCTTTTTCTTTAGATTCAAGTCATAAAAAAACTGGAGACACAAATCTGCTCCAGATTACCTCTTTCCTGTACTGTTTCTAAACCTCTTACACAAAAGCTGAATTCACATCACCAAAAAAATTTGCACTGAATCTCAACAGTCACTTCTCTACTTCTGACCATTACTAATATAACAACAACATTAATTAAAAAAAAATAATAAAACACTTGCTCTGTGGAGACAGAAGACTTTAATTATCTTTATGTATTCAGATGCCAAGTCTTCTGGTTAAATCAGCGTGAAAGTCCCTTCATCTACACACAATCGGCCTAAAGAACCAGGCCATTTCCAGCACAAGAGGCCAATCCATTTTAACAGTGAATACAGCTTTTGAAAGCACCACACACCCTCTCCCAGACTGTCAAATTTTCAAGATGGTCCAACATTTTTTCCATTTTATTTTTTTAACACTTTCAGACCAAGCAAGCATCTCATAATTAGATTAATTAAAAAGGAAACAACAAAAACCACTGCTCTCTTTCTGATCAAAATTATTCCATTTATGCTTAATTAGCTGTAATCCAAGTCCACATGTCTAAAGACAGGACTATGACAATTCAACCTATTTGCATATCTCACAAGCCTTTTTCTAAACTATACTTTGTAACAGACTTACAAGAACAGTCCCTTTCTCATGCCAATATGCCAGGCACAAATCAGGATACAAATTAGGGAAAAAAAAAAAAAAAAAAAAAAGAGAGGGAGGGAGGGAGGGAGAAAAGAAAACAGGGCCCCTCGGAGCCAGGGCCGCGCGGAGGAGGGGGCATCTGCCCAGAGAGGGGGCGACGTGCCTGCTACATCCCAGTGCAGCGCCCGCAGCCCCCCAGACGGGGAGGCATTACATCACACTCTCACACCACAGGGGGAGGCGGCTCGCAGGAAGCAAGTTTTCAGCTTTCTTTCCTCCCTGCTCTGGGGCTTCCAGAACCCTGTGTTAGGAGTAATGGAATTTAACTTCAGGCACCGCACACCTCCAGGGGCTACGCACAATCACACAGGAGGCTACTGGTTTCTATGACCCCAAGTGACCACTTCCCGATGGATGCAAGGCTGACAACTGGCAAACACACACATAGCCACGCTGAATTGGTGTGGAAAAGCCGAATTATTATTCATCCATACAAAACTAAGCACAAATTTTATTTCCTGAGACATGGAGGAGGCCAGTCTATGGGGAGAAACGATGAAGAAATCGTTCCCAGATGGGGTGCATGGCTGCTGGGACCGTCGAAACACCGTGTTTACAAGACAGTCCCACCATTTGGTGGACACCACGATCAAAATAAAAGTGCATCTGGCTGCACATCTGAGCACGCACACGGAGCCCCAGCGCGGGTGAGCGCGCGCAGGAAGGCGAGGGGCGACCACAGACTGCCCCGGAGGTTCTCAGACGGGGGACTCCACAAACCCCAAACCTCCCGGCGTTCGCTTGCCCCCAGCCTGAGGTTTAAAATGCACCAGGTCTTAAAGTTTTATATCTCTCGAGGAAGAATAGCCCTATTTTTTTTTTTTTTTAAAAGGCTTTCCCGTTCTGGGGCTTGCCCTCCCAAATCCTTTGTCGGCCTTCACAGCCGAGAGAATGCAAACCCATTTATATTTATGCAAATTTTTGCAGCAGATTTAAAGGGGGAGGGGGAGGTCTGTGTTTTTTAAAAAACCCTCTCTCTAAATATCACATTTCCAATTACTCGCTGTTTCATGTATTTGCAAGGTAGAAACGATGGTGAAAATCTGCATAGAAATTAAAAGTGCAATTAAACCACTTCAAAATTTAAATATTTTACCAAGTCTTCTCCATTTCTAAAATGCCAAACCAGAAGTACATCACGGGTCTGATTCACACAGATTCACGAAATGTCTGAAGCCAGCCTCCACGCTCGACAAATGTCGATTTGCAACACCACCAGTGAGAACGGTTAGACAAGACCCATATACATCAATTGGTTTAAAAAAATTGAAAATATTTACCAACCTCATAAAGTGCAGCAGTGCTTAAATCCAGCAAATTGAGGCATACAAGGTAGAAATGGAAATGAAAAAAGATCCAAAAAATGAATTCTTTTTGTCTGTCTGTTTTTTTGTATTTTAAATATTCAGAAACCAGCAGAGACTCTGTCGGCCATTTTGGCTTGAAGTAACTCTCTCTCACTCACTCTCCCTCTTGCTCTCTCTCTCCCCCTCTGTCTCTAAAGGAAGCAGCTTTTTGTGACCTTCAAATAGAGGCGGATCACGTGACTTCGGGTAGGTTTGTCAATCAGGAAAGGGGAGGGAGCTGGGGGGTGGTGAAGCTGCCTTAAAGGGGAAGCGGCCCTTTTCCGCTCACTTTCATCTGTGAAACGCTGCTATCTCATACTCTCCGCCTACAGACACTGCATGTGAAAGTGGCAACAGCACAAGGGTAACAGATGAACAAAATAGAAAAACCTTTATTGGTTTATTGAAATCTGCTCAGTTGCTAACGATTCTTGCAGATCCTCGATCTGATCTTGGCTTGCTTGCTGGTTATTCTCTTGCCGTTTGGGCAAGCACAGGCTGGCAAACTGCTCCTAAAGGGGGCTTAAGCAAAGCTCTATCCAAACAGGAGCCTTAGATTTTTAAAGATTAAGGTGAAATAAAGGGCACAACTGGTCTCTAGCAAGCTCCTCGATGAAATGCACGGAAAAGGACGACAGGAACTGCACCCAAGTGTAAACCGCAGGCCGAGTCAGAGACTCCGTGACGTCCCAAACACAGCCAGCCGGCAGAGGAACAAGTGCGGGTTTCCCAATCCTGAGCTCAGACCGCATTGTTTCCCGAGTGTGTGTGTGCTTGCAGCTCCTCCCCCAGACCCAAATAAAAGCTCCACTGCTACAGCCCTGCAAACAGTCCCCGGCAGGCCTGAGTCAGCTTGCATCCCCTCCCCCACCTGAGGAAGCAGCCCTGCAGCTGACCGCGGCTTGCACTTAATTAAGACCTGCCTGGTTCCCACCACCTTGAGCCCCTCCTTCTCATGGGCTCCTTATTCCTGCCCACCTGAGAACCTCAGCCCCGTGGCCAACAGCAAATGTGGCTCCAGGGCTAGAGGTGGGCCCCTGACCTCCGGGTCTCAGGTCTCTGGTCTGTAGGGTGTGGGCTTATCGCTTTGAGATGGTATCTTTGGTTTCTTTCAGCTCTAAAACTCTGCACTTGGCTTCTCGTAGCCTCAGACGTTCTGTCTGCCTTATCCTGCCCATCTCAAAAGTCAGCCACTCCCCTGGCAGCGCTATCTGACCCTCCCAGTCTAGACCGGGCCTTCCAGTGAAACACGCCCCTGACACCCTGAGCCACTTCTTCTTCCTAGGAGTATAATCTGTAGGGAGCCCACGGAATGCTGCTCTGATCCAGCACACGTAGGCTGTCTTCTACTCGGCGGGGCCCCGCTTGCAGCCCCACCCGCAGGTGACTACCTGAAGGAAGGGCTGAGCTGAAGAGGAGGACACCTGCCACCCAAACACAGGACGTCGGGGAAGGGAAGTCACCGAGTTCCCACACACACATCCACCCAGCGCTTTTCAGGACTGCGTGAGTGAGCAAGGGTGCCGGCCCCGTGACACCACGTTCCCTGCCCTCTGTAGATCGGGAAAGGTGGGTTCACGGTGCGCTTCTCCTTCTCTGGCTGATGGTGCCAGTCGGCAGGGAACGGATGGACCCCACGTCCCTTGAAAAGGATCGTGTGAGTGCCTTCCAGATCCCACACGTTTGTTGCCCTGGCTCCTGGCTCTTGATACAATCTTCCTACTTTGCTGTTTCCACTCCCAGAGAACAGGAAAGGCGCTGTCTCAGGCAGGAGGCAGCCAATGCCCAAGCTATCTGGCAGCTGGGTGCTCGTGGCACAAAATGCTTCTACTGTCTGCACAGCACTGAGTGGAACGGTCAGGCCCTGGGCTGACAATCGAAATGTAGGCAAAAGCAGGAAACTCCTAGGATGGAAATTCTGAACATTTCACCTATTTTTATCCTCCCAATACCTTCCAGATGAGTTACGGAAACTGACTTACGTGAGGCATGCTCAGTGTGTTAAAATGCATGGAGACCGCACGGCTGCCCTGCTTTCATCTGTGACGGACACGATTTCTTTACGAAACTGAATTCTGCTAAGCCTCCACTCCCCAGTGTGTATTATTACTGTACAGATGTTTACATGTGTTGCTTTGTGTTAAGTAGCAAGCTGCATGAAAAAGCGGGGACACTTTAAAGTAAAATATTGGTTCTATTTTCAAACAATATGTTCAATACTTTTTCTCCAACCTCTAGACATCATTTTTGTGTGTTTGCAATAACTAAACTGAAGGCAAGTAGTTCAATGTTCACCTTAAAGAACAAGAACATTAAATACAAGGGGATTTCAAAAAGTTCATGGAAAATGGAACTAAAATATTTCAGATTTTCCATGAATTTTTTGAAGCTCCCTAGTATACCATTTTTCCCTGTTTCCAGACACACTGGGCTTTGTGATACATTTATTGTACTTATTTATTAACAATTAGACAATGTTAGAAATTATATTACTACAAGGTAAGGCTATGAAGTCGTAAGAAATATTAACTTGGGGCAGACAATTGGAATAGGAGTTAGGACACCACTCAGGCCACCTGCCTCCCTTACTGGAATGCCTGGGGCCTGGGCTCAAGCATCAGCTCTGCTCCTGATTCCAGCTTCTTGCTTATACACACCCTGGGCGGGTAACAAGCGAAGGCTGAAGTACGTGGGTTCCTGTGACCACATGGAGACCTGGATGGAGTTCCCACCTCTTGGCTTCATTCTGACCCAACCCTGGCTGTTGTGGGCATTAGGAGAGTGAACCAATAAATGGAGGTGGAAGTTCTCCCTTTCTCTCTCTCTCTCTCTCTCTCTGTCTTTCTCTTTACTTTGCAAAGAAATCTAAAATCTTTCTTATTTCTCAAAGCTGCTGCCTCTGGGGTAGGTGTGTGGCCTGGCACTTGAAACTCCTACATCCCATATCACAGTGCCTCTGCCTCTGCCTGGCTCCACTCCTGGTTCCAGCTTCCCGCGTATGTGCACCCTGGGAGGCAGCGGGTGAAGGCTCATGGAGTTGGGTCCCTGCCATCCATGTAGGAAACCTGGACTGAGTTCCTGGCTCCAGGCTTCAATGTGGCCCAATCCTGGCTGTCACAGCCACTGAGGGAGTGAAAGCAGTTAGAATACAGATCTCTCTATTTCTCACTTTCTCTCTGTCACTCTTTTTGAATAATTAAGTTTTTTCATCTAAAAAATAACAATCAGAAAAGAAATTAACAGTGATAAAAGCATAAATATACAATAGCCTCCTCTCAAAGTATACTAGATCAATAAACCAAAATCTGTTTTTTGTTTTAAAATAATAATAGATAAACCTTTAGAAAATACAGGAAAGAAAAAAAGAGGAAAGTCATAAGTGAACATCAGGCTGAGAAGGGGGATATTACAACCACAGCTTTATTAGAATTGAGCTAAATTATGTGAGAATTACACGTATGTTGAAAAACTTGCAGGTTGAACAAAATGATAGTTGAGGAAAACAGAAATGACAAAAATCAGCAAATTTAGAGAAATCCAGCAAAATTAGAGAAAAAACAAGCTATCGCAGAAATTTGTAAGATAAAGAACTAGCCACTACAACCTACATAAGGCCCAAGTAGTTTTCTGGGTGAATCCTACCAAATTGCTACTGAACAGATAAATTTTATGATAGCTCTAATGTTCCAGAATTTATGAGGATAGATGTCAAAGCTTCCTAATTTCTTCAATGAGGCTATCACATTCCTGATACCCTTAAAGACTGAAATGGTACAGAAAATGAAACTAGAGATTGGCCAATCTTCACTTGCAAACATACATGCAAAAATCCTATATAAAATCTTAGCAAATACAATTTAGCAGTTTCCAGAGGATAATTAACAACTATGCAAAAAAATTAAAAAAAAAAAAAGGGCCGGTGCCATGACTCAATAGGCTAATCCTCCACCTGCAGCGCCAGCACACCAGGTTCTAGTCCCGGTCAGAGCACCGGATTCTGTCCTGGTTGCTCCTCTTCCAGTCCAACTCTCTGCTATGGCCCAGGAGTGCAGTGGAGGATGACCCAAGTCCTTGGGCCCTGCACCCGCATGGGAGACCAGGAGAAGCACCTGGCTCCTGGCTTCGGATCAGTGCGGTGCGCCGGCCGCAGCGGCCATTGGGGGGTTAGCCAATGGTAAAAGAAGACCTTTCTCTCTGTCTCTCTCTCTCTGTCCACTCTGCCTGTCAAATAAATAAATAAATAAATAAATAAATAAAATTAAAAATAAAATAAAAAAAAAACAACTATGCAGGGTTTAAACCAGCAATACATAGATGGTTACACCAATGCAAGGATGGTTAAATTATCAACTAATACAGCTCTTCACTGGCTCAGCAAATGTGTACTGAGTGCTTTCTGTGTCCATTTCTGTGAAAAGTGCCACGGATACAGCAGGAAGCCAGAGGTCTCATCCACAGGGCGCTAACGTCCTCAGGGAGAAGATGGACAACCTGAAGGGAAACAGAACCACTGAGGGGTAGTTACGGAAGCTTTCTCAGGAGCAAAACTTAAGCCGGAGCTAACGCCACAAGGCACCAGGTTAAGCCACCTCTCACTGAAATGGTGCCAGCATCCAGCTCCCTGCCAATGTGCCCGGGGAACCAGTGGAAGAAGCCCCAAGTGCTTGGGCCTCTCCTATCCACGTGGGAGACCCAGGGTTCTTCACTCCTCGCTTCAGGGTGACCCAGATCTGGTTGTTGGGGCCATTCGGGAAATGAACCAGCAGATGGACATCTCTCTCTCTCTGCCTCTCAAATAAGTAAGTAAATAAATAAATCTTATGCCGGCGCAGCGGCTCACTAGGCTAATCCTCCACCTATGGCGCCGGCACACCGGGTTCTAGTCCCGGTCGGGGCGCCGGATTCTGTCCCGGTTGCCCCTCTTCCAGGCCAACTCTCTGCTGTGGCCCGGGAGTGCAGTGGAGGATGGCCCAAGTCCTTGGGCCCTGCACCCCATGGGAGACCAGGAGAAGCACCTGGCTCCTGCCATCGGTTCAGCGCGGTATGCCTGCCGCAGCACGCTGGCTGCAGCGGCCATTGGAGGGTGAACCAACGGCAAAGGAAGACCTTTCTCTCTGTCTCTCTCTCTCACTGTCCACTCTGCCTGTCAAAAAAAAAAAATTAAAAAAAAAAAATCTTTACACAGAGTTGAAAAGCAACTGCCTGACTGGCCAAGGGACAGGAGGCCAGGACACGTGGGGGCAGGGGGCAGGGGTACAAGATGAGCCTTAAGAGGCAGGAGGCACTGAACATACCGAGTCCTGCAGCCAAGGTGAGGATTTCATTCAGAGAAAGTGCAGTCACAGACAAGGTCTGGTTCTGTTTATGACTGACAAACAGTGATCGTCTGTGTTTACGGGGCACAGTGGGGCATCCCAACACGTGTGTACACTGTGTAATTATCAGATCAAGGTCACATACAGGATTTCAGGCAGGAAGGTGACCAGCACCGTACCACCTACTGGTCACTCTTAACATCAGCAATGGGCGCCTAAGAAAATGTTTAGGACCTGAAAAAAGAAAGAAAATTATAACCATAAAACTTAACAAATGCTAAATATTTTTGAAATATAACCACCCGGGGCTGGTGCTGTGGCGTAGCGGGTAGAGCTGCCGCATGAGGTGCCAGCATCCAATATAGGCGCTGGTTCGAGACCCCGCTGCTCTACTTCTGATCCAGCTCTCTGTTATGGCCTGAGAAATCAGTAGAATATGGCCCAAGTCTTTGGGCCCCTGCACCCATGTGGGAGACCCGGAGAAAGCTCCTGGCTCCTGATTGGCACAGCTCAAGCTGTTGCGGCCATCTGGGGAGTGAACCAGTGGATGGAAGACCTCTCCCTCTCCCTCTCCCTCTCCCTCTCTCTCTCTCTCTGCCTCTCTTCTCTCTGTGTAACTGTTACTTTCAAGTAAAATAAATAAATATTTAAAAAAAAGAAATATAACCACCCAGCAATTTCTTTCATTGTTCAATTAGTACATACAAAATTTCATTACATTTGAAAATAATTCTCACTGTACAAAGATTCTTAAATATGTTCACTATTAAGAAATCTTAGGTAATTATGAATTAACCAGTTACTTATAACCAAAGAATTTCAGAAACAAAATTATCAACATTATTTTAAAATGTGATAATAAAAATAGAGAAAACCACATATTTAATATGGAATGTATCTTTCAAAAAAAATTTTTTATTTGAAAAGGCAGAGAGAATTAGACAGGGAGATCTGCTATCCCCAAATGCCGGCAACAACCAGGGCTGGGCCAGGCAGGAGCCAGGAGCCTGGAGCTCCATCCAGGTCTCCCCCCCGGTGGGGGGGGGGGGGCAGGGACACAGCACTTGAGCCACCACCTGCTGCCTCCCAGAGTGCACGTGAGCAGGGAGCTGGTTAGGAGCACTCCAAACTCGGGACTCAAAACCAGGTAATCTGTGTAGGACGAGGGCTTCCCAACCACCGAGCCAAACACTGGCCCCTGCAAGTGCGTTTCTTACAGCACGGGACAAAATCTTCAAAACCTCCAAAGGTAAGCACACTAAGCATCTCTGACAGCCACTTTGGAAGAGACAGGATCAGATTTGTGTTTCCAGAAGTTCATCTTGGCTTCTGCAGGAAGAATACACTTAGAAGACCAAGAGGGAAGGCAGGGGTTCAGAAAGCAGAAAGCACCTGCTGCTATTTAGATGCAGGCCCAGTGAGAGCAGCAGAAGTAGAGAAAAGCAGATAGGAACACAATGCATTTGCACTGCGAGATAACTGATCCTTGTTAAAGAATGCAATCTGGAACCATGAGATATGGTAGGCCAGTCAGTTCATTCAGAAATAAGAACTCTGGTCATCATTCATTCATGAAGTCAAGAACTACTATCTGAGATACCATGCTAGAACCTGGACCAGGAGGACATAAAAAAATGATTATGAATACCTTGGAGGCAGCAAGTCATATAAACCCATAATTAAACTATAGCATGGGATAGCTGTTCCGATAGAAGTAAAACAGAGACATAACATGGTTATGCTACGGGAAAACAAGGGACTAACTGCTGGCAGTCAGAACAGTTTCACAGAGGAGGTGAGATTCTGAGCTGACTCTCAGAGTGGGAGTTTGCCATGTGCAGAGGCTAAGAAAGGCAAAGGCTTTCTGAGTTGTACCCACTTCGTTACCTACCAAACCACAGCAACTGGGACGGCTGGCATGAAAAATGTGTGTGTGAGAGCTGAGTGTCTCCAGTACTCCCACCCCCAGCTGGGGCAGAAGTACAAAGAGCAGCCAGAACCATCCTGGAACCACCACTGCCACTTGAATCCAATACTCTCTGGGTTATAGCTGGAAATGTGAACATTTACATTGGTCGTGTTTTCTACTCATTTGGGAGTTACAACGCCTGCAGACCTTTTAGGAACATTTTTTAAAACTCTCAAACTCTTTAGAACCAAACTCAAAAGTCAAATTTGCTTATGGAGCAAGGCTTCCTTAGTAGCCCAGGCCAAGTTAGACTCTATGCTCTGTGTATGCTGGGGACCAAGAACTCAATCCAGGTCCCCTACAGGGATGGCGGGAAGCCAGTCACTCGAGCTGCCTCCCAGGATGTGCATCTGCAGGAAGCTGGAGTGAGGAGGCAGAGCCAGGTGTCAAACCCCGGCACTCTGCTGTGCACTATGGACGTCTCAAATAGCAAGCTAAATCACCACCGCATAGTGCTTTTTTTAAAAAAAATTATTTTTTCTAAAGATTTATTTTATTTATTTGAAAGGCAGAGTTAAAGAGAGAGAGAACGGTCTTTCATCCGCTGGTTCCCAAATGGCAACAGCTGGAGCTGGGCCAGTCTGAAAACAGGAGCCAGGAGCTTCATCCACGTCTCCCATGTGGGTGCAGGGGCCTACGCGCTTGGGCTGTCCTCTGCTGCATTCCCAAGTGCGTCAGCAGGGAGCTGGATCAGAAGTGGAGGAAGCCAGCACTGTAGGCAGTGGCTTAACCCACTGTGTCACAATGCCACCCGATCCCCGCCTTATTTAAACGTTTTATTGTGGTAAAAGAAAACATGCATTGTAAGATTTGCCATCGTAACCACTCGCAAGTGAACAGCAGCTCAGTTGTCTCAAGTACATCCACATTATTCTGACATAGATCTCGAGAGCTTCCGGAGCTTTCTCATCTGCAAATGTGAAACCCTGTACCCCCCCCCCCCCAACACCAACTCCCATTTTTCCCTCTTCCTCTGGCCCCTGGAAACTGCCGTTCCACTTTCTGTCTCCACAATTCCAAATACGAAGTATCTCTTTTCTGAGGGACTTGCTTCACTTGGCACAAAGCCCTCCAGCTTTGACAACGTCATACCTGTGACCGGCTTTCCTTCCTGTTCAAGGCTGCATAATATTCCATTGCGTATATATGCCATACTGTGTTTACCCATTCACCTGTCGGTAATCACGTACGTAGGTCACTTCTAGCTCACGTAGGTCACTTCTAGCTCTCTCTGATGAATCATGCCATTACAAACATGGTTGTACATATCTCTTCAAGACCCTGCTTTCAATTCTTTTGGCTGTCTACCCAGAAGCAGAACTGCTGAATCAAATGATAGTTAATTTTAATCTTTTGAGAAAACTCCATACTGTTTCCATAGCAGTTACAACATTTTAGTCCCATCAAATGACGCAAAAGGATTCCAATTCTCCATATCCTTGCCAGTACTTGTTACTTTTTGCTTGTGGGTCTTTTAAATTTTGTTTTTATTTTTTTTTTTTTATTTTTGACAGACAGAGTGGACAGTGAGAGAGAGAGACAGAGAGAAAGGTCTTCCTTTGCCGTTGGTTCACCCTCCAATGGCCGCCGTTGCAGCTGGAGCACCGCGCTGATCCGATGGCAGGAGCCAGGATCCAGGTGCTTTTCCTGGTCTCCCATGGGGTGCAGGGCCCAAGCACCTGGGCCATCCTCCACTGCACTCCCTGGCCATAGCAGAGAGCTGGCCTGGAAGAGGGGCAACCGGGACAGAATCTGGCGCCCCAACCGGGACTAGAACCCGGTGTGCCAGCGCCGCAAGGTGGAGGATTAGCCTATTGAGCCACGGCGCCGGCCCTAAATTTTGTTTTTAAAACAGGAGCCATCCCAGTGGATATGAGGTTATATCTTACTGCATTTTTTTAAAGATTTATTTATTTATGTATTTGAAAGGCAAAGTGATGGGGGAAGGGAGAGGGGAAGGGAGAGGAGAAAGGGAGGGAGAGGCAGAGACAGGGATGGGGGTACTTCATACACCAGTTTACTCCCCAGATGTCCACAACAGCCAGGGTTGGGCCAGGAAGTCAATCAGGGTCTTCCCAGGAGTGGCAGGGCCCCAGCTACTTGAGCCATCATCTGCTGCCTCCAAGGTACACATCAGCAATAAGCTGGAATGAGGAGTGGAGCCAGGACCCTAATAGTATTCCAATACGGCACTCGAGTATCCTAACCGGGGTTAACCACTATGCCAAATGCCCATCTCTTCATGTCATTCTCGTGCATGTTTTCCCAGTAACAGACGTTGAAGAGACTGTCAGCTTCCCACTAAGTGGTCTTGACACTTGTCTAAAATCATTTGACTACGTATGTGAAGGTTTATTTCTGGTCTATTCCACTGGTTTACTTGTCTGTGCTTATGCCAGTACTACATTAGTTTGATTACTCTTGCTTGCTAATAAGGTAAAAAAATAGCATGTGTGAGTCCTCCAATTTTGTTCTAAATGATTCGTTTAAAAAAATTATTGGGGCCAGTGCTGTGGCATAGCAGGTAAAGCTGCCACCTGCAGTGCTGGCATCCCATTATGGGTGCTGGTTCGAGTCCTTGCTGCTCCACTTCTGATCCAGCTCTCTGCTATGGCCTAGGAAAGCAGCAGAAGATGGCCCAAGTCCTTGGTCCCCTGTACCCACACATGGGAGACCCAGAAGAAGCTCCTGGCTCCTGGCCTCAGAGTGGCCCAGCTCTGGCCATTGAGGCCATTTCAGGAGGGAACCAGTGGATGGAAGGCCCCTCTCTCTCTGTGCTTCTGCCTCTCTATAACTCTGCCTTTCAAATAAATAAATAAATCTTTAAAAATAAATAAATAATTTTACATTATGATTCCATTTTCCTACTTGAAAGGCAGAGGCAGGGCAGAAGGAGAGAGGGAGAGATCTTCAATTTGCTGGTTCATTCCACAAATGTACAAAACGGGGCTGGGCCAGGTGAAGTCAGGAGACAGGAACTCAATCCAGGTCCCCCACATATGGGGCAGGAACCCAAATACATGAGATTTATGGGGTGTGCATCAGCAGGAAGTATGGGAGAATGGGCTTGAATCTGTGCACTGCAGTCTGGGATGTGGGCAGCCCAAGCAGTGGCTAAGCAGCAGCACCCAACACCCACACCATAAATGACTATAACGAAGGTGTTTCCATCACAGTCTTAAGCCAGATTCTTAAGACCACAGCCTCTTTCAACCCCAACCTTTTCCCCCTGTTATGTGGTCCCCTCGTGTCAGTGAAGTTAGAGTAGCTGCAAGCATTTTGGACATCTCCTATGGCAACTTACATTGGGGACACATTATTTTGGGTTGAGATACTATTAATCTTCCTGCGTTCAAAAGGTTAAGGAGTCAACTCACTCTGCATCCTGACAGAAATATGCAGAGGCAGACTACACCTTGATATGAGTGAACATGTCAGTTCAGAGAGTATTTAAGACGCATCAATGTACAAGAGTGAGTGAAGCCTCAATCTTACGGCGCATATATGAAAAACACTTGAGTCCCAGTATTGTGGCACAGTAGTTTAAGCCATGGCTTGTAACGCTGATATTTTTCCTGGTTCAATTCCCAGCTGCTTTGCTTTCAATCCAGCTTCCAAGAACAGGGGCTCCTGCCAGCAAGTGTGAGACCACGATGGAGCTCCTGGCTCCTGTACTTCTGCCCAGCCCAGCCCTGGCTGTTGTGGGCATTTTAGGAGTGAACCAGCAAACAGCAGAATGTCTCTCTCTGCGTGTCTCTCACTCTCTTGCTCTCTCTTTCTGCCTCTCAGGCTGGAAACAGGGAAAAAGAGATGGGGAGAGGTTGGCAATGGTTACTAGAGAGACTACTACAGTGCTAGGCCAGACTGCAGAAATCAGTTCTGGTGTCCTATCCACCAGATAGGGTGACTACACACAGCAATAGCGCGTGGCATACTTCACATAGCAAGAAGACAGGCTTTGGAATGTTCTAACAGCACATAAATGTTTAAGGTAACGGATATGCTAATTACCCTGATCTGATCAGTATATAATGTCTACATGGACATGCCAGTGAATTTTTAAAAATATTTATTTCTGAACCTAATTTTGTATTTGAAATTATTTTTTTTTTTCTTAAAAAGCATTCCCACAAAATTTGAATTTTCTCCTGGCCAGAATAAGGCCTCTAGGGCAACAGAATTCTGAAAGCAGGACAGACATAACTGGAAGGCCTTAAGGACAGCCACAGGCATAGGCAGGAAGACCCTGTGAACAACATAAAAATACAGCAGGGGCCATGGGTATCTTGTGGATGCCCTCAGAAGCAAAGGGAAGACTCAGACTCGGCTTGCAGACAGGGATGCTGTCGCAGGAGAAAGGGATAAAATCAGTGTGTTGGAACATATTCAGAGAAGCACAGAATTAAAAGTCAGACTCAGAGAATCCACTTGGCACAGTGGTTAAGATACTACTGAGATGCCCACATCCTATACTGAGAGCTTCCCTCTGTAGGTACACTCCCCAAATGACTGCCACAACCAGGGCTGGGCCAGGCCAAAGCCAGGAGCCTGGACCTTCGGGTCTCCCGCGTGGATGGCAGGGGCCCAGGCACTTGTAGGTGCTTCCCAGGCACATTAGGAGATGGATTAGAAGCACAGCAGCTGCTCACCCAGATGTGTGAGGCTGGCATCAAGACCTCAACGCAGGCCCAGGACAAGTGCTGCTTTACCCATTGTTACTTAATATTCTGAAGATCTCAAAACCTTTGACAACTAAAGAACAATAAAATCTCCAAAAAGGAAGTCTTAGAACACCATTCAAGAACAACAGGATAAATAAATCATGCCTTTCATTCAGTTTTTCCATAAAGACTTATTATTTTTCCATAAGTAAAATATAAACAAAATAAGTAAGACTTTTATTAAAATAAGAGTGCTGCAAGGTCCCCCCATTCGGTGCTGTTTAAAAGCCACCACCTTATGCAGCAAGCATTAGCCTAGCAGTTAAAATGCCGATGTCCCATGGGAATGCCGGCTCTGGACTCCAGCCTCCAGCCTCCAGCCTCCAGCCAGTGCAGACCCTGGGAGGCAATGATGATGGCTCAAGTCAGTGGGTTCTGGCCGCCCATGATAGAGACCTGGATTGTGTTCCTGGCTCCCAGCTTCAGCCTGGCCCAGTACCTGGTATTCAGAGAGTGAACCAGCTAAAGGGGACCTCTCTCTTTGCCTCTAAAAAAAATAAAATAAAATATAAATAGGGGTCGGCGCTGTGGCGTAGTGGGTAAAGCCGCCGCCTGCAGTGCTGGCATCCCAGTGGGCACCAGTTCGAGTCCCAGCTGCTCCACTTCCAATCCAGCTCTCTGCTATGGCCTAAGAAAGCAGTAGAAGATGGCCTGAATGCTTGGGCCCTGCACCCACGTGGGAGACCCAAAAAGAATCTCGTGGCTTCAGATAGGTGCAGCTCTGGCCATTGTAGAAGTGAACATTGGGGAGTGAACCAGCAGATGGAAGACCTCTCTCTCTCTCTCTCTCGCTCTCTCTCTCTCTCTCTCTGCGACTCTGTAGTTCAAATAAATAAATAAATCTTTAAAAAAAAAAAGGCAGCCCCCCCCCTCACCTTAGCCCCACTTGTATGGTTGGCCTGTGGCTACCCTCATCACCTTCTTTAACAAAACAAAGCAAAACAAAACATCTATCTATCTATCTATCTATCAAGTAAAAGTCACCACTTTAGCATGTAGAGCAACCCATGTCATTTGGAGTCACTGTGAGTCACACAGGTATTGAAGTTACTCTTACTGAAATTAATCCATAACCTAGGCATCCAAGAAAAACCTCAGAAAATAGAATTCAGAACTTATTCATTATGATTCTGAGACAGCTGGGGGAAAAAAGATGTCCTCACAGGATTTTTTTTAAAGTAACTTCAATGCAAATTAGAAAATTTATTAGCAACTCAAAGTTTCCCAAAGACCTAGCATAAAATATTGATGGCTTTTTACTAAAATTCCCAGCAGCAAGAATTCCATGAGCATAAACTATCATCTACTGAATGTCCTTGTAGCATTTTGAAAACACCAACTAATTTGAAAATAAAACTAATTTCCTCTCTCCACCTCAAAATGTGAAAAGATTGTATAGAAAAGCCAAATAGTCTTTTAATGTCCAGCTTACTACTGTGAAATAATGATTTGAGTTTACAGAAAGTTCAATTTGGTACTTCTTAATAAATCTGATTCACATGTCCATATTTTAATGGCTCAAAGGGAGGAAAAAACTGAAGAAAACCTGATGGCAGAATAAACAGAATAAAAATTTTTTTTAAGGTTCATTTCACGTACTTGAAAGGCATAGTTACAGAGAAAAAGAGGGAATGAGGGAGGGAGGAATGGAGGGAGAGAGAAAAAGAGAGAGAGAGAGAGATCTTTCAACCACTGGTTCACTCCCCAAATGGCCGCAATGGCCAGGGCTGGGCCAGGCTGAATTCAGAAGCTAGGAGCTTCTTTTGCATCTCTCACATGGATGGCAGGGGCTCAAGCAGTTGGGCCACCTTCTGCTGCTTCCCTAGGGTCCATCAGCAGGGAGCGAGTTGGAAGTGGAGTGGCTGGGACTTGAACCAGCGCCTATATGGGATGCTGGCGTTGCAGGCAGAGGCTTAACCCTCTATGCCACAACACCAGCCCCCAGAATAAAATGTTATTAAAAAAAAAAAAAAAAAAAAAAAAAAAGACCTTTCCCATGACCAAATACCACTCTGTGTTTTGAAGATGATTATCTATACAATTTGTGATCTCGAAATATTTTCAGTTTTTCTGTATTTATAGAGAACTGCCTGAGGGTGTTTTTCATTCGTTTTCTTTTTATCTGATAGGCAGAAAGAGAGACAGACAAAGATCTCCTATCAGTTGATTGACTCCTCAGTGTCCACAATGACAAGGATTGGTTCAGGCTGGAACCAGGAGCAAGAAACTCAACCCTGGTCTCCCAGGTTGGTGGCAGTAGCTCAGTCACTTGAGCCATCACTGTCACCTCTCCAGGTCTGCGTTAGCAGGTAGCTGGAGTCAGGAGCCAGAGGCAGGTATCAAGACCAGGTACTGCAAAACAAGATACAAGCATCTTACACCTACGTCCCAATCACCAGGCCACACACCTGCCCCTGCGCAGTGTTTGTTGCTGAACACTCAGGACAGGGTTCCCAACAAGCTGCAGGGTAAACGGAATGATCAAGGTTGGGTATCTGTGCAGCAGACAAGATAACCACATCTCCTCTGGGAGCCCTGGACTCAGTGCTGGTTCCACTTCCGATCCAGCTTACTGCTAACGCACACCTCAAGAGGCAGCAGAAGAAGCTCAGGTACTTGAGTCTGTGCCATCCGCGTGGAGACCCACGAGAATTCCAGGATCCTGGCTTCAGGCTTGCCTTGTCCTGGCTATTGTGAGCATTTGGGGAATGAACCACAAGATGGAAAATTTCTCTCTGTCCCTCTGTATCTATCTATCTGCCTTTCAAATGCATATATACATAAAATTTCTGTGAATAAAAAGAAGGAAAGAGAGTGGTTAAAATGAAACAAGGGGAGCAGCTGTGGTTAAGCTACAACTTGGGACACCCACCTCTCACCCAGCACCTCCACTTCTGATCCAGCTCCCTGCTAACGTGTCTGGGAAGCCGCAGATGACGGCTTCAGCATCTGAATTCCTGCTTCTCTTGTGGGAGGCCCTGGTCCTGGCTTCAGCCTGGCCCAGTCCCAGCTGTCAAGGGCATTTGGGAAGCGAATCAGCAAATGGAATCTCTCTCTCTCCCTCTCCCTTTCTCTTTGTTACTCCCTCTTTCAAATCTATAAATTGAAAAGGGAAGGAAAGAAGGAAGGAAGGAAGGAGGGAGGGATGGAAGGAAGGAGGGAAGTGGGAAAAAGAAAAAAAAAGAAAAAGGGCTATCTTTACTGTAGAGATTTGGGGAGAATAAATATTAAGTTATATGAGTCTGATGCAGACAGAAATAGAAGACGGAACTAGAAGGCAGAAATAAAGATAAGATAAGGGCAAACACAGGACTTAAGGAAGGTCGGGGCGGGGGGCCGGGGCAGGCTGAGGGCAGCAGCTTCCATCAAGAGGCCAGCAGCCTGGGCCACTTCCTCCTCCCCAGGCCTCCTCACACCGGCCCCGCCACGTACCCAGCCAGTGGCCTGTCTCACTCAAACACCCTCCTGAGCAGCATCACACTCTCCTCTTCTCTCGAAGCCTGGCCCACCCTTCCTCCTCCAGGCAGTCTTCCCTGACTGCATCCAGCTCCTCTGCTTCTTCCTCCTCCCCCAACCACCTCCCAAACCTCACACCGCCTGAGCTCCCATAGCCCTGACTGCCAGGCCCCAATTCTTGCCTGCTTTGGGGAACCGGGCCTTGCACCAGGAAGCTGGAGGTGGCATCTGGTGAGAGTCGGCTCGGCCCTGGCCAGCTCCGCACTCCCAGGCAGGCATTCACTTCCCTGAGCCTCTACCTCAGCCTCTGCCTAGGAGGACTGTGTGCACCTGGCCCACGGTCGGCAGCCACAGTAGGCGAGTGGGAGTCCATCAGCCGAGCGGCGCTGTGTTCTAGGCCTGAGGGAGATCCCACCCTGAAGCAGTGGGAGCGTGAAAGGTAACACACAAGTCACCACCTGGCTGTCCGGCGGCAGCAGCCACTCCACAGCTCCAGGCTGCTCGCTGAGGACAGTGCTGGGTCCCTTCCAAATGCCACCCATGTGCCCACTATACAGATGAGCCAACTGAGGCCTGGAGAGGGCGACTGGGCAGGCATGACAGATAGGTCCTGAAGGTCTGACAGGACAGGATCTGTGATCTTAACAACGCATATTCTGCTACTTCTCTGCAAGAACGCTTCTAAAGGTCTGCAGAAAATGAAATTAAAAGATTGTCTTTGACACCAAAAAAAAAAAAAAAAAAAAAAAAGGAAGGTCTGGGGGCCAGTGCTGTGAGGTGGAGGGCTAAGCCTCTGCCTGTGGTGCTGGCATACCATATGGGTGCCAGTTCCAACCCCAGCTGCTCCTCTTCCGATCCAGCTCTCTGCTGTGGCCTGGGGAAGCAGTGGAAGATGGCTCAAGTGCTTGGGTGCCTATGCCCACGTGGGAGATCCAGATGGAGTTCAGGGTTCCTGGCTTCAGCCTGGCCCAACCCCTGCTGCTGCAGCCATTTGTGGAGTGAACCAGCAGATGGAAGACCTCAATCTCTCTTTCACTTACTTACTTGCTCCCTCTCTCTTTGGAACTGCGCCTTACAAACAATAAATCTTTAAAAAAGGAAAGGTCTGCATAATTAATAATTCAGAGAAGAAGAGGGTGCTTTATAACTAGACATTCAAGTTAGGAAGAACACAATCAGAAAGCAGAGAATTTAGTCAGAGGTAAGCGCTGAGGCATTCCCAAGCAACACCTGAGCACAGAGCCACACAGCGCTGGTCGTCCACAGATCACTCCTCTCTGGCTCACCCACGTAGCGTGATTTATTTTATTTTTTAAGTATTTATTTATTTATTTGAAAGGCAGAGATACAGAGAGAGGGGGAGATGGAGAGAGAGAGAGGGAGAGAGATCTTCCATCTGCTGGTTTACTCCCCTAATGGCTGCAACAGCCAGGGGCACGTCAGGAGCCAGAAGCTTTATCTGCATTTCCCACGTGGGTGCAGGGCCTCAAGCACTTGGCCTCCTCTGCTGCTTTCCAAAGCGCATTAGCAGAGAGCTGGATTGGAAGTGGAGCACCTGGGACTAGAACCAGCACCCATATTGGATGCCGGCACCACAGACAACGGCTTTACCTGCAACACCACAGCACTGGCCCCCATTGTAATGTCATCTTCAATGCCTTGATTTCCTCACAGGTCCCCCAAGAAACCTATGAACAGATGCCCCCGGGGGAGTAAGATGGTACTCTAAAGGAGTAGAAATACAGAAATATATAAAGGACTTCAAAAAAGTTCACAGAAAAACAGAATTTAAAAATTAAGTCAGGGCAGGCATTTGATGCAGTGGCACGATGCGGGAGGATGCCCCATCTTGTATCCGAATGCTTGCACTGAACCCCATCAGCTCCAGATTCTCAGCTCCAGCTAATGCGCACCCTAGGGGCAGCAGATGGTGGCTGAAGCAGTTGGGTCTTTGTCACTCAGGGGTGAGACCAGGACTGACTTCCTAGCTCCTGGCTTCAGCCAGGTCTAGCCTCAACTGTTGCGAACATCTGGAGAGCGAACCAGCAAATGAAGAGATCTCTCTGTCTTTCCAATAAATTGAAAAAATAAATAATTTTAACTCTCATAATGTATTTTATAGACAGTGTCTCTTTTTCATGAATTGTTGCTAGAATTTTTACGATTGATAATTTTGTCAATTCCTAGATGAGGAATCTTCAAAATGTTCATGGAACATGTATATTATGAAATAACTGGGGCCAGCGCAGTGGCTTAGTGGGTAAAGCCACCGACTGCAATGCCAGCATCCCATGATGCTCCACTGCTGATCCAGCTCTCTGCTATGGCCTGGGATAGCAGTAGAAGATGGCTCAAGTCCTTGGGCCCTGCACCTGCGTGGGAGACCCAGAGGAAGCTCCTAGCTCCTGATCGGCACAACTCCGGCCGTTGTGGCCAATTGTGGAGTGAACCAGCGGATGGAAGACCTCTCTCTCTATCTGCCTTTCCTTCTCTCTGTGTGTAACTCTGACTTTCAAATAAATAAATAAATCTTTAACAAAAAAAAAAAAAGAAAGAAAGAAAGAAAGAAAGAAAGAAAGAAAAGAAAAGAAAAGAAAAGAAAAGAAAAGAAAAAAACCTATGCATGATTTTAAAATCCTTTTGTACTAAAGTCATTTTTTTTAAAGTATCTGCTCCCTGCGAACGTGCTCGTGGCCTGGAAAAAGCAGCAGAAGATGGACCAAGAGCTTGGGCTCCCATGCAGCCAGCTGGGAGACCTGGATGAAGCTCCTGGCTCCTGGTTTTGGCCCGGCCCAGCCCTGGCCATTGCAGCCATCTGGGGAATAAGCCAGCAGATGGAAGATATCTCACTCTCTTGTTCACTCTCTCTCTCTCTAACTTTCAAATAAATATTTTATTGAAGATATTTTTATTTATTTGAAAGTTAGAGAGAGAGTGAACAAGAGAGTGAGATATCTCCCATCTACTGATTCACTCCCCAAATACCCTCAACAGCTGGGGCTGGGCTAGGTCCAAGTCAGAAGCAGGGAACTCAACCCATGCCTCCCATGTGAGTGGAAGAGACCCAGCTGCTGGAGCCATTACCTGCTACCCTCCAGGGGTGCACATTAGCAGGAAGCTAGGACTGAGAGGTAAGCCAGGACCTGAACCCAGGCCCTCCAATATACTGTGGGCATCCCAAAGAGCACCTTACCCATTACGCCAAACACCAGCACTAAAATCAGATGTTCTAAACCTCTCAATATTGCTCTTTATTTAACATAATACATCCCGATTATAATTTCAACAGAAAACCAATATAAAAGTTAATGATTTTACATTCTAGGACAGGCATTTGGCACAGCAGTCCTGAAGCTATCTGGGACGGCCACATTCCATACTGGAGTGCCTGCATTCTAATCCTGGCTGTGCTCCCAAGTCCAGCTTCTTGCTAATGCACACCCTAGGGAGCAGATTATTGCTCAGGTACTTGGTTCCCTGCCACCATGTGGGAGACCCAGACTGAATTCTGGACTGCTGGCTTTGGCCTGGTCCAGGTCCAGCCTGTTGTGGTATTTAGGGAGTGAACCAACGGCTGGAAGATCTGTCTCTTTCTCTGTGTCTTTCTCTGTCTCTCTGCCTCTCAAATAAAATAAAAAATAAGTAAGTAAAATAAATTTACATTTTTTAAAATCCAGGCTACCGTGTGCATTTAAAGTTTATTTCTTTTCTTTTTCTTTTTTTTTCTTTTTTTTTTTTTTTTTTTGACAGGCAGAGTGGACAGTGAGAGAAAGAGCCAGAGAAAGGTCTTCCTTTACCATTGGTTCACCCTCCAATGGCCGCCGAGACCAGCACCGCACTGATCCGAAGCCAGGAGCCAGGTGCTTCTCCTGGTCTCCCATGCAGGTGCAGGGCCCAAGGACCTGGGCCGTCCTCCACTGCACTCCCAGGCCATAGCAGAGAGTTGGACTGGAAGAGGGGCAACCAGGACAGAATCCAGCGCCCCGACCAGGTCTAGAACCCGGTGTGCCAGCGCCGCAGATGGAGGATTACCCTAGTGAGCCACGGCGCCAGCCTAAAGTTTATTTCAATTAGATCACTAAAATTTTTTAAATTGCAGTTTAAAAATTTATTATCTGGGCCGGCACTGCAGCTCACTAGGCTAATCCTCCGCCTAGCGGCGCCGGCACACCGGGTTCTAGTCCCGGTTGGGGCACCGGATTCTCTCCCGGTTGCCCCTCTTCCAGGCCAGCTCTCTGCTGTGGCCAGGGAGTGCAGTGGAGGATGGCCCAGGTGCTTGGGCCCTGCACCCCATGGGAGACCAGGAAAAGCACCTGGCTCCTGGCTCCTGCCATCGGATCAGCGCAGTGCGCCGGCCGCAGGGCGCCGGCCGCGGCGGCCATTGGAGGGTAAACCAATGGCAACGGAAGACCTTTCTCTCTGTCTCTCTCTCTCACGGTCCACTCTGCCTGTCAAAAAAAAAAAAATTATTATCTGGGCTGGCTCCGCGGCTCACTAGGCTAATCCTCTGCCTGCAGCGCCGGCACACCGGGTTCTAGTCCCAGTCGAGGCGCCGGATTCTGTCCTGGTTGCTCCTCTTCCAGGCCAGCTCTGCTGTGGCCCAGGAAGGCAGTGGAAGATGGCCCAAGTCCTTGGGCCCTGCACCCCATGGGAGACCAGGATAAGCACCTGGCTCCTGGCTTCGGATCAGCATGATGCGCCGGCCACAGCACGCCGGCTGCGGCGGCCATTGGAGGATGAACCAACGGCAAAGGAAGACATTTCTCTCTGTCTCTCTCTCTCTCTCACTGTCCACTCTGCCTGTCAAAAATAAAAATAAAAATAAATTTATTATCTGAACCATTTTTATTAAAATTTATTTTCATTTTCTTTGATAGGCAGAGAGACACACAAAGAGAGACAGAGATAGATCCTCCATCTACTGGTTGACTTCCCAAATGCCCACAACATCCAGGGCTAAGCCAGGCCAAAGTCAGGAGCCAAGACCTCAATCCAGGTCTCCCATGTGGGAGACAGGGATCCAAGTACCTGAGCCATCATTTGTTCAACCTCCCAGAGCAGATATTAATAGGAGGAAGCTGGGGGCCGGCGCCGTGGCTCACTAGCCTAATCCTCCACCTGCAGCGCCAGCATCCCATATGGGCGCAGGATTCTGTCCCGGTTGCTCCTCTTCCAGGCCAGCTCTCTGCTGTGGCCCGGGAGTGCAGTGGAGGATGGCCCAAGTCCTTGGGCCCTGCACCCCATGGGAGACCAGGAGGAAGCACCTGGCTCCTGGCTTAGGATCGGTGCAGCGCCGGCCGTAGCGGCCATTTGTGGGGTGAACCAACGGAAGGAAGACCTTTCTCTCTGTCTCTCTCACTGTCTAATGCTATCTGTGAAATAAAAATTAAAACAACAACAACAACAACAACAAAAACAGGAGGAAGCTGGATGCAAAGTGGAGCCAGCACTCAAGCATGCACTCGGATCCACGTGTCTCAAACATTGCCTTAACCCCTGCTCCAGCTCAAGCATTTTTTTTAAGTTTATTTATTTTATTTGAAAGTCAGAGTTATAGAGAGAGAGGGAGAGACAGAGAGGGGTCTTTCATCTGCTGGTTCACTCCCCAAGTGACTACAACAGCCAGGGCTGAAACAGGCCAAAGCCAGGAGCTTCATCTGGGTCTGCCACGTGGGGGCAGGGGACCAGGTGCTTTTCCCAAGCCATTAGCTGGGAGATGGATGGGAAGTGGAGAAGCCAGGACTCGAACCGGTGTCCATATGGATGCTGGTGTCGTAGGCCACAGCTTTACCAGCCACCCCACAACTCTGGCCCCTGCACCATTTCTAAGTATATAGTCTGGGAGTGTCCAGTGTATTCGAACTGCTGTCCTACAGGTTTCTAGAAAATGTTTACCATGTAAAGCTGAAACTCTGCTTCCATGAGACATTAATTCTTTCTCTCTCTAGTCTTTGGCAGCCACCTTTCTACTTTCTATTTTAGAAACTTTATGTGAGACAGTCACGTCGTATTTGTCTTGTTAGGACTGGCTTGTATGGCTCAGTGTAGTGTGCTTAAGGTTCATACCCTTCCTGGTGTACAACAGATTTCCTTCTTTTTTAAGGCTGTGTAACAAACATTCCATTGTGTGGATAAAGCACTTTGTTCAGCCACTCATGTCGGTGGACACCTGGCTGCTCCTGCCTCTTCCCGGCTGTGAGCTACGCCACACTGAACACAGCCGTGCCATACTGCTTCAACATCCTGCTCTGAGAGGCTTGTTTTCAGTAAAGGCCTTTGGTAAAATGAAAAGAATAATAAAATTCAATCAACAAAAGTTTACTTAAAAATCAGATAATTTTGCCAGGTTAAAGACAAATGCTTACCTTTTCAGAATACTGTCTCAATTTCAGTATGGAGATTTAAAGCTTAGACTTTAATTTATATTGAAAAAAAATGAAAGAAGTCAAACGAAGTGCTTACTGTACCAAAACTGATGTTCAGCTTCAAAATCACTTGCACTAAATGATCTTCCCGTAAACATCCAAGGCAGCCTGGGGAGCAGCAGGGTGGGAGGATTGGCTTCTCACGCCCCTCTGATCCCAAACAACGAACTGAGCGTTGCAAAATAGCGAGCAGGGAGGATTCGGAAAGTTCCCAACACGGAATGATACGTGTCCAAGGTGAGATTTGCCAGTCACGCTGATCTGAACATTATACATTATACACTTGTATTGAGATGTCACACTGTACCCCATAAACATGTGTAACTACTAAGTATCCATCAAAAACTGAAAAGAAAATCGTAACTAAGTCAAAGACTGCTTGGGTGGTAGTATTCTGTCTGACGTGGACTTCGGATCAGCATGCGTCAGACACAATCTATGAGCCCATACTTTCTCACTCTGTTTTGAAAAATTGTCACAGTTTTGATATTTATTCCTGTGTTACACTTCCCATGTGATTAAAGCTGTATAATTTTAATCTAGTAATTATATGGAAAAATAAATGTAGCCTGTCTGATTTGCTACAGTAGGTCTCTTAAAAAGAATATCCTCTGAACACTGATCACATTAGATATACTAACAGTGAATAAATCCCTTGTAGAGGCAACAACACCGAAGCAATACATAGAAAGTGTTCAAAGCTATGTACTCTACACAATCTTGTGTACATACTCACCCTGGAATTCACAACTGATGTAAATATTACCAGTGAAGCACACACTTTCTCCACTTTCAAAAGCCAGTTATTTTTCAAGAGACTTCTCTGAATGCACAGCTACCTTACTCTGTTAGAACTCAGCTCCCTTGAGATAAACAGCACAGCAATAAAATAATTTTTAAGATTCCTAAATCTGTGGTCCTAATGTCCAATGGAAATAAGGAAAGTGGCACAGATGAGCTAACAAGATAATTTTAATCCTAACCCTCAAAAAATTGCTCTGTGATTTTGAACAGGTTATACTAACCAGTGCTCCCCCAGCCTCTGTAAGTAAACTGGCGACTCCTACAGCCTAATACCAATGAACGAGAGCCAGCTTTGGAATCAACTTGGGGGAAAAAAAAGGTAAATTCAGATCTCAGCCTCACAACATACACCATACACAAAAATTAGTACCAGCTTGGGGCTGGCGCCGTGGCTCACTAGGTTAATCCTCTGCCTGTGGCGCCGGCATCCCATATGGGCACCGGGTTCTGGTACCGGTCGCTCCTCTTCTGGTCCAGCTCTCTGCTGTGGCCCAGGAGGGTAGTGGAGGATGGCCCAGGTGCTTGGGCGCCTGCACCTACGTAGGAGACCAGGAGGAGGCACCCAGCTCCTGGCTTCGGATCAGCACAGCGCCGACCATAGCGGCCATTTGGAGGGTGAACCAACAGAAGGAAGACCTTTCTCTCTGTCTCTCTCTCTTACTGTCTAACTCTGTCAGAATAAAAAAAAATTAAAAATTAGTACCAGCTCGATTACAGGTCTAAATGTAGGAAGTCAGGTGGGAGAGTGGAGTGGGAGACTGGTGCAAGGGCTTCACTCACAGCCACTGTGGGTGCACGCATCCCAGAGTCCGATCTACTCTGCTCTGACATGCTTTCTTGCTGATGCACAGTCTAAAAGGCAACAATAAGTGATGGTTCAAGTGGCTGGGTCCCTCCCACCCATGTGGGAGACCAGGATGGAGCTCCTGACTCCTGGCTTCAGCCTGGCCCAGCCTTGGCTGTTGCAGGCATTCGGGGAGTTGAACCAGCAGATGCAAAAGCACTCTCTCGTGCTCTTTCGGTCTCTCTCTGCCTTCAAATAAAAATAAATTTAAGAATTTCATCTGGAAAAATTAAAGATATTTTATGTTAAAGTAGGGCAGACTTCTCTATGCACAAACACGGAAACCATGAAGGCTGCCTTTTACTATGTAAAAATGTAAAAGTTTTATTGGCAAGAAAGATATTTCAGTGTTAAATAAGGACTGGAAAAAGATACTTAAGGCATATCAACAAAGGCTAACATGTAAAATTTATAAAGAGGGGCCAGTACTGTGGCACAGCAGGTAAAACTGCCACCTGCAGCGCTGGCATCTCATTGGGCATCAGTGCAACTCCTGGATGCTCCACTTCTGATCCAGCTCTCTGCTGTGGCCTGGGAAAGCAGTAGAAGATGGCCCAAGTCCTTGGGCCCCTACACCTGCGTGGGAGACCTGGAAGAAGCTCCTGGCTCCTGGCTTCAGATCAGCCCAGCTCCAGCCATTGTGGCCATTTGGGGAGGGAATCAGCAGATGGAAGACTTCTCTCTCTCTCTCTCTCTGCCTTTCAAATAAATAAAATAAATCTTTTAAAAAATTTATAAAGGGCTCCTACAAAACTATAAAATAGACAATCCAGGGTTTGACCCTGTGGTGCACTGGGCTAAGGTGCCACTTGCGATACTGGCATCCCACGTCAGAGCAACTCTTCGAGTCCTGGTTGCTCCACTTCCAGTCTAGCTCCCAGCTAGTGCACCTGGGAAAGCTGCAGATGATCGTCCAAGTACTTGAGTCTCTGCCACCCACGAGGGGAACCAGGATATGGTTCCAGGCTCCCAGCTTTGGCCTGACCCAGTCCTGGCCATTGTGGCCATTTGGGGAGTGAACCAGAAGATGGAAAACCTCTTGATGTCTCTGTCTCTCCCTCTCTCTCTGTCACTCTGCCTTTCAAATAAATACATCTTAAAATACACACACAAAGTAAAACATAAATGGTAAATAAACTAGCAAAATATATTCTATTGCTTAGTAAACAGAAAAATACAAATGAAAACAAAAGATGAAAGTAGCCAAAATTTAGAGATATTTTATTATTGCCAAATGTGGAGAAATGAATATTTCTACACACTGTTGAAAATTAAGACTGGAATAGCTTTTTTTTGGAAGGCAATTTGATAGCCATTACCTCAATAAAAAACACACATACCCACAGACAAAACAAAATATCCAAAACCAAACTCTATTCTACAGAAATATCCCATAAAGGTCTAAGAATAAATATATAAATAAAATATTATTTGTAATAATGAAGAGATGACAGCCATCAAAATATCTATCAGAGAAGGAAGCCCGCAGTCCACCCAGTCATGAGAATGCTCTGCAGATGTGGGACACAGTGAGACCAACTGCAAGAGGGTTCAAGTTACAGAAGCAAGGCTCAGAGATGCAGGCTGGGAAAAGACCTAGTTATTTTAAAATGCACAGACACAGTTTAGGGAGAAGAGAAGAGAAGGAGGGTACAGAAGTAGTTCTGTACCCACGTTTTTCTGAGTGCTTTATGGCAAATGTACATTACTTTTATAATTAAAAGACGAGCAAACGGGAATTTTGCAGGTCATTCAGTAACGTGCCACTTGTGGGATCTGGTGTGCAACAGTCAGTTCCTGGAGTCCCTCCCGAGATTTAATCACGTGTAGAAAGTACTGTAATAAGTAATAATCATTTGCCAATCACAGTTCTGATATTTAAAAAAAAAGTTTTCAACTTTATCACTGTTGCTGCAAACAAAAGAACACAGCACCTTGGCTCCCCTGTCTCACAGCCACAGTGGGCAGGTTCAGGGGGAGGGTCCCTCGTGCAGACTCCGGTCTGCCTCACCACTGCAGCACAGGATGGCCAACCAGGTCCGAGGAAAGCAGAGACCGAACAGGATTCACCTGTGAAACGGCCGGGCTCCTGCACGTGCTGCTTCAGCCTGCTGGGCTCCGAGGCCCTTTATGAGCTTAGAGTACTGTGCTCGGGGGAGCTCATTCAGGGCAGGGCACCGCGGGTTTGTTGGGAAATGGCCACCCTCTAAGGAACAGAACTTTCATCTGTATTCTAAAAACAGGCTTGATACCACTTCCATTGTCTCGCTTGTATTTGTGAGACTTTGATCTCGACAGGCAAGGGCAGTTCTGCTAACCACGGTTCCTCCCAAGTACACGGAGCCCCAGGCTGACGAAGGATTTGAGAGAGTGATGCTATGTGCTCTGAAGTCAGTGAGACGTGGGTTCAAATCCCAAGTTCCACTTCAAGCTGCATCACCATGGGCAAGTCACCTACCCTGATCTCTGATTAAACTGGAGACAAATGACAGAGTAAAAACGTCTAAGCAACGTATCTAGTGCACAGAAACCCTTGACAAATAGAAACCGAGACTGTTACACGGCAAGACCTCTAACCAGAGTGGGTGGGGCAGGGGCCAGGGAGAGCACCGGAGCACCGTCCTGCCACTCCTCGGGACGAGATGCCAGGGAGGAACGCATTCCGTCAGCCCCATGCGGGAGCACCGTCCTGCCACTCCTCGGGACGAGATGCCAGGGAGGAACGCATTCCGTCAGCCCCATGCGGGAGCACCGTCCTGCCACTCCTCGGGACGAGATGCCAGGGAGGAACGCATTCCGTCAGCCCCATGCGGAATACAAGTGCGTCTGACAGAACACAGCAAAGTTGGGATTTATATTGTAAGCTATTTTTAAAACTGCCTGGTCAGCAAATTAAACCAGCTGTGAAAATATCCTGGTTTCCATTCACAACAAACAGGAGACAAGCCAGCCCCTCCACGACCCTGTCTCGTGGCAGTCCAGTCCGGCCGGCACAATTCATTCCCAGGGGTTTCAGAGACAGAATTTTCTTGAGAGAGATCAAAATTAAACTATTTTCTAGGGACGGAGAGAGTGAGGGAGAGACGTTTCTCTCTGCAGATTTTTGGTGAATTCCATGAATCACCAACCCATTCAATTCAGAAGACTACTATGTGAATAAAAATAGTGGTATGGCAGCAATTCAAGCCGGTCTCAACCGTCTCTCCTTTAAAAGGGCAAATGGAAAACCAGTCTGCTCTGCAGTACATTTTTCAAATTCTGTGACAGAGGGAAGAAAACAGTCTTCTCACTGCCCCCAAAAGCTAACCAGGTTTCAAACCAACCACCGCGTAGGAACTCAGAGGGGAGGGTCCTGAATTATTCAAAATGTTGGCTAAGTTGTATTATTTATAAATTCCTGTTCCTTTAGGAAAACAATTTGTTATTTAAACAAAGATCAGAAGTGTAAATAACCAAATGGAATAGAATTTCAGGAAGCACTATTCAAATAAATTCACAGTTGAAAGCCGGGGAACGGTCTATTAATTCTGTTCACTTCATGAAGACATTGCTAAGAAAAGGATGTACCACTTCACACGTTCTTTGGAAATCAACCAAACTGAATTGCTTTAATTTGGAACACCCAAGCCTTACAGCCTGTGCTAGGGCCTGACATACATTTTGCTTAGCCAAGTGTGAAAACCTCCAAAGCCACCTTTCTTGTCCCTCCAGTTAGTCACTCTATAAATAGAAGCGATGCATTAACAAATCACCAGAGCAAATGGTAAACTCCACAACGACATCTCCACGCCTCCAACGTACACAGCCCCAGCAAACACGCCCTCAGCAGGTTTCCCGAAGTGCTTCCGACCCTGTGTGATCCAACCCTTTTTAAATGAACTGTGACTCACTGTTTGCTTTCTTCACCAGGAGGCGGGGTCTTGCCATGCCCTTCCATTACAAAATCCTCCTGTTCCACCTGCAAAGGCAAGCACCACAGGTCAGCAGCAGTCGGGGACGCAGCGTCGACTCCCTCCAAGGTGCCAGGACCTGTCCCGTGCAGAAGCCAGGGCCACTTCACTGTGGGGCCCAGGACAGAAGCCCGGGCTAGTGGTTTTCAAACTCCATGTGTGCTTAAATCACTCCTTGGGTGACCAGATTTGCAGACCCAGAAGAGGAAGCCTATGGATTTACAGCTCCCTTTCACCGTGACACAGAATTACCACCTAGAACACATAAACCAACGAGCAAAAGACAACCTACTAGAAGTAACAGAGAATTTCACTGACGAGAACACATAGATGGTACCTAAACATATGTAAAGACGTTTTACAACTATTAGCTCGGCTAAACTTAAAAAGCCAGGCAATGCCAAGTGCAGACAAAGCTCTGGAGTAAAATCCTCACCCACTCCTAGAAGGCAGGTGAACTGGTACAACTACTTTGAAAAACAGGTTGCAGAGACCTGGTACATTTGAACATGGATTTATGGTACAAACTAGCAACACCATACACTTCTGGATATATACCCTAGAGAAACTTTTGCACATACTCAAAAATACTTACAATAGTATTACTTTTTTAAAATATTTATTTATTTATTGAAAGGCAGAGTTACAGAGAGAGAGATGGAGGTACAGAGAAAGATATTGCATGCGCTGGTTCATTCTCCAACAGCCAGGGCTGAGCCAAGCTGAAGCCAGGAGCTTGGAACCCCAGCCTGGTCTCCTATGTGGGTGGCAGGGGCCCAAGCACTTGGGTCAGGTGCCTAAGTAGGGAGCTGGATTGGAAGCAGAGCAGCTGGGACTTCAACTGATGTTCATATGGGATGCTGGCGTTGCAGGTATTTGTTTAACCCCACTGTACCACAATGCCAGTCCTAAAAACAGTACTATCTTTATTTTTATTTTATTTATTTTTATTTATTTGACAGGTAGAGTTATACTATCTTTATTTTTATTTTATTTATTTTTATTTATTTGACAGGTAGAGTTATAAACAGTGAGAGAGAGAGAGAGAGACAGAGACAGAGAGAAAGGTCTTCCATTGCTTCACTCTCCAAATGGCCGCTACGGCCGGCACTGTGCCGATCTGAAGCCAGGAGCCAGGTGCTTCCTCCTGGTCTCCCACACGGGTACAGGGCCCAAGCACTTGGGCCATCCTCCACTGCCCTCCGGGGCCACAACAGAGAGTTGGACTGGAAGAGGAGCGACCAGGACTAGAACCCGGCGTCCATATGGGATGCTGGTGCCACAGGTGGAGGATTAACCAAGTGAGCCACGGCACCAGCCCCCAAAACAGTACTATCTTTAACAGAAGAAATACAGAAGCAAATAGCCATTGACAGTAAAATAGATGAACGGGCTATTCTAAAACAATAGAACACTGCATTAAAATGAACTACAGTTACTCAGACTGGAGGAGTTAAAAAAATGTAGCAATAAGAAAAGATGCAAGTCACAAAAGAATACATTAGAGTATGGTTTCATTAATATCAAGTTGAAATATATGCATTTTTAACCACATAGACACATATATTATTTTTAAAAAATATTAAAAGGATGCTTAACATCATTATTTACCAGGGAAATGCAAGTCAAAACCACAGAGACAGCCTCTCATCTCAGGTAGAATGGCTATTCCCAAAAAGACAAAAAGTGAATGTTGGCAAGGATGTGGAGAAAGTGCTGCCAGCAGTCCCGACACCTGTGTGGGGTTTTCCTCACGAGACTACAGACAGAACTAGCACGAGATGCAGCAGTCCCTCTTCTGAGTACATGGACGAGGGAGATGAATCAGCACACGGAGGAGCCATCTGCCTGGCAAGCTCACCATAGCACTGTCCACAGCAGCCACAACATGGAGACAACACAAGTGCTGGTCGGCAGAAGAGTGGATAAAGATGTGTGGTAACATGGAATATTATACAGCCCTTAAAAAGAACGAAATTCTGTCATTTGTAGCAATATGGATGGAACTGGAAGACTGTATTACGTGGAACAAGCCAGACACAGAGGAGGGAATGTGGCTGCCAAGGAAGCAGGGAGGGGACCAGGGTTACCAGAGCCTGGGGGTGCTTGGGGAGAGGGATGGGGGAGGTGGCTAATGGTGCAGAGCTGATGGGAGGAGTAACTTCTGGTGCTCTCCATCAGCAGAACTACCTGGATGACAATCAGGGCGCCAGAGCGGGAGGCGCTGGCCGTGACACCTACCCCGATCTCATCAGTGCACCAATCATACCACTCGACCCACATATGTGCACAACTAAACAGTCCAAGTAAAAAGAAAGAGAATGACTAATGCAAAATGCAAGTTGTCTTGGGGAGGGATGTGGTCCAGGAGGGGCGTGTGGAGTCTTCTGGGGTGCGATTATGTCCCATGTCTTGGTGTATGCAGTAGGTCTAAGGATTTCCTCACAATTCTTTTACTGTGTCCGCACATTTTAACATCTATACATAGTTGATACAAATTTTCAAAGGGAAAAAAGTATTTTACTGTTCCAGATTGTTCACTGATCAGTAAAGGAAGATAACTGATAGAAACAGAGCTACCTTTACAAATGGGATTACCAGTCCTACGAAAATTCCCCTAAAGGTACAATGCTTAAAAATCAGATAGAGGGGCCAGTGCTGTGGTGCAGTGGGTTAAAGCCCTAGCCTGCAGCACCGGCATCCCATATGGGCACCGGGTTCGAGTCCTGGCTACTCCTCTTCCAATCCAGCTCTCTGCCATGGCCTGGGAAAGCAATGGAGGATGGCCCAAGTTCTTGGGCCCCTGAACCAGTGTGGGAGACCTAGAGGAAGCTCCTGTCTCCGGCTTCGGATTGGCTCAGCTCTGGCCGTTGTGGTCTTTTGGGGTGTGAACCAGCAGAATGGAAGACCTCTCTCTTTCTGACTCGACCTCTCTCTGTAACTCTTTCAAATAAATAAAATAATTCTTTTGAAAAAAAGTCAAGGCCCGGCGCTGTGGCGCACTGGCAAGTGTTGGCATCCCACATGAGGCCAGTTCGAGACCCAGCTGCTCCACTTTGATTCAGCTCTCTGCTATGGCCTGGGAAAGCAGTAGAAGATGGCCCCTGCACCCGCGTGGGAGACCCAGAAGAAGCTCCTGGTTCCTGGCATTGGACCAGCACAGCTCTGGCTGTTGCAGCCAACTGGGGAGTGAACCATCAGATGGAAGACCTCTCTCTCTCTCTCTCTCTCTCTCTCTCTCTCTCTCTCTCTGCCTCTCCTTTCTCTGTGTAACTCTGACTTTCATTGGGGCCCCCATTGTGGTGCAATGGGTTAAGCTGCCACTTTGTGATACTGATACATTGGAATGCAGGCTCAAGTCCTGGCTGCTTCACTTCTAATTTAGTTTTCTACTAGTATTCCTGGGAAAGCATCAGAAGATGGCCCAAAGTGATTAGGCCCCTGCCATCCATGTGAGAGACCCGGAAGAAGCTCCTGGCTCCTGGCTGCAGCTGGACCAGCCCCAGCCATTGCGATAGCCATCTGAGGAGTGAACCAGTATATGGAAGATCTTTTGTTTTTTCCACTCCGTGTGTGTGTGTGTGTCACTATGCCTTTCAAATAAATAAGTAAAACTTTAAAAAAGAGGGGCCAGCATTGTGGTGTAGTGTGTTAAACAACCGCCTACAGTGCTGGCATCCCCAACTGGCACCGGTTCGATTCCCAGTTCCGATCCAGCTCCTTGCTAATGCACCTAGGAAAGAAGAGGAAGATGGCCCATGTGCTTGGGCCCCTGCACTCATGTGGGAGACCTGGAAGAAGCTCTCGACTCCTACTTCAGCTGTTCTGGCCATCTGGGGGAATAAACCAGCAGATGGAAGATCAATCTCTTTCTGTGTGTGTATCTCCCCCTCTCTGTTAACTCTGACATGAATAAAAATAAATAAATCTTTAAAAAAAAAGAAATCAAATAAACTAAAAAAAAAAAACTACATATTCAGGGAAATAGATGAGAGTATCCCCAACTCAGCCACGTATAGTTCATTGCTTACAGACCTAATAACCCAGGAGACAGACAACAGTAACACAGAAGAAACAGCACAACAAAATGCAAACCAAGGCTTTCCAGTCCACCACCCTTTCAATACTACAGAAGATGAATAATATTAGAGAAACTAAGTTTCTTTTCTTTTTTTTTAAAGATTTATTTATTTGAAAGAGTTACACAGAGAGAGGAGGGGTGTGTGTGTGTGTCTTCCATCTGCTGGTTCATTCC
Organism: Oryctolagus cuniculus; assembly: GCF_964237555.1. Lineage (NCBI taxonomy): Eukaryota > Metazoa > Chordata > Mammalia > Lagomorpha > Leporidae > Oryctolagus > Oryctolagus cuniculus. The sequence goes on along the minus strand of NC_091442.1, from coordinate 116,292,590 downwards.
CCAACTGGTAGTAATGGCCGGAGCTGCACCGATCCAAAGGCAGGAGCCAAGAGCTTCTTCCGGGTCTCCCATGTGGGTGCAGGGGCCCAAGGACTTGGGCCATCTTCTACTGCTTTCCCAGGCCATAGCAGAGAGCTGGATTGGATTGGAAGTGGAGCAGCCGGGTCTAGAACTGGCGCCCACATGGGATGCCAGTGCTTTAGGCCAGGGCATTAACCCGCTGCGCCATAGTGCTGGCCCCAGAGAAACTAAGTTTCAAAAACCACAGAAAAATGAGAGGTTTACACTTTATTTCCATTATAAATTGAAATTAGGGGAAGCGAAAGGGCACACAACGTGCACATTGTGAAATTCAAACCAGATTTAATTACGTACTTATTTATTCATTTGAAAGGCAGAAAAAGAAAGAGACAGAGACGGAATCTTCTGGTTCACTACCCAAATATCCACAATGGCCAGGGCCTCTGGGCCAAAGCTGGGAACCAGGAACTCTGGTTCTCCCACATGGGTGCAAGGGACCAAGTACTTGGCCTCATCTGCTGCCTCCCGGGAACACAGGCAGGAAGGTGGATCAGAAGCAGAGTAGCTGGAACTTGAACCACAGCCTCTGATATGGGATGTGGGTGCCCCAAGTGGTGGTTTAACGTGCTGAGCCGCAACAGCTGTCCCCATATTCAGCGTTTATTTAAGCAGCAATGACAGGAATAACTGGAAAACCCCAGCTTCAGGAACATCCTTTATGTTGGCTGCCAGACCTTTGATTCCAGTCCCAATGTTCTGTGTTCAAGGTTTTTCTACTTGGAGGGCCTGAAAGGTCCAAAACAAACTGCATGTGCACGTCCAAGTCTCCTCACCTCTTTAAATCCCATCATCTACATGAGTGGCATCACCACTCACTGAGTCCCAAACGGGAACCTGTAATTGTACCAGATGCCCTTCTCTTCCCTCCTTGACCCCATATTCAAGAGATCACAAAGTGCTGCAGCGTCTGCCTCTGACACAGCTCTCACATCCCATTCTGTATCCCTTCTAACTGCCAGGGTCTCCACATTTCACTATTACGAAAGCCTCCTCGCTGGTCTTTATGCTGCTGGGTCTCATCCCACTGCAATCCACTCTCCAAATCACTCGCAGGTGAGCCTCTCTAAGCGCAGCTCTGGCTGCACCCCTTCCTGCACGCTCACTCTGCAGAGCAGTGAAGCTCCGCTCTTGTGCCAAAGCCATCTCTTCATCTGCCTCTGCCCCATTCACCCATTTTCTAAAGCCCTGGTGGCACAGGCACTGTGCCCTCAGCCTCTGTGCTATTATACACAAGGGGGCTTCCAAAGTCTGCGGAGCAGCAGGTGTGGGCCCAGTGGTTCAGATGCTGCTTGGGTCGCCCATGCTGGGACGCAAGGGTTTCTAGTCCTGGCTTTATGCTAATGACCTGGCTGTTGCGGAAATCTGGGGAGTGAACCAACAGATGGGAGATCTCTCTGGTTTTGTCTCTGTCTCTCTGTCTCTCTAATACATTTTGTTTTCTCAAAAGTTTGTGGAAATGTAATTAAAGAATAATACAAAAATTCTATGAACTCCACAAAGCTCCTTGAGATATGCATATTTGTAATGTGGCCTCCAGTGAGATACACTGATCTGGCCACTACCCCCAGACCATCTCATATATACTTCAAACTACTGCACATTCCTTTAAATGCCACGGCCTGCTTTTCCCAGAGGACAGGACCTCTTTCACCAGGCTGACTCCTGCCTCCCACTCTCCAGCACTCTCCACAGGAAGGCAATGAGAGTGGTGCGGGAAGATCACTGCTCCCTGCTTTTCTCAAGTCCATTTCCAAACACTCTGAATCCTCATTTATCTTTTCTACAAGTTTCTTGTACAAATATACTTATTTATTTTATTTTGAAAGGTGGAGTTACAGAGGCAAAGAGAGAGAGAGAGGGATCTTCTATCCACTGCTTCACTCTCCAAATGCCTACAATGGCCAGAGCTGGGCCGATCTAAAGCCAGGAGCCAGGAGTCCTCCAGGTCTCCCATGTGGTGCAAGGTCCCCAGGACTTGGGCCTTCTTGTACTGGATTGGAAGTGGAGCAGCTGGGACTCGAACTGGCATCCATATGGGATGCCAGTGCTGCAGGCCAGGGCTTTAACCCACTGCACCGCAGCACTGGCCCCACAAATATATTTAACGTGGTAATTTAGCCACTCCTTCATATGTTTTTGGGAGTTTTAATATTCAGATTCATAAAAATTATAGCCTATCTTTACCTTTCTCCTATCGCTCTTCATTGATTCAACAATTACTTGTGGAGAAATTGCTAGGCACTATGCTGACATGATAAAGACAGCATCAGTCCCCAAAAAACTTACAGATGGGGGCAGGCACTGCGCCGAGCAGTTAGGATGCCTGTGACCCACCTTGGAGTTCCTGGGTTCAATTCCCATCTCCATCTGATTCTAGTTTCCCCTGGGAGGCAGCAGTCATGGCTCAAGTAATTGGGTCTCTGCCACCCATGTGGGAGGCCTAGGTTGAGTTCCCAGGCCCAGGCTTCGACCTGGCCCAGCCCCATCTGTTGCAGGCACTTGGGGAGTGAACAGCAGATAGCAACTCCCTCTATCCCTCTGCCTCTCAAATAAATAAATAGAAATGTAAAACCTTACAGATCAGCAAAAAAAGGTGAAAAAAACTCTGGTTGTTGGTATACTGTGAGGAGGCGAGAGCACTTCACGAAGCCACAGGAGGCAGACACTCTGGACCCCCGCTGGCCAGGCGGCCCCTTTACCTGCTGCACCTGGGAAGGGCCGCACCACCGACCTGCAGCAGGCTGCACACACCTGGACCATTTCTGAAATCTATCTGAGCAGGACTGCTGCTCCCTTCTTCCACCTGACCCCGGGGGGAGGAGTGCTCCTCCTGACTACTGGTCCCAGGGCTCTCCTCAGAGTCCTCCCAGATGCTCCCTCTTCAGCACCCTGGGCTGCCAACACCGCACCTGCTCTCTGCAGGTCACCCCCTTACCGACCCTCCCCTCTTTCTCTTCTGCTCTTAGAGTACACAGAGCAGCCGGAGAAAGTTACAGAGCTGGTTCCACTTGCGCTCGGCTCCCCTCACATGCAGCTCCTCTGCCTGCAAAGCCCTATTCACCTGTAGTGCAAGTGAACCTCCCCCCCAAGCTTCCAACAGTGGGGCCACAGTCACTTTTCTAGGAAGCATGTTCCCGCATTTCCTCCTCTGACCCTCCCAGGAGCCCTCCACATCCATCAGCAAGGCCCCCTGCGGCCCAGACACCCCTCCTCCACTCCCCTGGTAGAGGGAAACAATGTAATCTTTGTCTGCCTGGCCCAGGGGGGAACACTGGCTTCCTGGCTGGACGCTGGCTCACTCAGCACTTCCCAATGCCTCTCCTGTGCTCCACCAGGTTCAAGGACTGAATCCACCCCATGCCCTCAACGACTTACTTTTCCGGTCTCCTAAAAGAAGTGGAAGTTGGTCCCTGCCACTGGGCATGCTCCCTAGTCCCTCCTAGAGTTGTCCTAAGAGCCCCTTGTTCATCTCAGGACAGCAACCTGCACCTCCGCCCATGGCCCCGCCCCTCCCACAGCTCTCCAAAGCCAGCCCTACACTCCTGATGTTCACAACCAGGGTCTGGCTAGGATCTCACCTTCCCAGGGATCCTTCTTCCTCCTATTCTTTCCTCTTTTCCAGCAAATCAATCCCCCTCAACCTTACACATATTTTGCAATCACTATCATATTTTGAAAAAATTATTTTTGGCCTTGTGATATTCCCCAAATATCCTGTTTTAACCCTTCTTTTATTACCCAAAGCTTCAAATGATACCCCACTACTTCCATGTTCTCCTGCTGATCTGACATAAAATGCATACATTTGTAGCAAAGTAATACACACACACACACACACACACAGACACGTGATTTTGAAAGCCAAATGATATTATCACAGGGTTACTTCTTTTTTAAATTGCTCTGACCCCTGCCCCCCAACATGCACCTCTCCGCCCCCAGCCTCCCAAAGTTCAGTCCCCACTTTTGTTTAAATCAATATTCACCACTTCCAGTGCTATCACAAAGCAAGTAACAGGTACAGCAGAATCATGTGGAATGGTATAATTAAATTTCCTTCCTTGTATTATCTTTGATCTTCCCTGAAACCAACAATTATTGCTTCCTCATTTTATTCTTTCTCGCTCCCCATTTTTTTCCCTTAGTATCTGTTAAGTATTTCTCACTAGTTCTCCTCTTCGTCTGTTCACCTCAGGTAATCTAACCTACCAGCTTCCTCGGCCTGGGAGGCGCCTGGTCCTCAGGGGTTTCTCTGACCTGTCCTTGGCTCTCCAGAAGCACAGGTTCTGACATCTGCCAGGACCAATCCCCCCTCATCTCTGCATTCCTGCCTCTCCCCAAGGGTCAAGTGTGTTTCCCAGACCCCTTCTCTTTCACGGCTCATTCCTTGGTTTAGTGGAGCACAGATTCCAGAGACTTCCTGGTAAAAGATGTATAAAGGTGTTTTTTGAGGTCTTGAATGACAGAAATGACCTCATTTTGTCCACACAAATAACCCTTATTTTACTGACGTGCTTACCGGAGCAGCTGAAGGTAGTCAGTGTTTTTGCTTCTAAACTTTCGCAGGGTGAAGGTCCCTCTGTTTCCCAGCTCCAGGGTTGCTCATGTAGAAGTTCTAAGTCATCGTCCCAAGTCCTAATATTTTGGATGTGACCTTTTTCTTCTCTAGGAATTCACAAGATCTTCTCTTTGTCTGATAGTTTTCTACAAATGCAAACCACCCAGTAAGGTTCCTTTTCTCACTTATTGAACTGATACTGGCTAGGTCCTTGCAATCGAGTTTCGTGGAGTTTGGTACACATCATCCAGCATCCAGTCATCCCTGTCCACTCACTGACATTGAAGACTAAGGCCACAAGAGAGTGAAGGCTCCTTTTGTGTGTGGAGGAGGGCAGCCGGGCTGTGCATCCAGCAGTCAGCTTCCTTGAGGGTGGTCAGGAAGGGACGCAGGACTTCTGTTTCACTGGGAGAACCCTCAGACGGCTTGCATCTGCAGATCCATTCCCTGCAGTGTTGTTTAATTGCCAATGCACCCCTCAATCCTCAGCCGGACAGCCGGAAGACAGCTTCCAGTTTTGGGACTGGCTTGGGGAAGAGAGCTGGCTCAGTCTCATATCCGCATAGAAACTTTTATTTAATCATTGTTTTTTCTGGGTAATAAACTTACGTTCACCCTCAGTTTTTCTCAGTTTTCTGCCCAAGAACAGGAGGACAGCCCTCCATTTGCATGTGAGGGGCAGGGTACCTGGCGCCTTGATGCTTCTGACTTCTTCAACTAACTCTGCTGCTTTTCATATTACTACAAAAGCTTCCTAGCTTCTAAAATTGTGTTGGGTATCTCTTATCTGCTTCATCTTCTCTTCTATTCACATCTTCCAGCTAAAATCATTTGTAAAAAGACTTTCAGTGGGAGGCTGGCACTCTGGCGTGGCAGGTGAAGCTGCCGCCTGCAACATCAGCATCCCATATGGGTGCCGGTTCAAGTACTGGGTGCTCCACTTCAGATCCAGCTCCCTGTTAATAGTCTAGGAAAGTAGGGGAAGATGGACCAAGTGCTTGGGCCCCTGCCAAACTCCTGGCTCCTGGCTTCATCCTGGCCAAGCCTGGGCCATTGCAGCCATCTGGGGAGTGAACCAGTGGATGGATGATCTCTCTCTGTCTCTCTCTTTTCTCTTTATAATTCTAACTCTCAAATAAATAAAACTTTATTAAAAGTACTTTCAGTAGAATTTAAAGGGCAACAGATTAAGAACTGGATTTAATCTACCATGTCCAGGCCTAATTTTTTGCCTCTACTTTTTCTACTCTTCTAAAACTGCTCTTTTCAATGTCGACAACAGATTTTTTGTTGTTGGCTGCTTCCTTTTGAAAAAAGTTTGGATTTTAAAGGTTGTATGAAGTGTAACTGACATAAATATGAGAGTACTTCCGGGAGTTCTTGGAAAATGGAATTAAAAGGTAGTTTTATTGGGCTGGTGTGTGGCCTAGTGGCTGAGATGCCTGTGTCTCAGTGGAGTGCCTGGGTTCCTGACTCTGGTTCCTGACTCCAGCTATCCACTAATGCAGATTGTGGGAGGCAGCTGTGATGGTTCAAGTAACTGAGCTTCTGCCACCCACATGGAAGGCCTGGATTGAACTCCTGGCTCCTGGCTTTGGCCCCGTGCTAAGCATTTGGGGGGTGAGCCAGCAGACAAGAGAAGAAGTCTTTCTGTTTCTATGCCTCTCAAATAAGTACAGAAAACATTTAAGTTTATCTTGCTGTGAAAAAAATGTGAATGCTATGTGTAGTTTTTTCATAATATCCATTTTCCATTAACTTTCTGAAGACCCTTTGTATATTAAGCTCCATGTAGTCAAAGTACATAATGTGGTTTTCACTGACATATATGTACACACACACAGAAACATCAACACAAGAAAGACAACATGTCTGACACCCAAAAGGCTCCTTTGTGTCCCTTTTTTCTGTCTTTCTCTTCTGGGTCAGGCAGCCATTGCTGCACTTTCTGTCATGAGTTTGCATTTTCTAGAGCTCACATAAGTCCGTATCAGATAGCATGGCCTCTCTCTCTGGTTCCCACTGCTGAGCATAATTATTTTGAAGCACGTGGCTTAACGTACTGCTAATTCATTTCTCTTCCACAGTGAGCAGTATTCCACTGCTTCGAATACACCACGACCTGATGAATGTCTGGGCTGCTTCCAGATTTTGGCTTTTACAGATAAAGCTGCTGTCGACATCCACTGAGAAGTCCTCATTAAGATGTACACCTTCTTTTTTGTTGGGTAAATACCATAAACCTTGAGGCTCAAAAAATGGAAACTGATCACCTCACAGTTCTGGAAGTTCGAAACCTGTACTCCAGGTGTAGGCAGGGCTGGCCTGAGGGCTGAGGGTGAAGAATCTGGCTTGCAGACAGCTGCCTTCACCCCACATGACGCCTTGCCTGCCTGCCGGTCTCCAGGTCCACGCTCTCCTCTTTCATAAGGGCTCTATCCTGGACCACCTCTGAAGAGACCCTGCTCCAAACCTGCTCACTGCTAGCACAAGTACGTAGAAACACAGCTGTTATTTGTGCACCAACTTTGCGGACTACAACTTATTCACTGCTCACTTCTGGAGTTTCTGTCGGATTTTCTACATGAGACAATCATGTGGACCACTAATAAGATACTCTAATTCCTCATTTCCAATTTGGATGCCTCTTTTTCTGGCCTTGCTCTCACGGCTACAACCTCAAGTACAAACACAGTTTTGAACAGGAGTGGGGGAATTGTTCGTCCTTTTTCTTTGTTCTTAATCTAAAAGATAAAGCATTCAGTCTTTCACTATTAAATCTAATGTTAACTGGGGCAAGGATCCAAATCCTTGAGCCATCACCGGCTGCCTTCCAGGTGTGCACCAACAGGGAGCTGGAGTCAGGAACAGAGCTGTGACTCGAGCCCAGGCTCTCTATACAGGATGCAGGCATCCCAAGTGAAGTCTTAACCACTGCTCCAAGGCCCGCCCTCCACAAGGCGCTCCGCAGTGTACAGCTCGGGCTGTGGAGACTGTTCACACCGCTCTGCGGCCAGCACCACCATCTATCTCCAAAACTTCATCTTCCCCAACCGAAACATCTGAAACTCTGGGCTCCTTCCAGGGGTGGGGAACATCTGGCCCACAGGCTGTGGAATCATTTGGTCTGTCTCTGCCAAGGCAACCACAGGCAGGACCTGAAATTCAATAAACCTACAGCAGCCTAATTTTAAGTTGATAATTTTAAATGTCCTGCAAATGATGTTATAAATATCCAAATGGTGCCTGGCAGAATAAACGCTTCCCATGCCTGCTAGCAGTGACGCTGTCTTCATTCCTCGCTCCCACCAGTCCCGGTAAATCACCACTCTACCTTCTGTTTCTATGAATCGGGTCCTCCAGAACCTTACGTAAGTTAAATCACTTGATTTTTATCTTTGTGACTGGCTCATTTCCCTTGGTGAACTATCTCAAGGGTCACCTGTTTTGTAGCGTACACCAGAACTCCCTTCCTTTTTAAGGCTGAGTAGCACCCCATCCTAGGTACACAGCAAAATGTCTTGTCCACTGCTCACCCACTGTCAGGCCTGGAGCACACCACCTGTGTGCGGCTGTGAGCGTGGCTATACACCTATCTGCAGGCCTGCTTGCAGCCCAGTCTTCCTCACCACACGGAACGTCCGCTCTGGGCGGCCGTTTCTCCCTGCCCTCTGAATGACGTGTAACACAGCAGCCAGCCACCTCTCCCCGCGTAAATCTGCTTTGTCCTGGGCTGCACTCTCCGGCTGCTTCTCCTCTCCTTCATCCACCTTAGGGTCTCTGGGTCATTCCTGACTCAGAAAGCTCACGTGTGGTTGTGAGAGCTTCCTCCCTGCCACTCGGGCATCAGCTCGAGAGCCAACTCCTGGAACAGACGTTGTCCTGCCGGCCCTGGCAAACAGCTTCCATGTTCACTCTAGCTTAGCACTCTTGTCCATGTGTCTTGTCACCTGTCTCCCCACAAAGAATGCACATTCTTTGAGGTACACACCTTCAAAGTCTTATTCACTACAAACCTGACAAAAAGAGATTTGAGGTAGGTTTGCTGCTTGAAAGATCTCTCTGTTTCCTTCTTTTAGGATTGTCTAAACATGCATTTCCCCAGGTTCTGTCCTTGGACCTCTCTGTTCACATTCAGCCACAGCAATTTCATCTAATCTCATAGTTCCAACTGTTAATTTTTAAATTTATTTATTTGAGAGGAAAAGAGACAGAGCTCCCCTGTGCTGGTTCCTTTCCCAAATGCCTGCAATAGCCAGGGCTGGGCCCAGGGTTGGGCAGAGCCAAATTCAATCCAGGTCTACCACATGAGTGGCAGATACCCAACTACTCGAGCTATTACTATTGCCGTCCAATGTCCGCATTGGATAGAAGCTGAAATGCGGAGCTAGGACCAGGATCTGAACCCAGCTACTCCAATGTGGGGCATGGGTGACTTAATTGCTAGGCCAAATGCCCAGCTCTCAACTATTAAATTGAGTGATTCCCAATTCTTCATCTCCAGCCCTGTCCTATCCTGGCTCCACCCCATAACTGTACCTGGTTGACAGACACTGCCATGTGGGCAGCACCCCAGTGTCTCCAACTCAGCTTGCAACACCCTTCTCTCATCCCCACCCACTCACCAACAAACCAATAAAACAAACAGGAAGACACCTTCCATATAATACCCAAATCAAGGGTTATCTTCCCCATCACGGCACTAACATCCAGAAGGAATTCACTGCTTTGACACAGGCTCACGTTTAACACCAACGTCATAACCCAAACTGGAGGGTTACCTCTCTCAACTGAAAGTTCCGAGCAGGCAAAGGCCACATCTTACAAAATGTTACATGCCCATATGCTGGACAACAGCGAACACGATTTCCCAGTTAAGCGTCTGTTGAATTAAATAATTAACTGAGTGACTACCAAAGTTTATCAGCTGGGCCAGCACTTGAGCCATCCCCTGCTCGTCTCAGGGTACAGGAAGCTGGACCAGAAAAAGAGTGGGCACTCAAAATCCCACGCTCTGATCTGGGCTGCGGGCATAACGAGTGGCGATTTTAATGGCTGCACCAAATGCCCACGTCAGACTTTTTACAGAGCGTAACTTTCATGTTTAACTTCTGAAAGTATGGATACACTGGACAGATGTCTGGGTAACTGAATTAGTTCTACTCAGTTCTCTCTTTCACATGCACAGCAGGGAAATCCAATCAGCCCTGCAGAGAATATAGAGAACCGTGGGAAGAGAAGAGAATCGTCACCGTTCTGCAGAGCCTGCGTGCAGGGGTTTCTGAGTCCCCGGGGATGCCGCTCCGTCTCCCCTCAGTCACTACGACAGACGCACCCAGGCCAGCAGCACTTCTGAGAATGAGGCAGGTCACATGGAATTGCATCCTAGCGGCCACTCTGGAGAGTAAAACCAGTTCTAGACTAACGTGAGGCTCTCAGTAAATGCCTGGAGAAGGGCGAGAGAGGAGGGGAAGGGCTGAAAACAAATAAAGAGAAATGGAAAGAACCCTGGCGTGCCGTCTAGGGTCTGCCTGCAGCAGTGCCTCAGGGCCCGCTGCACCGGCACTGTTCTGTCTTCCCAGTAGAGCAAGACACTGTCCTATACTCAAGGGATCAGGATCCGTGCTTCCCAACTCCTGAAGAACAACATCTCTCTCCAGGAAAAACTAAGGAAGATGTTGCGCATTAAATCCTCATTCTCCACGAAGCCTCCTGTACCAGCCCTGCCCACTCCTAGGCAGCCCTGATTTCTACCGCACAACACTCACCTGGGCACTTTGTAAACCATACTGACCTCAGTTATTAACTATGATTTAAAAAAAAAAGAATCATTTATTTACTTGAAAGTCATAGTTACACAGAGAGAAGGAGAGGCAGAGAGAGAGAGAGAGAGAGAGAGAGAGAGATCTTCCATCCGATGGTTCACTCCCCAGTTGGCTGCAACGGCTAGAGCTGCACGGATCTGAAGCCAGGAGCCAGAAGCTTCTTCTGGGTCTCCTACGCAGGTGCAGGGGCCCAACAACTTGATCCATCTTCTGCTTTCCCAGGCCATAGCACATAGCAGGGAACTGGACTGGAAGTGGAGCAGCCAGGTTTCGAACCGGCACCCAAATGGGATGCCAGTGCTTCAGGACAGGGCTTTAATCCACTGCACCATAGCACTGACCCCCCCCCCCCAACTATGCTTTTTAGAACATATTTAGTTTCCACTGTTGGGGGGGAGGGGCAAGGAGAGGAAAGAGAAGAATGGTTCACTACTGGTTCACTCACTAAATGCCCACAATAGTCAGGGCTAGGGGCCAGGCCAAAGCCAGGAGCCAGGAACTCCATCCTCGTTTCCCAAGTAGGTGGCAGGGACTCAAGCACTTAAGGCATAATCTGCTGCCTCCCAGGAGTATTAGCAGGAAGCCAGACAGGAAGCAGAGGCGCTGAACTTCACTCAGCACTCCGACATGAGTACAGGCATCCCAAGCAGCAGCTTAACCTGTTGTGTCACATGTCCACCCTCCTTTTCTCAAATGTTTGTTTATTTTTCATCTATTTGAGAGAGAGAGAGAGAGAGAGAGAGGATATTAACTATTCTTAACATTTTATCTCTGACTTCAGTTCCTCAACTTTCCCTTAATAAGAAATCTGAACTTGTCATTTTGGGTACTCCCCCAGTAGCGACGACTTCTATCTCCCAGACAACATGAAGAAAGCCTAACCCACTTTCTTCCTTTCTTCCTCCCAACACGCGTTACCACCAAACAGAAGTGAGCGAAGCAGAGTTCCCTCTGGTTTGTAAACCTGACGCACCCTTTGCACACTCTGCCTTCCCGGTTTCTTCTCTCTCTTCTCAATGTGCACAGATGTCCTGCAGTTTGGAATCTTCCACTAACTCCATCTCCTTTTACTTCCAAATTTTCTAAAGATGCATGGGAGATGTTAGCCACCCTCTTCCTTTTTTACCATTTAATCTCCCTTTGACCCATAAACCCTGGTTTCTGCTCTTCCTCCCCCAGTGAAATGGCACGCTTCAACTCCATTAGTAAGTTCTTTTTAAAATCTTTCCTATAATGGAAAATTTCAAACATACACAAAACAAATACAAAGGCACCCCAATGTAACCTATCCCTAAGCATCAACAGGTGTCAACACTCTGCCATTCTGTTCCACCCATTCCTCTACCCTACTCTCCACTCCTACTCAATTGTCACTCTTACAGTTTCATCAGATAAAACGTACCTATGTTTTAATTTTAATATTTTATAAAATTTTTATTTATTTGAAAGGCAGAAAGGGAAAGAAATCTACCAGCTGGTTCATTTTCCAAATGCCTTCAACAACCAGGGCCTGGGCCAGGTTGAAGCCAGGAGCATGGAACTTAATCTGGATCTTCCCATGGGAGGGACAGGACCCAGGTACCTGAGCCATCATCTGCTGCCTTCCAGAGTGTGCATTTGCAGGAAGCAGAATGAAAAACAGAGCCGGGACTCAAACTCAGGAATTCTGATATGGGGTGTGGGAAGCTGTGTCTTGAACCACTGTGCCAATCAATCCCCTCCCCCCAATTCCTACAACTGTGTTTGATTATAATTGTATATAGCAGCCCTATCAGATGTAGAACATATTCATCTCTCCAAAATATCTTCTGGTTTTCTTTCTCTTTTACTAGGTGTGTGTGTGTGTGTGGTTTTTTTTTTTTTTTTTTTTTTTTTTTAAAGATTTATTTATTGGGGCCAGTGCTGTGGTGCAGCAGGTTAATGCCCTGGCCTGAAGCACCGGCATCCCATGTAGGCACCGGTTCTAGTCCCGGCTGCTCCTCTTCCAATCCAGCTCTCTGCTATGGCCTGGGATAGCAGTAGAGGATGGCCTAGGTCCTTGGGCCCCTGCAGGGCATGGGAGACCTGGTAGAAGCTCCTGGCCCCTGGCTTCGGATCGGTGCAGTTCCGACCGTTGCGGCCAATTGGGGAGTGAGCCATCAGATGGAAGACCTCTCTCTCTCTCTGCCACTTCTCTCTATGTGTAATTCTGACTCTCAAGTAAAAAATAAATAAATCTTAAAAAAAAAGAAAGATTTATTTATGGGGCTGACACTGTGGCAAACTGGGTAAAGCTGCCACCTCCAGTGCCGGCATCCCATATGGGCACCAGTTACAGTCCTGGCTGCTCCACTTCCTGTCCAGCTCTCTGCTATGGCCTGGGAAAGCAGTGGAGAATGGCCCAACTCCTTGGGCCCCTGCACCTGTGTGGAAGACCTGGAGGAAGCTCTTGGCTTCAGATCAGCCCAGCTTTGGCTTTGTGACTATTTGAGGAGTAAACCGGTGATGGAAGACCTCTCTGTCTTAGTAGGGAGCTGGATAGGAAGTGGAGCAGCCAGGACTTGAACTGGCACTCATATGGGATGCCAGCACTGCAGGTGGCAGCTTAACCTGTTACATAACAGTGTTTACTCCTAATAATTCTTAAAAAAGGGCTGGCACTGTGGCACAGTAGGTTAAGTATCTGCCCTCCCCCTGCAACTCTGGCATCCCACACCAGGGTTCAAGTTCCAGTGGCTCTGCACCTGGGAAGGCAGCAGAAGATGGCCCGAAGACTTGGCCCCCACAATCCATGTTGGAGACTTGCATCAAGTTCCTGGCTCCCGGCTTCAGCCTGGCCTCGCCCTGTCACAGCCTTTTGGGTAATGAACCAGCAGATGGAAGATCTCTCTGTCTCTGTCCTTTCTGCCACTGTACAGTTCAAATAAAATAAATCTTTACAGGAAAACAAAAGAACAAAGCCAGATGCCACTTCTCAGCGCTCAGCCTCCCCGGCTCATGGCAGCAGCTGATGTTGCCAACAGCAGCTCTTCCGGAGCTTCTCTTGATCTCTAGGTGAAAAGTTCCCAACGCAGCTCTGCCTCCAAAGCATCCCACGTCCGAGGCCACCAGGGTTTCCTACACTTCTTGGGAGAGGCCAGGAGCTCTGACAGCTGCTCCTCTGTCCTCTGTCCAGAACGTGGCTCTTCCAGCTCTCACGCAGGAGGTGCCTGTCCTTTTGCTCTCATCCAGCTCCCTCCTTGACTGCCTGAGTTCACCCTCCCAGACACCCTACACGACAGGGCTTTATTTTATCTTCTGTGTAATACTTACCCTAACCTTTCGTTATCATCTTCACTTATATGTATTTATGTATCTCACTAAAATGTAACCACGTTGAGAATAGGAACTCTGTCTTTTTTGGCTCATGTTATATCCCTGATAACACATGCTTAAGATTGATTAGAAAAAACTTGGTTTAGCCCACAATCACTATGTTTGTAGAAAACTCCCTATTTGCCCTCATAAACAAATCTTTTCTGGTTTCTTCCTATTAACAGACATCCACATGTTACAGCGTCATAGTACTATGGCAATTTTCTGCACTAACATGAAATCATCCCAAATGTAAGGTTTAAACCCAAAAGAAAATATGTGGGGAGGGAGAAGGAGGCCACAAAAACCCAAACTAAACTAGGACTGACGAAGCTGAAGTTGTAAACGACTTCCTGAGGACAGAAGTGTCTAGTTACTCCAAGGATAAAAAGAATGGTCTTTCATCCTTAGTCTAGTTGATTCTGAACTGACACTTCAGTAATTAAAAAAAAAAATCAAGACAGCTAGTCTTTTCCCCCCAAGAAGAAGGCAGAAACTGAGCTTATGGCACAGTAACACCTTCTACATTGGTCTAGCTACAGGCTTACCAAGCAATTTCCCACAGTGTAAACGCACTAGCCAGAGGATCCAAGAACCCAGTCTTCCTTAATCTAGTATTTTGTTATAGATCAATAAACCAGGAACTTTGGAAGGGTAGACGCACCCTTCAGAAAGCCTGGGGTGTGGATCTTGAGTGTCCTGAGTGTGTGCTGCGTGTGTGTCTCACTGGTTCTGCGCAGCCTCGGGGAGAGGCAGGTGTACGTCTACAGCTCTGCTCTGGCTCAGGAGGAAGGAGCAGATCTGGTGAGAAAGAACAGCACAAGAGCACAGGACAGCACAGTCCTTCCGCTTGGCCCTGCAGGGGCTCACGAAGAAGTGAAAGTGACTGGGCAGGAGCAGTTGCTTCTCTGACCCCCTCAGAAAGTTCTGCAGAGGTGAGGAGGGCGTGGCCTCCCTAAATCCAGTGCTGGCACAGGCCAACAGGCAGTGAGGGCTGATGTGACAGGAAGCCGGTCACATTCTACTTCCTTTTCCAAAATTTTAATGACTTATTGATGTGAAATTTACCTAACATAAAAAGAACATTTTAAGATGGACAATTAATGTCATTTAGTATGCTTACAATTTTGTGAAACCCAAAACCTCCACCTGGCTCCAAAACATTTTCATCATCTAAACGGATACACCAGAGCCACTGAGCCGTCTGTGCCATTCACTCCTCAGTCCTCAGAAACCACCAGCCTGCTCCACACATGTCACCTAAATGAAGTCAAACAATGTGTGTCTGTCTGTGCCTGGCTTCTTCCACTCAGCGTGATACGTGGGGCTCCTGCTCCTGCAGAGACGACAGGCCAGGGTAGGAGGAACGGCGGCAGCACAGGGTCTTTCGGGTGGATCTGGGACAAAGGATAATGCAACCACGGTTCCTGTTCAGGAAACAGGAGACTCCCTCAGGAGCTCCCAGGGAGAACCAGAGACAACTTCGAGTGGGGAGAAGGACAGTGAGGGAGCAAGGGGATCCTAAGAGCTCCATGGAACCAGGCCAGGGAGGAGCCAAGGAAAAGCAGGACACAGAGGTGTGGAGGCACAGGCAGCCATGGTCACACAGGGTGTGTGGAAGACAGGTCCCCCAGCTTTACATGAGAAACCAGACGAACAAATGACCAACTAAAAATGCACCATGGAAAAGTGTCTAAAAATCGCTCGTGCCTACCCCTGCACGGCAGGATGAAGGGCAGGCTTCTGCCTTTCCTTTCTGTACTTCCAGCCTGTTTTAATTTTCCAAGGCTATGTAACTCTCCTAACAGAACTTAAAAGGTACAGTGCTAATACTCGAGACATGAACCGCCAAGTCCTCTGTAGCACAGTAAAGTCTGTTTTCAATTAGTCATGTAGCATAACAAAAATGTATACTGAAGAGAAAAAACTCTTTCTGGTCTTAGCTTAGGTCCAAATTTAAACCAATGTAACTTCTCCTGACACAAAACTCCCACTGTGCTCCTCCCCAGGCTCCACTGTCGACTTCCAGACAGGCCACCGGGTGGACACGATGCAACGTGCTGACCTTGGAACTGCCCTCTCCCGGCGCCTCCCCTTCCGTGGTCTGCATGGCAGTGGACGCTGCACGAGCTTGGTGGAAACACAGCCGCCGCCTAGGACACAAGAAAAAGAACACGTAAGGATTCAGGGTAAAAATTCTTTTTTTTCCAAAAGTTTAGACTGAAATCCTGTCACCAAGACCATTAAGCAGCTTAGTCCTGTGTGCGTGTGATGTGTGTGTGCATGTGTGGTACGTGCAATTGCATGCGTATGTGACATGTATGTGATGTGTCCACATATGTGCATGCACACATACATCTGAGGAAGGCAGGAGGGAGGTTGGACAGTGGGACACTCCCCACCGTGCGGCAGGATAGCAAGGAAGGGCTTGCGGCACTGGACACTGTCAGCTCTACATTTCTGTCCCTGTTTCACTTGGCTTCTGGCAGAGGCGATTGTGGAAATCTTGTTTTTTGGCTTTTTTTAAAAGATTTATTTATTTATTTGAAAGTCAGAGTTACACAGAGAGAAAAGGAGAGGCAGAGAAAGAAGTCTTCCATCCGCTGGTTCACTCCTCAATTGGCCACAACAGCCGGAGCTGCACCGATCTGAAGCCAGGAGCCAGGAGCTTCTTCCAGGTCTCCCACACAGGTGCAGGGGCACCAAGGACTTGGGCCATCTTCTACTGCTGTCCCAGGCCATAGCAGGGAGCTGGATCAGAAGTGGAGCAGCCGGGTCTTGAACTGGCGCCCATATGGAATGCCGGCACTGCAGGCAGTGGCTTTACCTGCTGTGCCCTAGTGCCAGCCCCAACTGTGGAAATCTTCAACAACGCTTAGGGATGTCAACCTGCAGAATGGATGCCCTGGGAAGATGTGCTGCAGTAGTCTGCACCACCTGGATACCAGGCAGGCTACAGGAACTGCGGGGCTTCTTGGCTTTATAATTTATGTTCAACATTTTTTAAATTGAAGTTAAGAAACACTTTAATGGCTAATCTCATCACTTTAAGCAAATATGCTTAATAAACTGCCAGTTAATTAAAAATTTCTTTTAATTTATTTATCATGAGGCAGAAAGGCAGACTGACAGACAGAGCTCCTGTCTTCTGGCTGACTCCCCAGATGCCCTCAACAGCTGGAGCTGGGCAATGGTCAGGCACGCAGTCCAGGTTTCCCAAGCAGGTAACAGGAACCCAATTATTTGACACATCACCACTCCTCCCAGGGTCCACATTAATAAGAAGCCGGATTTCAGGAACTAGAGTGGGGTCTCAAACCCAGGTACTCAGATATGAGATGCAGGTGTCTTAATCACTAGGCTAAAGCCCCACCCCACTTATTTTTATAGGAGATTAGACTCTCTATGGGGCAAAAGCCATAATTTTTCCTCCAAGAACGAGCCAAGCAAAAGTTTAAAATTCTGAGAATTAAAATGTGCCAAAACTCCTGAATCTCTATGCGATGCATTAATGCATTCAATATGTATTTATCAAGGAATAATCAACAGACACAAATCTATCACAATGCAGGCATGGTCACTGACAAGTCTGACAAAGGCTTTATTTTTTAAATTTATTTTTACATAAGACAATATAATTTATTTTATTTTTTTCATCTTGACTCTCAGGGGAAAACACTTTAAAAGTCTCACAGCAACAAACTGTAAGCTCCAAAAGAAAGCTGGTGAGTTTCTGTTGGGTGTGTGTAGACATCTCTCCACAAACGCACCACAGCCTGGTGACCTGCTCAGTCAGCCTCAAGCTGAGATCAAGATGTCATTCCAGGAAGCTGTCTCCTTGCTGGTGGGCGGGAAGGGCTATCAGGTTATCTGCTATGTGCACCAAATGAGACATTTTTGGGAAAGACTTTGTATCTGTGTGATGTGAAATGTGACACTAGCATAGCAGAAGCTCTCAATCAGCCTACAATCCCTCACTCTCAGATGGACCAACACCACCCACTCCCTATGAGACCCACAGGATGCCCACAGCAAGAGGGACAGCATCTGCCCCCCACCTGTTAACAACACTCATGTAAAAACTGAACTGCTCTTTCCTTGAGAATGAAGTTCACAGCTCCAGAAAAACCTGGCAACAAGTCTAGAAAGATTTGCTATGCAAACTGCTCCCCAAATGTGTTCAAGTTCTCCCACTTCACCACAATCAGCTGCATTCCACAGATGATGCATTATCGGCATGGCTGAGCTGAGAGCACCATTCACGGCCCCAGGCCCTGGCTCAGGCACAGCCCGGGATCCGGAGCCCTTCACTCTCTGCTTGGCCCAGATCCATGCTGCCTCTTGTGTGTCCCATGCTCAACTTGCTGCTGGCTGGGCTCAGCCAGGGGGAGGCCCTGGCAGGGAACAGGAGGGCGGGAAGAAGGGAGGGTGG
The DNA here is from genome assembly GCF_964237555.1 of Oryctolagus cuniculus. NCBI lineage: Eukaryota > Metazoa > Chordata > Mammalia > Lagomorpha > Leporidae > Oryctolagus > Oryctolagus cuniculus. Next base: position 116,274,361 of record NC_091442.1, on the reverse strand, counting down.
GCCATGGTGGGGACTCAGGACGAGGTCCCTGCTCTCACTGTGCAGGCCTCTCCATCTGCTACAGCTCGCGTACTCCGTCCTTTCCGGATGCTCCGGTCCATCTTTCTTACATCTCCTCAGCGTGACTTGCCCAACTGCATCAGCTCCCTCTTCTCCGACAGCTGTTTGCTCTCACCGACTCCTCCCCCAACACTGACCTCTGTCCTCTGTATCCCCTAGGCCCTCCCACCTCCACGACTGACTCGTGCCCCTACATTCACTTCCTAAGATCCAGCATCTCCTCACAAGATCCTACCCTATCCTGGGGCCATTCACCAGGGCCCAAGTAAGCATCACTCTCCTTCCCCAGACCTCCACGTCCCAGTGTGCTCACAGTAGAAATCGCTCAGGGACACTAACCGAGGACCTGAACCACTCAGGCGCTGGGCTGGGAGGGACAGGGAGCAGTGACTGTGGCTGTACCTGTCAGTCAGGCCTTGAGAAAAGGACAGTCTCAGCTTCCCTGTGGAAACTTGGGGGTAATGGTTGTTCTGAGGACTAGCTGATAACACGCCTACACCTGGTACTCAGGACACACAGAGCAGGTACTAAGGAAGCGATGTAGCCGGCCCACTCACAGAGATCTTCCGCTCCTCTGCATTCTTCCCTCCCCAGCTGTCCTCAGCCAGGCCCTGGAGCTGTGCTGTGGGAGAGGAAGGCGGCTGCCCATCCCCTGAGCGTTCCCTGCTGGCTCCCCTCCACCTGCACACGCGCCACGCCAGAGGAGGTACAGGATCTTGCTGAATGTGGGTTCGGAACATGAGAGAAGACAGGCGGAGCTCAGCCCCTTCTCCCGCTTTCTCTGGAAGCCAGCTGCCCCAGGGAGCACAACAGTGCTCCTGGCTCCAGCCCCCACACACGCAGGACGCTCCCAGCCGGCCGCGACCACATCCATCCGCTGGGTTCCGGGTTCCGTGTCAACAAGTTCACTTGCCTGCAGATGAAGTCACGCTCTCCAAAACAGCTCAATAGCAACAGAGGCAGGGGTGGGCCTCCCGAACCTCCTCTTTCACCTATCTCTCAGTTGGAATACAACTCACTCAAGGGAAGAACAGTGTTATTTACTGGGTCTCAGAGACCCTGATGTCTGGTGATGGAACTGGAACCGTGACAAGCAGAGATGATGCAATATTCCAGGGAGTAATAAATCACATGTGGGATTTCTGAGGCTTTTTCTGGGGCCAGGGCCTGGGCTGTGGACGGCCAGAGTGTTTTCTAGGAGAAGTTTACATTAGGCCACACGAGTTGTGCACCAGTTTTCAGCTCCTGAGGCTGCATTAGTGGTTTATAAGCCACAGCCACACAGTATTTTGACCCTAGTGGTGAACGTAGTTATGGCAACTTTGCCACAGGTAAATGGCTGTTACTATAGAGACCAGGCTGGGAGCGCCAGGCACAGAAACCTTCACAAAGCTTTGGGGGCCTCACAGGCCTCACCAAGAAATGAGCCACAGTGGGCGTGGCCATGGGTGGCAGAACTGAAAGCTCAGGGGAACGTCGTCAGCTGCTTAGGTGGCCTAGGTGTGCACTGGCTACTCCGGCCTCCAAGCAAACACCACTGTGCAGACTTCCACAAAGGAAACAGGGAACCGGGCCTGTTGGCTTCGGCACATGGAGACCTGCGCTTGACCTTGAACTATGCCAGCATAGCTCTTCCTAAGCAGGCAGGGCTGAGGCAAAGATTAGACTTTGAAGACAGACTTTCTTCACACAGGCCCTTTAGCCAGCAAAAAAGTAGACTGATTATCTGCTGCATATAAGCTGTAAAGCAGTGACTTTCAAACAGCACACGCATCACAAAATCTGGGTTCATATGGGCGATTCAAAAGCAAAATGGAAATGAAGAGGCTTCTGATGGAAAGATGTAAGATGGATGGAAGGAAGGACCGACAGAAGGAAAGACAGATAGATGGAAAGGAGAAGAGAACTAGGTGTGCCCAGGCTGACCCAGGCTTACTGATTAAGACCAATGCACCATGCCGGCGCCGCGGCTCACTAGGCTAATCCTCCACCTAGCGGCGCCGGCACACCGGGTTCTAGTCCCGGTCAGGGCACCGGATTCTGTCCCGGTTGCCCCTCTTCCAGGCCAGCTCTCTGCTGTGGCCCGGGAGTGCAGTGGAGGATGGCCCAGGTGCTTGGGCCCTGCACCCCATGGGAGACCAGGAAAAGCACCTGGCTCCTGGCTCCTGCCATCGGATCAGCGCGGTGCACCGGCCGCAGCGCGCCGGCCGCGGCGGCCATTAGAGAGTGAACCAACGGCAAAGGAAGACCTTTCTCTCTGTCTCTCTCTCCCTCTCACTGTCCACTCTGCCTGTAAAAAAAAAAAAAAAAAAGACCAATGCACCAATGCACTTGGGCCGGCGCTGTGGTACAGAAGGGTAAAGCCCCAGACTGCGGCACCAGCATCCCCTGTGGGCGCTGGTTCAAGTCCACTTCTGATCCAGCTCTCTGCTATGGCCTGGGAAAGCAGTAGAAGATGGCCCAAGTCCTTGGGTCCCTGCACCCGTGTGAGAGACCTGGAAGAAGCTCCTGGCTCCTGGCTTTGGATCAGCTCAGCTCTGGACTTTGTGGTTATCTGGGGAGTGAACCACTGGATGGACGACCTCTCTGTTTCTCTCTGGCTCTACCTCTCTCTGTAACTCTATATTCCAAATAAATAAAATAAATCTTTAGGGGCCGGTGCTGTGGCACAGCGGGTTAACGTCCTGGCCTGAAGCGCCGGCATCCCATATGGACGCTGGTTCAAGACCCAGCTGCTCTACTTCCAATCCAGCTCTCTGCTATGGCCTAGGAAAGCAGTGGAGGATGGCCCAAGTCCTTGGGCCCCTGCACCCATGTGGGAGACCCGGAAGAAGCTCCTGGCCCTTGGCTTCAGATCAGCTCAGCTCCAGCCGTTGCAGCCAATTGGGGAGTGAACCATCGGATGGAAGACCTCTCTCTCTCTCTCTCTCTCTCTCTGTGTCTCTGTCTCTCTCTCTCCGCCTCTCCTCTCTTTGTGTAACTCTGACTTTCAAATGAATAAATAAATAAATCTTTAAAAAGAAAAAAAAAAATCTTCATTTAAAAAAAAAAAGACCAATGCACTCAAAGACAGAGCTGGGGAAAGTCAGCAGAGTAAAACCTTCGCTGACTCCTGATGCCGTGCTCCACATGGGACAGTATCAAGCTTTTATGACTCTTGCCCTGACCACATCCCTGATCCATGCCATCGGGGGAGAAGTGACTCAGCTGATGAGTGAGTCTGGAAGAAGGAACCAGACTCGCACTGCCTGGCCCCTTTCCCTACCTCTTCCGTCAGGTTGCCTGTTCTTCCCTGTATCTTCCCTCTTCTAGTTGGATTTACTCCAGATCAGTGCTGCTGGGTGAACAAACCTGCTAAGTCCTGGAGTCTGGAATTAAAGTGCCAACTGGCCCTCAGAGAGAAGCCATTTTTCCTATGTCAACTTTATTGGTAATAAAAAGTGACATTTTGATCTCTATCTACGTAACTCCTCTCCCCTATCCCTCTATTGGTTCAGAACTTGGGAGGGGTAGATAATAGTATTCATTGCAACCCCCTGGGTCCCTACTTACATACCTGTCTTCCCTCAGAATTAAGTTCAGCTTTATCAGTCTTATTTCCCCAATAATCTTGTTATCATAATTTTGCTTTCTTAAAAGATTTATTTATTTATTTAAAAGGCAGAGTTAGAGAGAGAGAAATCTTCCATCTGCTGGTTCACTCCCAAAACAGCTGCAATGGCTGGGGCGGGACCAGGCTGAAGCCAGGAGCCTGCAACTCCACCCCAGGCTCCCTCATGGGGTGCAGGGATCCAAGCACTCAGGCCACCTTCCACTGCTTTCCCAGGTGCATTAACAGGGAGCCGGATCGGAAATGGAGCAGCATCCCATATGGGCACCGGTCTGAGTCCTGGCTGCTCCACTTCCGATCCAGCTCTCTGCTGTGGCCTGGGAAAGCAGTAGAAGATGGCCCAAGTCCTTGGGTCTCTGCACCCGCATGGGAGACCCAGAAGAAGCTCCTGGCTCCTGGCTTTGGATCCGTGCAGCTCTGGCCATTGCAGCCAACTGGGGAATGAACCAGCGGAAAGAAGACCTCTCTCTCTCTCTCTCCCTCCCTCCCTCCCTCCCTCTCCTCTCTCTGTGTAACTCTGACTTTCAAATAAATCAATAAATCTTTAAGAAAAAAAGAAGTGTATAGGCCGGCACTGTGGCTCGGTAGGCTAATCCTCCGCCTTGCGGCGCCGGCACACCGGGTTCTAGTCCCGGTCGGGGCGCCGGATTCTGTCCCGGTTGCCCCTCTTCCAGGCCAGCTCTCTGCTGTGGCCAGGGAGTGCAGTGGAGGATGGCCCAAGTGCTTGGGCCCTGCACCTCATGGGAGACCAGGAGAAGCACCTGGCTCCTGGCTTCGGATCAGTGTGGTGCGCCGGCCGCGGCGACCATTGGAGGGTGAACCAACGGCAAAGGAAGACCTTTCTCTGTCTCTCTCTCTCACTGTCCACTCTGCCTGTCAAAAAAAAAAAAAAAAAAAAAAAAAAAAAAAAAAGAAGTGTATGATGAGCAGCAGTCCAGCTAGGGAGTGGCAGGGGGTCTGAGGTGTGGGCGCTCAGAGTCCTGAAAACATCAAGTCAGCATCATCAGAGGGGTGAACAACGGCACCAGAGCTGCCGGCAGGTGCGGTGACGGCCTGCAGTCTGCTCTCTGCCACAGCACATCATCCACCTCGGGGCTGGCACCAGTGAGTTCTCTGTGCGAGTGATGGCACCGTGCTCAGCACACACAGGAAGGACCACACGGGGTAAAGCCATGCAGATTCCCTGTAAGGTCTTCTCTACCAGCAAACACCTCAGTATTTTGGAAGCCCTCCTGGACGCAGGTCTCACTCAGCCTGTCCGGCCTCATCTGCTAACGTCTCTCTGCTCTCTGTGCTCCGGTCCCACAGAAACCCTTGCCGCGTCACCAACACGCCAGACTGTTTCAGGTCCCCGCGGCTGTATCTGCACCACTCTGTCTGCTTTTCCCTCCCCTGGAGCTGCCAAGGAACACCCTACTCATCACTCAGGATTCAGCGTTTATGAAGTATTTCCTGATCCGTCTCTAGGCAGAGTGACAGGTCCTCCTTCAGCACCCGCAGTGGGCTGTGTGTGAACTCTACTATGGAACTGTATTGGATATATTTGCTCTCAAAGATGCCTCTATGTAATAGCAATCGGACTGTCAAATCTTTGACACCGATATTGTTCTCTTGTTAATCTCTGTATTCAGTTTACTTAAATCATGATCCTGGCATTTCATATTCAGTAAGTTTCTATGTAAGAATGACTTAATTGACTGAATGCTTTTTATTTAAAATGCAGTAAACATCAATTCAGTAAACATTTCCTGAGTCACCACCTCAGACCAGATGGTGCTGGGCCAGTGTGGTGTAATGGAAGGAGCTCTGGTTTCGAGGGGGCAGAATCACTCCTGCAATGGAGTGTGGCTTGGTAATCTCGGGCAAGTTACTTAACTTTCTAATCCTTGGCATTTCTAGCCATAAAACTGAGCAGGAAGAGGTGTGACAAGGATTAAGTTAAATAATGTATGTACAGCTCCTAGCAAAGTGTCCAGGAGCAACCAATAGGCATTAAAAATAAGTTAGTTCCTTTCCAAGAAGTCTCCAAGGGCTTATGGACTAGTAAAGGAGACAGATACAAATAGCGCTAATGTAGGATAATGAATAATTTACTAGCGCAGTAACAACAGGTGCTATCAGAACTCAGATGACAAGGAAATCCTGTCAAGGGAGCCTGGGAGAAGAGGCCAATAGGAAAGATACAAAAAGGAAGCTGCGTTCTTTCCCTTTCTTCCAAATCCTAAGCAAAGAGGAAAGCATCAACCAAGGCATGGGCCATGAAAAAACTCTAGCTAGGGCACAGAAAACCATCTGGGAAGATCTACACATCACTGCTTTTCAAAAAAATAAATAAATCTTTAAAAAGCAGCAGCAGCAGCAGCAGCAGCAGCCAGAAACGGATTGGAATCAGGTTTTCAGTGGTTTACAGGACAACAACTGTAGCAAGCAGGGTCCATGAGACCTTCTTAAGCCAGGGAGTGGCACTAAAGCAGCAGCCAGGAGGCCGGGTGTTGTGTCACAGTGCACTGAGCGACTGCCACCTCAACACCAGCATCCCGCATCAGAGAGCTGGTTCACGCTCTAGCTGCTCTGCTTCTGATCCAGCTCCCCGCTAGTGCACCTGGGGAGGCAGTGAAAGACGTCCCAAGTATTTGGGACCCTCTACCGACACCAGAGACCCAGATGGAATATTACACTCCTGGCTTCCGCATGGTTCAGATTAGACTGTTGTGGCCATTTTGGGGGGCAAACCAATGGGAGGATACAAGCTCGCTCTCTCTCTCACTGCTTTTCAAATAAATAAGTAAATTTTAAAAAGATTGGAATCAGGTTTTCAATGGTTTATAGGATAACATCTGTAGCAGGTAGGGGCCATGAGAGCCCTTTAAGGAAAGGCGTGACATGACCACATCTCTCACGTACGAAGCTTGCTTGCTGTGGCAGTCACAAGGACTACAGGCTGGAGCAGGGTGAGGCTATAGGCAGAGAAGCTAGGAACAAGCCTACATAAACTTAGAACTGCTGATCCAACAACTGAGTTCTCGCTTTGTAGTACAAGGCACCAAACGTCAGCATCAATCCAAATGCCAGTACTTTCTAAAGAGACCAACCATGGTGGCAGTGCACAGCACCGACGTGCCGGGCTTGGAGCACCCTTCCCTAAGAACTCTGGGGCAGCCGCGTCAGCACACGCTTTTCTTCTCTTCAACACAGAGACGTTCCTATGTCACTGCCGACACCAGGTGGATATAAATGTTAAAGATTTACCTTTGACAGTATCCCAGGCCAACACAAGCCAGTGAAGATGAGTCTAGGTTACATTCAGTGCAAAAACAAGCCAAAACCCTGAAAAGAGAGGAAAATCACAGTGAGCCACAGGCTTGTAGCAAGACAACCCCAGAGGCAGCAGAGCAGCTACCATCCAACCTCCGAGGTTGCAGCTGCCCCTCTAGCCGGGAACAGCAAGATCCTCTGCAGAAGGCAAGTGCACTTGCCTGTACTCCGGGATGGAGCTCCGGGCTCCTGACTTCAGCCTGGCCCAACCCTGGCTGCTGCGGCCATTTGGGGAGTGAACCAGTGGATGGAAGCTCTCTTGCCCACTTGCGGTCTCTCTCTCTCTCCTTCAGTAAAATGAATAAATCTTCAGGGAAAATAAAATGTTTTTGGCACTCACTGAGAGGAAAAGGCACTGATGCAGAGGGCAGACTGCTGGGAAAATTGGGAAGTGTTCCAGGTACCATCTTTTTCTTTTTTTTTTTTTAAGATTTATTTATTGGAGCCAGCACTGTGGCATAGGGTAAGCCTTCACCTGCAGTGCTGGCATCCTATATGGGTGCTGGTTCGAGTCCTGGCTACTCTACTTCTGATCCAGCTCCCTGCTGATGGCATGGGAAAGCAGTGGAAGACGGCCCAAGTGCTTGGGCCCCTGCATCCACGTGGGAGACCCAGAAGAAGTTCCTGGATCCTGACTTCAGATTGGCCCAGCTCCAGCCATTATAGCCATTTGAGGACTGAACCAGCAGCTACAAGATCTCTCTCTCTCTGTCTCCTTCCCTCCCTCCCTCCCTCCCTCTCTCTCTCTTTCTCCACCTCTCTCCGTAACTCAAATAAATTTTTAAAAATTTTTAAAAAAAAGATGCTATAAACCTGAGTCATAAATAATCCAAAAAAAAAAAAAAAAAAAAAACCAACACCTTGACTGCCTCCGTCACTGACAACTGGTCTAACTTCCAGAAAGACATCCACAAGAGACATCTGAAGTGAAAGAGGAGAGATGAGGTGAACAGAGCAGCACCAAGGGCACCCAGAAGGGCTTCCCAGGAGGGCACCTGGCGGTAGACAGGAGGGCACCACCTGTTCAGCTCTGTGAGAGGGGCAGTTCTAAAGCCACTATGGAAGACAGTATGGAGATACCTCAGAAATCTGAACACAGACCTACCATATGACCCAGCCCTCCCACTCCTGGGAAGTTACCCCACGGAAATGAAATCAGCATATGAAAGAGTTATCTGTACCCCCATGTTTGTTGTAGCTCATAATCAACCCAAGTGCCCATCAATCGAAGACTGGATAAAGAAATGGGATATGTACACCATGGAATACTACACAGTGGTAGAAAACAAAAAACTACAAAATCTGGTCATCTGCAACAAAATGGATGAAACTGGAAAACATCATTCTTAGTGAAATAAGCCAATCCCAAAGGGACAAATACCACGTGTTCTCCCTGACCTGTGATAACTAACAGAGCACCTAAAACCCAATCTGTAGAACTGAAACTGACACTTTAAGAAGCAATGACTTGAACAGCTCTTGTCTCGACTGTTGAGGAACATTTTTAAAATACTATTTGTTGAACTTTAAAAAAAATTATTTATTTATCTGAAAGTCAGAGTTACACACAGAGAGAAGGAGATGCAGAGAGAGAAAGAGAGAGAGAGAGGTCTTCCATCTGCTGGTTCACTCCCCAGTTGGCCACAACGGCCAGAGTTGTGCCAATCTGAAGCCAGGAGCTTCTTCTGGGTCTCCCACACAGGTGTAGGGGACCAAGGATTTGGGCCATCTTCTACTGCTTTCCCAGGCCATAGCAGAGAGCTGGATCGGAAGTGGAGCAGCCAGGTCTCAAACTAGCATCCATATGGGATACCAGCACTGCAGGCGGCAGCTTTACCCACTATACCACAGCATCAGCCCCAGAACTCTTTACTTAACATAGAGTTAATCATATGTGTATAAAGTTAAATGAAAATAGACCACCAAGTTCCTAAAGTTGTAATTATGAACTGTATGAAGTTTGTATTAATTAAATAAAAGATTTCTGGGGAGAAAAAAAAAGAGCACCAAGTTCATGAAGAGGCACAAATAATATCAAACGCCTAGGGAGGCTGTGGATGCTGCAGTGCAGTGGGAGAAGTCACCAACTGGGATGCCCAAATCCTACATCAGAGTGTCTGAGGCTGAATCTCACTTCCACTTCCGATCCAGCTCCCTGCGAATGCACACCCTGGGAAGCAGCCGCTGATGGCTCCAGTACTGAGGGCCCTGTTATCCACATGGGAAACCCAGATAGAGCTCTTGGCTCCTGGCTTCACCTTGGCTCAGCCCTTGCTGTTGCAGGCACCCTCTGCTTTTCGAATAAAATAAATACACTTAAATCACACACACACACACACACACACACACACACACGCTAACGGAGCACAGGAGAGACATGTCTCAACAAGCAAGCACTGGTACAGGAGAGAATGTCCACGGCTGCAAGATTTGCACACATGACTTTTGCAGTTTCAGGCCACTCCCGCATAAGCACAACACTTGGAAAATTCTGCAGCAATGTTCAAGTCTGTCCATTCCTGGAAACAACCCATTTAGCCCCCAAATCGGCTCTAGCTTTTGTGCTTTTCCTCTTCTCTTTCCTCTCCTAGTCCGGCTTCTTGAAAAGGCAGCTGTGTCTCGACATCCTTCTCTCTTATTCACTTATCAATCCCTGTGATCTGAATTCTGTCCACATCAATTCCAGTTGTCAGATACAGTGGGCATCATTGGGGCATTCCTGCTTTAACCTTTCTTTGGGGGCTACCACTGTGGTGTAGAAGGTAAAGCCGCCACCTGCAGTGCCAGCATCCCATATGGGCGCCGGTTCAAGTCCCAGCTACTCCACTTCCAATCCAGCTCTCTGCTGTGGCCTGGGAAAGCAGTGGAAGATGGCCCAAGTGCTTGGGCCCCTGCACCCACATGGGAGACCCAGAGGAAACTGGCTCCTGGCTTCCAATTAGCATAGCCCCAGCCCTTGCAGCCAATTGGGGAGTGAGCCAGTGGATGGAAGACCTCTCTCTCTCTCTCTCTGTCTCTCCTTCTCTCTGTGTAACTCGACTTCGAAATAAAATAAATAAATCTTAAAAAAAAAAAAAAAAAGCGGCTGCTGCAAGGGCAGCTCAGAACAGCTGGCTCTCACCAATGCTTACTTAGCACAGACCACTTAGCTCCTCAAGTTTTCAGAGCAAGGCCTGCGGCCAGATTTAACTGCAACTGTTGGTCACATAAGAATTAAACAGAGCAGAGATGATGGATATGTTCATTAGCTGGTATCATTATTTCAGATGGTATTCATAAATCATAAAATCACTTTGCACCCATAAATATATACAATTATATCAATTTACAATTAAAAATAAAAAGAAATATATTATGCTCAGTTTTTGTAACCAATTGTATATATATATTAATTGTATGTAGTTTTAAAAAACATCAAATGACTTTCTTAAAATTTTTATTTATTTGAGAGACAGAGAGAGAGAGAGATCCCCTCCATTGGTTCCCTCCCTAAATGCACACAACAGCCAAGGCTGGGCCAAGTTAAAGCTGGGAGCCAGGAATTCAGCACAGGTCTCCCATGTGGGTGGCAGGAACGCCATGACTTGAGCCATCACCTGCCGCCAGCAGGAAGCTGGAATGGGGACTGGAGCAAGGAGTTGAGCTCAGGCACCCCAACACTGCACATGGGCATCTCAGCCACGGGGCGAAACGCCCATCTCCCAGACGACTATTACGGTTTATCAGTGGAGACAAATAGGATCTGTATAAAGTTTATTCAAGGTAGAATGAGTCCTAGACCCAGGTGACACAAGCCGACGACTTTCACTAAGTCTTGGGGGAAGTATCCCAAAGTGACACAACTCTAGTCAGAGTTCACGTATCACACAGTGAACACACACCAATGGGTCCAGGAAAGCGAGCTTTGGGAAAGTGGGATACATTTCTCAATCGTTGGAGGCTACTTTTTTTGTTTGAGGGGCTAGCACTGGAGCGTAGAGGGTTATGCTGCCGCCTGAAATGCCAGCATCCAGCTCCCTGCTCGTGTGTCTGGGAAACAGCTGAGCCTGATTAAAATGCCTGGGCCCACATGGGAGACCTGGGCGGGATTCTGGGCTCCTGGCTTTGGGCTGGCCCAGCCCTGACTGTTGAAGCCATTTGGGGAGTGAACCAGCAGATGGAAGATCTCTCTCTCTCTCTCCTGCTGTCTCTCTTTCTCTCTGTAACTGGCTTTCAAGTAAATAATTTTTAAAAAACATTTATTTTATTTATTTGAAAGAGTTACAGAGAAAGGTAGAGACAGAAAGAGAGAGAAAGGGGCTGGGGGCTTCCATCCACTGGTTCACTCCCCAACTGGCCACAACGGCCAGAGCTGAGCTGACCAGAAGCCAGGAGCTTCTTCTGGATCTCCCATGCCGGTGCAGGGGCCCAAGCACTTGGGCCATCCTCCACTGCTTTCCCAGGCCATTAGCAGAGAGCTGGATCAGAAGTAGAGCAGCCAGGACATGAACTGGCCCCATACGGATACCAGCTGTGAAGGCCAGGGCTTTAACCCGCTGTGCCACAGTGCCGGCCCCTCAATTTTTTTAAAAAAATCCCTAAAGATAAAAATAGCTGTATTTGTCTGAAATACTACATGACAAAATAGAGGATGGTGGGGAGAATAAGAACCCAGGTGCCCGGGCCATCAGAGCTGGATGCGACTGAGGAGAGCTGGGGCTCCACCAGGCACTCTTAGATGGGATGCTTAAGCCACTGTGCCTCAACCCCTGAACCGAGGTTGCCTTCTATAAAACATCAGCAAAAAGCACCTTCCGAGACAGGGAAGGCTACTGATTAAGGACCACTGTTCTAGGAATGGATAAATAAGGAACACATATAAAAAGAACAAAGTATCAGTCAAGGTTGCTCCAGATGGCTAAGATGAAACACCTCACTGCACCTGGCGTCGGTCGGGGAGAACTGGGCAGTGAGAGTTCGGTGCTGGCTGGCCCTGGCTGGCCCTCTCAGATGGCCACATCCCCAGTGTTTGTCCCGGAGGCCCTGCGTCTTGTTGGGTCCAATGTGCTCTCAGATGGCTGACAGGTTTTTAAAGGTACACTGCTTATCACTAACAACTGCTTATTCTGTACCTAGTACCATACACCTTGGAAGTCTCAAAATACTCCGACTTCAGATCTGATCCCTGGGGCTCATGTTGGGGTGCAGCAGGTTTTAAGCCACCACCTGCAGCACCAACATCCCACCATATAGGAGTGTGGGTCTGAGAGGCAGCTGCTCTGCTTGCAACCCAGCTCCCTGCAGGCTGATGGTCCAAGTGCTTGGGGCCCTGCCACTCATACAGGAGGCCTGGACACAGCTCCTGGCTCCTGGCTTCGCCTGGCCCAGCCCGGAGCAGTGCTGCCTTTTGGGGAATTGAACTAGCAGATGGAAGATCTCTCTTTCTCTCTCTCTGTCTCTCTCCCCCGCTATGCTTTCAAATAAATAAAATCTTAAAAAAAAAAAAAAAAAAAAGATTCCCGTCTTTGGGTCCTGGCAGCGAGCTGAGGAGAGGGCTCACTACAGGTGGCACCGAGCTTGTGGGAAGGGCAGGGGGAAGGACGGCCAGTTCCCCTGTACTGCCCTCAGAGGGATACCAGGATTCCAATGGAACTGACAGAATTTAAAGCAGAGATTTTCTAATACATTTATCTCCATAATGAAAAAATATGGAGGACCAAGGAGCTTTGTTTATGTTGGCTACAATGAACCTCATAGCAATAATGAAAACTATGGGGGCCCACGCTGTGGCAGAGCAGGTAAAGCCACCACCTGCAGTGCCGGCATTCCATATGGGTGCCGGTTCGAGTCCTGGCTGCTCCACTTCCCATTCAGCTCTCTGCTATGGCCCAGGAAAGCAGTAGAAGATGGCCCAAGTCCTTGGGCCTATGCACTCATGTTGCAGACCTGGAAGAAGCTCCTGGCTCCTGGCTTCAGATCAGCCCAGCTCCAGCAGTTGCACCATTTGGGAAGTGAACCAGTAGATGGAAGACCTTTCTCTCTCCCTCTCTCTGCCTCTGCCTCTCAGTAAATCTGCCTTTCAAATAAATAAATAAATCTTTTTAAAAAATGAAAACTATGAAACAGCTAAAGCCTTTATTAATTTAAAATATCTACATTGAGTTATCAAAATATTTAATTTAAAATGAATCATTTTGAAATGACTAAAAATCTAGGGATAGGCATTTATCTTCGTGGTGAAGAAGCCTGTTAGGGGCCAGTGTAGTGGGTAAAGCTGCCACCTGCCATGCCAGCATCACATATGGACAGGCACTGGTTCGAGTCCTGGCTGCTCTTCTTCCAATCCAGCTCTCTGCTATGGCCTGGGATAGCAGTAGAAGATGGCCCAAGTCCTTGGGCCCCTGCACCCATGTGGGAGACCTGGAAGAAGCTCCTGGATCCTGGCTTCAGATCAATGCAGCTCTGGCCATTGCAGCCAAATTGGGGAGTGAACCAGCGGATGGAAGATCTCTCTCTCTCTCTCTAACTCTGACTTTCAAATAAATAAATAAATCTTTTTTTTTTCTTTCTTTTTTTTTTTTTTTAAGATACCTGTTAGGACGCCTGCAGTCAACACCAGAGTCCCTAGCTTTGGGTTCTGGCTCCTTACTCCAGTTTTCTGCTAATAAAGACCCTGGGAAGCACTGGTGATGACTCGGGCAGCTGAGTCTCCACCCCCAACCCCACCCTGCGTGGAAGCCCTGGATTGAGTCCTGGCTGCAGGCTTCCAGTCAGCCCAGCTGCAGGCTTTCCTGGAGGAAACAAGCAGGTAGGAGATCTCTCTCTCTGTCTTTCTGCTTCTTGGCCTCTCAAATATATTTTTTTTTTAATTTGAGAAAAGTGTCACTGTTGTGCATTTTGGCACCTCTTTTTTTTTTTTTTAAGATTTATTTATTTATTTGAAAGGCAAGATTAAAAAGAAAAACAGAGACAGAGAGAGAGAGAGATCTTCTATCCACTGGTTCAATCTCCAAATGGCTACACGGCTGGAGCTGGGCTGATCCGAAGCCAGGAGCCAGGAGCTTCTTCTGCATCTCCCACGTGGGTGCAGGGGCCCAAGCACTTGGAACATCCTCTGCTGCTTTCCCAGGCCACTAGCAGGAAGCTGGGTTGTAAGTAGAGCAGCTGGGACTTGAACCAGTCCCCATACGGGATGCCAGCACTGCAGGTGGCAGTTTTATCCGCTATGCCACAATGCTTGCCCCATGGCAAATATCTAAGTCTGCGTCTGCACTCAAATCTCTTTCAGTGCTGCACGTCATATAGCCTCTGGAAGATTCTACCATGCACTCGTGAGAGAATCAGTTAAAAAAGGCTTACAGCATTTTAGTATAAAATTGTGACCCTCCAAGACCACCTGAAAGGGTCTTGGATGAAGGAAGGGTGAGCCTTGCACCACACTTTGGGAACCCCTCATTCAGAAAATAAAGTAGTCCAAGGAAGGGCTGGGCTGGAAAGTTTGTGGCTGTGGAGCCCTGATTTTCAAGGATGCCATTGCTTTCTCCCTACACTTCCCTTGTGAATCTCAGAGGCAGAGCTGGTCGGCAAGGCAGGGTTGTGCGACAGCTGCGCAGGGCGCCTGTGCTGGGGTGCAGCACCTCACGTGCCTCCAGGGAGGCTCCACTGCCCTGGGCAACGTTCCCTGGAGGCCACGGCAGGTTTTCCCGCATGGCGCCTCCACCGCGTCTCCCCTGGAGGAGCTGAAACGGCTTACCAGAAGCTGCCTGGCTGTTTGCTAACTGCAAAATCACCCCCCACCCGCTGCAGCCTCGAAGCTGCAGACAGTTCCTGATCGGGCTGTCTTCAAAGACAAGTAGAGAAACAGCCACGTAGCCAGCTTTTCCATGCCGGCAGTCGTGTGAGTTTGCTGTTCTGTAAAAACAGTCCCTGGAGCATCGTGTGTCACGGATCCTGTTGCCATAAACTGAAAACATTTTCTTCATATTTCATGGCACTGGAAAATTAAAAGCCCTCTGGATGGAGTTTGCATACAGTCCACCTCTGACCAAAAAAGAGGTTTAAATTTACGGATAAACAGAGAAAAGAGGGTGGCCAGGAGCACAGTGAAACTGCTGTATTAACAAAAGGCAATGTTTGCTAGTACATGCTTCCTTGAATTTTCCCTGTGATGAATGTTCTGAAATTATCCTGCACACAATATGACCACGCTCACGCTGCTCAGCAAGCCTGAAGCCATCTTAAGTATTTTACAGCTGAAAGAAGCACGGAAGAAAAAGAAGCTTCTTGTTGGTCTCTAAAATAAAAATATATAAAGAAACAGGCACAAATCTGTGTAGCTTTTTAGACCTTTTTCATTTCTTTTCTTCTTCTTCTTTTTTTTTTTTTTAGTATAATCAATAAGGGTCCTTGAGAAAAAGAAGAGCATTTTTAAGTCAAAGTGAAACTAAAACTTTAAAGAGGTTTCTACTTCTGGGAATATAAACTAGGTAATTCAGACCAATCAACTCTGCTGAGGACAGCCAGAAAATCTCGACAAAACATATTTTGAAAAAATCATGAAGGCAGAGGCGCCCTACCAAATTAAGAATTACCGCACATAAAAATCAACTCCAGGGCAGGCGCTGTGGCACAGCGGGATTAAGCTGCTGCTTGGGACGCCTGTATCCCATATCTGAGGCAGAGTTACAGAGAGAAAGAGAGGGAGAGACGGAGAGAGATATTCCATCTGCTGCTTTACTCCCCAAATAGTTGCAATGCCCAGAGCTGAGCAGATCCAAACCCAGGAGCCAGAAGCTTCTCCCGGGTCTTCACGCGGGTGCAGCAGAGGCCCAAGCACTTGGGCCATCTTCCACTGCTTCCCCAGGCACATGATTTATCAGGGAGCTGGATCAGAAGTGCATCAGTTAGGACTCAAACCAGCGTCGATATGGGATGCCAGCATACCCGTTACACCATGGCGCTGGCCCCAAAAATAAATATTAAAAAATTAAATTCAGATGAATTGTATACCCAAATTGGAAAGACAAGTAATAAAGCTTTTTAAAAATGTTTTATTTATTTGAAAAGCAGTGCTAGGAGAGAGGGAAGACAGAGATCCTCCATCTGCTGGTTCATTCCCTACATGGCTACAATAGCTGGGGCTGGGCCAGGCCAAGACTGGAGCCTGGAACTCCATCCAGGGCCCCCATGTTGGTGGCAGAGACCCAAGCAGCTGAGCAGTCTTTCAGAGTGCATGTTAGCAGGAAGGCAGACTGCAGAGGAGGCAGGATTCAAACCCAGGCACCCTGACACGGGATGCCGGAGTCCCAAGTAGCGCTTCAGTGTGGCCCCCGTAACGCCCACCCCAGCATTACTGTTTTACAGCTGAAGAGAGATAAACCGCAACCCAGCAACCGCACTCCTAGGGACACAGCAGAATGCACGCACATGTGCACTAAAGGCACTATTTCTGACAGTCCCAGCTAAGTTCCAGGTCACCAAGTGAAACTAAAGCTGTTTATCTGACCTTCCAATAAACAGGGATGAGAGCGATAACAGCCAAACATCCTAAACAGGACAGTTTCAAGTGATATAATAACATTGCCTCTGTTTAATGCTCACACAGAAAAGGTAACCTGAAGTAAACCAGTCAGT
Source organism: Oryctolagus cuniculus (assembly GCF_964237555.1). Classification (NCBI taxonomy): domain Eukaryota; kingdom Metazoa; phylum Chordata; class Mammalia; order Lagomorpha; family Leporidae; genus Oryctolagus; species Oryctolagus cuniculus. Next base: position 116,257,764 of record NC_091442.1, on the reverse strand, counting down.
TCTCTTTCTGTTGTTCTTTCTCCCTGACTGGCCATAGAATGAAAGGAATTCTGAAAAGACCCATCTGCTTTTTGTTCTTTTGTATCTACTTGCTTCAGTATTTCTGTCTATGAAATCTTTTCCATTCAGTCCACCAGAAGACTTAACTTGATTTTATGCAATAAAGCATTGCCCAATTCTATAATCCCCAATTAGTATTTTAATCGTAATTTGGGAATATTCATAAAATAGAATATCACAGCATGAAAAGGAAGGAGCAACAGGTATACCTAACAGCAGGGCTGAATCTAGGAAATCTGACCAGACACAGATGAATCCCCAGCACAGGATTCCATGGGTTCAAAACCCAGCGACAGGTCAACGTTTGGAGGTGCATGGTTGGTAAAGGCAGACAGGAAACCATGCAGAGGTCTCAGGAGCAAGGGGCTGCTGGCTCACTGCAAGGCTCTGTTCCCGACCTCAGAGGGGTAGGGGTGTGTGTGTGTGTGTGTGTGTGTGTTAAAGATTTATTTACCCCTCATGGGATGCTGGCACTGCAGGCGGCGGCTTTACCTGCTATGCCACAACGCCAGCCCAGAGGTGGTTTTTCTTAAAAAAAAAAAAAAAAAAAAAAAAATTCCTTGAGTTTCACACTTGTATGTATTCTTCTGACTGTGTGAAATGTTTTTTAAAGATTTACTTATTTGAAAGGTAATGAGAGAGACAGACAGAGAGGCTGAGATTCAATCTTCCATCTGCTGGTTCACTCTCCAAATGGCTGTAATAGCCAGGGGCTGGAGTGCCAGGCCAAAGCCAAGAGTCAGAAACTCCTTCCAGGTCTCCCACATGGGTGGCAGGACCCAAGCACTTGGACCACCTTTGGCTGCTTTCTCAGGCACATTAGCAGAGAGCAGAATGGGAAACAGAGCAGCTGGGAATCCAACCAGCACTCCAGTGGGATCCTGGCACCACAAGCAGCCAATTAACACACTGTGCCACAACCCCCATCCTACTGTGTGACATATTTTGCAAGAAAAAATTTAATGCAAAATAAAAATAAAGGGTCTGGTGCTGTGGTGTAGCTGGTGAAGCCACCGCCTGTAGTGCTGGCATCCCATGTGGGCACCGGTTCAAGTACCAGCTGCTCTACTTCCAGTCCAGCTCTCTGCCGTGGCCTGGGAAAGCAGTAGAAGATGGCCCAAGTCCTTGGGCCCCTGTACCCGCATGGGAGATCCAGAGGAAGCTCCTGGCTCCTGGCTCCAGATCAGCACAGCTCTGGCTGTTGTGGCCAACTAGGAGTGAACCGGCGGATGAAGACCTCTGTCTCTCTATGCCTCTTTTCTCTGTGTAACTCTGACTTTCAAATGAATAAATGAATCTTTAAAAAAAAATAAAAATAAGGGGTCGGCACCGTGGCTCACTTGGTTAATCCTCCACCTGTGGCACTGGCATCCCATATAGGCGCCAGTTCTAGTCCCGGTTGCCCCTCGTCCAGTCCAGCTCTCTGCTGTAGCCCAGGAGTGCAGTGGAGGATGGCCCAAGTGCTTGGGCCCTGGACCTGCATGGGAGACCAGGAGAAGCACCTGGCTCCTGGCTTAGGATCGGCGCAGTGTGCCGGCCGTAGCAGCCATTTGAGGGGTGAACCAACGGAAGGAAGACCTTTCTCTCTGTCTCTCTCTCTTACTGTCTAACTCTGCCTGTCAAATAAATAAATAAATAAATAAATAAAATCAATATAAAAGGAAAAGGCACCTTTTATATACTTTGAAAATTAGATCACTGGAGCCCGATGCCTGCAAGGCTTGCTGGGCCTTCACATTCAGCCTCGTTCCTAGTCTCAGCCTGCCCCCGCTGTCTTTTGCAGCAGAGTCTGACACACTCACTCCTGGCCACGTGCTTTCTCCACCTTCACTTGTGGTATTTCTGTCTGAAAACCACGTGGACGCATCCCAGTCACCCTTCTGCCAGACTAACTGCAAACTGTCGTCCAAGACAATCTGGGAGTCAGCTGTGAGGAATTCTTTTTTTTTTTTTTAATTATTTATGGATTTACAGGACAGAGAGCGCGCTCCCATTCACTGGTTCACTCCCCAAATGTCCACAATAGGCAGGACTGGGCAGCACCAAAACCAGGAGCCAGGAACTGAATACAAGCCTCCCATATGGGTGTCAGGCACTCAAGTACTTAAAAGCCATCACTGCTGCCTCCCAGGGTGTGATCTAACAGGAAGTTGGAATCGGGAACCAGACTGGGAACTGAACCCAAGAATTCTGATATGGGACATGGGCATCTTAACCACACAACAAATGCTCAACTCTGTGAGGAACCTTTTCAGGAGACACAGTCTCCAGAGCCAGGCTGCCTGGTCCAAATTACAGAACTACCTTTTGTCACCTGAGTGATCCAGGTAAAGGCACCAGCTTTGGGACAGGCATTTGGCACAGTGGAACACCCGTATCAGAGAGTCTGGGCTCAAGTCCTGGTTCTACTTTCCCATCCCAGCTTCCTGCTAATGTGCATCTTGGGAGGCAGCACATGACCACGGCTCTAGTACTTAGGTCTCCGCTACTCACATGGGAGACCTGGATGGAGCACCTGGCTCCTGGCTCTGGCCTGGCCCAGCCCTGGCTGCTGTAGGCACTGGGGAGTGAACAAGCAGATGGAGGATCTTTCTCTCTCTATTTCTCTCTTTGCCTTTCAAATAAAATGAAAATAAATTTTAAAAGAAAAAGGGGGGTGGTCAGTGTGGTGGCACAGTGGGTTAAGCTTCTACCTGTGACTCCAGCACCTCACAGGAACACCAGTTCCACTTCCAAGCCCACTCCCCACTAATGTGCTTGAGAAAGTAGTGCAAGATGGCTCCTGTCACCCACGTGGGAGATGGGTAGAGGTCCAGGTTCCTGGCTTTGGTCTGGTACAAGATCAGTTATTGTGGCCATCGGATGAAGGATTGTTGCTCGCTCTGCGGGCTCACGGAGGAGCGGCAACGGATTTGCTATTGTTTCTTTCCCCAGTCCTCCCTGGATTAGCTGCCGCTAGCCCCCCCCCCCCCCCCCGAGGAGCGCGCCGACCAACTCTCTCAGGGGTTCCTCAGATGTTCCTCCTGCATGTTGTCTCTCTCCTCCTTTACAGTCCTCTTCCACCAATCCCAACTCTGCTGGCATTCTCTCCTCATGCGCTGAGCACGCTGCTCTCTTCCAATCAGGAGCAGGATCAGCTCCTGCAGCTTGTTAGTCGAATTGGTGAGGCAGCTGTGTGGAAGTTGTTTACTCCCTCTCAGCGCCATATGATGGGAGATCAGGTGCATAGAGTTAGTCTCAATCATCTCAGTGGTCTAGTCCCGTCTCGGTAGTTTCAGTACTTATTTGTTCATAGTCTCAGTACTTATTTGTCTCCCAGGCGCCCCGCCATGTTGCGGGAGACGGGCCCTGCTCCCCACAAAGGATCTTTCTTTCTCTCTTTGTTTCTCCCTTTGTGAACTCTCAAGTAAATAAACAAATATTAAAAAAAAAAAAAGTTACTGGGGCCAGCATTGTGGCATAGTGGGTGAAGCCACCGCCTGCAGTGCCAGCATCCCATATGGGCACTGGCTGGAGTCCCAGCTGCTCCACTTCCCATCCAGCTCCCTGCTGATGTGCCTGGGAGGGCAGCAGAGGATGACACGAGTCCTTAGGGCCCTGCACTCATGTAGGAGACCAGGATGAGACTCCAGGCTCCTGGCTTCGAATCAGCCCAGCTCTGGCCGTTGTGGGCATCTGGGGAGTGAGCCAGTGGTTGGAAAACCTCTCTCTCTGCCTCTCTGTAACTCTTTCAAATGAATAAATAAATCTTTTTTTAAAAAAAAAAAGTTACCAAACACTGTTTCACATCTTCCTCATCTATAAAACAGGATAAAAAAAATACAGGCCGCAGTGAAGATTAAATGTGTAAACATGTAAAATGCTAATCAGAACACGCCTGGGAAACGTGAGCCAGGGCCTCTTCCTGGTTGTCCTCTCCTCCCCATGAGAATGCACTTCCTCTGGTCCCCACAGGCCAGATTCCCTCCATCTAGCAACAAATGAGGGTATTACTTGTCCTGTCCACTTGCTGTGAGGCTACTATGAAGCTCAAATGATAATGGCAATGTACATAGCTTTTTTTTTTTTTAAAGAATAAAGCTCTACTACTACATGGAAATTTTTTTTTTATACTTTAATTTAATCTCACAATTGAGACACAGACCATCTTGGTACTGGCCAAAACTCACACTGTGTGACAACACTGAGATTTGAAACCATAGTGATTTGGCTCTTATGCACCATGGAATAGCACCTTTTGTATCATATTTGAGGGATCAAACATTTTTTCTTCTATAGATTTTTTTTAACTTTTATTAAATGAATATAAATTTCCAAAGTACGATTTATGGATTACAATGGCTTCCCCCCCATACCGTCCCTCCCACCCACAACCCTCCCCTTTCCCACTCCCTCTCCCCTTCCATTCACATCAAGATTCATTTTCGATTATCTTAATATACAGAAGATCAGCTTAGTATACCTTAAGTAAGGATTTCAACAGTTTGTTCCCACACAGAAACATAAAGTGAAAAATAATAGATGATTTTTTTTAAATGATGATGAAATCAGATCAGACCTATTGTCATGTTTAATCCCAGTGAGAGTCAAGTTGGGAGTTGATAATTTCTTTCTTTCTTTTTTTTTTTTTACAGAGGATCAGTTTAGTATGCATTAAGTAAAGATTTCAACAGTTTGCACCCCTATAGAAACACAAAGTGAAATATATTGTTTGAGTACTCGTTATAGCATTAAATCTCAATGCACAGCACATTAAGGACAGAGATCCTACATGAGGAGTAAGTGCACAGTGACTCCTGTTGTTGACTTTACCAATTGACACTCCTGTCTATGGCATCAGTAATCTCCCTATGCTCCAGTCATGAGTTTCCAAGGCTATGGAAGCCCTCTGAGTTCTCCGACTCTTATCTTGTTTAGACAAGGTCATAGTCAAAGTGGAGGTTCTCTCCTCCCTTCAGAGAAAGGTACCTCCTTCTTTGAAGACCTGTTCTTTCCACTGGGATCTCACTCACAGAGATCTTTTGCCAGAGTGTCTTGGCTTTCCATGCCTGAAATACTCTCATGGGCTTTTCAGCCAGATCCGAATGCCTTTAGGGCTGATTCTGAGGCCAGAGTGCTATTTAGGACATCTGCCATTCTATGAGTCTGCTGAGTATCTCACTTCCCATGTTGGATCACTCTCCCCTTTATTTATTCTATCGGTTAGTGTTAGCAGGTACTAGACATGTTTATGTGCTCCCTTTGACTCTTAGTCCTTTCATTATGATCAATTGTGAACTGAAATTGATCACTTGGAATAGTGAGATGGCATTGGTACATGCCACCTTGATGGGATTGAATTGGAATCCCCTGGTATGTTTCTAACTCTACCATTTGGGGCAAGTCAGCTTGAGCATGTCCCAAATTATACATCTCTTCCCTCTCTTATTCCCACTCTTATGTTTAACAGGGATCACATTTCAGTTAATTTTCAACACTTAAGAATAACTGTGTATTAATTACAGAATTAAACCAGTCATATTAAGTAGAACAGACAAAAAAACTACTAAGAGGGATAATGTATTAAGTTGTTCATTAACAGTCAGGGCTATGCTGATCAAGTCACCGTTTCCCATAGTGTCCATTTCACTTCAACAGGTTTCCTTTTTGGTGTTCAGTCAGTTGTCACCGATCAGGGACTACATGGAATTTTAATAGAAAATGAGCCGGCGCCGTGGCTCACTAGGCTAATCCTCCGCCTGCGGCGCCAGCACCCAGGGTTCTAGTCCCAGTCAGGGCGCCGGATTCTGTCCCGGTTGCCCCTCTTCCAGTCCAGCTCTCTGCTGTGGACAGGGAAGTGCAGAGGAGGATGGCCCAAGTGCTTGGGCCCTGCACCCTCATGGGAGACCAGGAGAAGCACCTGGCTCCTGGCTTCGGATCAGCATGGTGCGCCGTCCGAAGCGGCCATTGGTAGGTGAACCAACGGAAAAGGAAGACCTTTCTCTCTGTCTCTCTCACTGTCCACTCTGCCTGTCAAAAAAAAAAAAAAAAAAAAAAAGAAAGAAAGAAAACGGGGTTATTTATGAACTGAAAGTCTAGAGGGCTTTAACAAGTAATAAGCAATTAATCGAATGCAAAATTGCAATCTGATATGATCTAACATAAGATTCTTATTTTTTAATTAAAAATACTTTGCAGCAAAAATTCCCAATTCTCACTTTAAAACATTTCTCATTTGGTTATCAATGATTTATGCAATGTCAAAACAAGTATTTGTGTGTGTGAATGTTCAAAACAGCATTACTCATCATAGCCAAAAAGAGGAACCAAACCGAATGCCATCAACTGGTGAGTGGATAAACAAGCTGTGCTACCCACACCCCACAGAAAACTACCTGATGATAAAAAGGACTGAGCTACTGCTCCATGCTAGCACACAGAAACCCCCAAAACCGACACATGCAGAAGAAGAAGCCAGGCTTGAAAGACCACATACTGCACGATTCCATTGATGTGAAATTTTCAGAAAAGGTGATCCACAGACACAGAAAGTAAATGCGTGGTTGCCTGAGGTAAGGAGGGGGGACAGAAATTGAGCCCAAATGAGCAAAACGGGCCTCTCTGGGTTGATGAGAATGTTCTACATTTTGGTTGTGATGATGATCAAACAACTGTGCAAATCTACAAAAAATATTTTAAGTGTACACCTGAAATGGGTAAATTTTATAGTATGCAAATTACATCTTAATAAAGCTGCTTTTTTAAAGTGCAAATATCTGGCACTCTTTTACAGCTAGCTGTAATTCTCACATCTTTAAAGTCTCACCCACACATGTGAGATCAAGTCACATAAAAATAAAGCATAACCAAAGCTCAGCTTTTTTAAGTTCAAATACCTTAAAGACCTTCTATTTATTTTCCAGTCCGGGAGCAACAAAAAAAGATTTTGATAAACAGGCTTCCATTTTCATCTGTTTATTTCACCCCACTCACAAACACTCTGGCCTCATCTGCATTTGTAATGGCAAAAACAAATATTTGGCATAGTCCCCCAGTCTTTCAGTGCAAGAAGCAAGCAGAAGTAAAAGTAAATTCAGAGAGCACAGTGTAAAATGAGATAAAAGAATCATGACGGGGACAGCGCCATGGCTCACTTAATCCTCTGCCTGCGGCGCTGGCATCCCATATGGGCACCAGGTTCTAGTCCCGGCTGCTCCTCTTCCAGTCCAGCTCTCTGCTGTGGCCCAGGAAGGCAATGGAGGATGACCCAAGTACTTGGGCCCCTGCACCTGCATGGGAGACCAGGAGGAAGCACCTGGCTCCTGGCTTTGGATCGGCGTAGCTCTCGCTGTGGCGGCCATTTGTGGGGTGAACCAACGGAAGGAAGACCTTTCTCTCTGTCTCTCACTAACTCTTATCTGTCAAATAAATAAATTTTAAAAATTAAAAAAAAAAAAGAATCATGACAAACACACAACCAGCAGGATTTCTAAAGAGAGTTTATGGCAACCCTTCAAAATTAACAGTTCTTCTATACAAATGAATTACAGTACTTCAGATTACATTCCGCAAGTCCTAAAATGCTACCCAAATTAGTTTGCTGAACTGAAATTGGCAAATTGGATACTGTGTGACGTAGGTCACTGGCCGGGCCATCAAAGTGTTCGGTGATGCAGAGACACACCTGCAAGGTCGTCTGCTGGAGGCAACACCGGAGAAACCACACTGGCTGTGTCAGTCGTCAGTTGGATCTATTCAAATAGGTCTCATTTTAGACTTCTTGTGCTGCGGATTCTTGAAAAGGGGAAGAACAAGATGAAAGACGTATTTTCGAAGGAGCACATCTGGAGTCCACGTTTAGAAAATGCCTCCCTTGCTTCCTGTCCTTTGTCCTCCCATCTCAGGCTGCTTTTGAGACATCTTTCAGCGCTACTTCTTTCTCCTCATATCTGCTCTCACCACTACAGTCCTCATTTGGGTCAGGAGGACAGGAAAACTAGAAAAACAAAGCCAAGCAAGACACCACAAGAATGGCCTCGGTGCAGAGGGCCTGGCCTGAGCAGGAACACCACCATCTGGATCCCAACAGAAACACAAACCTGACGTCAGACCACACTCCACACCTCCCCAACCAGGAACCAGGCAATCCTGATACAGGAAGTAGTTTGAGAATCAGTGGTTTAGGGAACAGCAGAAGACAAAGGAATGGACCAAAACAAGGAGAGGATTTAGGGACTTGCTGAGGATTTCTACCACAACGTCCCTCCAAACTCTAACCCAACTTAGCCAAGAAGCACTTTTCTCCAAACCTGACCTCCAGATGTTAGTCCGTTCTGGTTATCACAACCCTGCACACTGCCTAGGCTCACCCTCCCTTCCCCCAGGCTCCGGCCAACACAGGTGTGATGCTCATTTTGTTGCTCACATGCCTAGAGTGGAAGGTAGTCAGGGCAGGAGCCTGACTATCAATCAGTTAAAAGAGTGCTTCAAGTCAGTGTAGGAAACATGAATTATTCAAAAAAAGGCTTTGGAGTAATTGGTGAATCACTATGGGAGGTATATTCCTTATTACATACATCTTTTTTCTTTTAAGATTTATTTATTTGAAAGTCAAAGTTACAGAGAGAGAGAGAGGTCTTCCATCCAATGGTTCACTCCCCAGATGGCCACAATGGCCACAGTTGCACCAATCTGAAGCCAGGATCCGGGAGCTTATTCCAGGTCTCCAACATGGGTGCAGGGGCCCAAGGACTTGGGCCATCTTCTACTGCTTTCCCAGGCCACAGCAGAGAGCTGGATCAGAAGTGAAGCAGCTGGGTCTTGAACTGGCGCCCATATGGGATGCCGGCGTTTCAGGCCAGGGCTGTGCCACAGTACCGGCCCCCATCTTTTTTTTTTTTTTAAGATTTTATTTATTTGAAAGGCAGAGTTAAAGAAAAAGAGAGAGAGATCAATCAATTGATCTTCCGATCCCTGGTTCACTCCACAAATGGCTGAAAAGGCCAGGGCTGGGCCAGGCGGAAGCCAGGAGCCAGGACCTTCATTCAGGCCTCCCATGTGGGTGCAGGGGCCCCAGCACTTGGTTTATTCTCCACTGCTTTCCCAGGCAAGGAGCTGGATAAGAAGTGGAGCAGCCAGGACTGGAACCAGTATCCATATAGGATGCTGGCACTGCAGGCGGTAATATATCTTAACTCCATACACCAAAGTAAAATGCCATGCAAACCAAATACTGAAATTAAAAAAGAGGAATACTGAAGGCAGCAGAAGAAATTAGGGCAAAATATTTTCTTTATAATTTATTTATTTTTATTGAGAGAGAGTGAGAGAGAGAAAGAGATCTTCCGTCTAATGATCACTCCATAAATGCCTGCAACAGACAGGGCTGGGCTAGACTGAAGTCAGGAATATGGAATTCCATCTGGGTCTCTCATGTGGGTGTCAGGGACCCATCTGCTGCCCCCTGGGGTATGTGTCAGCAGGAAGCTAGATCAGAAGCATGGTGGGGACCTGAATCCATGCACTCTGTATGGGATGCGGGCGTCTTAACCGCTGAGTCAAGTGCCTGTCCCTCTGCTCTTCTTAAACTATTATTTGAGCAGTAGAGAGACAGACAGCAAGAGAGCAATGTGCACAGAGTTGAGTTCCCATCCACTGGTTCACTTCCCAAATGTCTGTGCTAGCTGGGACTGGGAGCTTGAAACCCAATCTAGGAGTCCCACGCGGATGGCAGGCAACATCACTTCAGCCATCACCACTGCCTCCAGGAAGCAACTGAGCAGACTGGGAGCAGAGCCAGGAACCGAACCCAAGCACTTTGACATGGATGTGGGTGCCTTAACCACTAGGTCAAATGCCTGCCTATTTTCATTATCTTGAACTAGGAAAGGCCCTCCTAAAAGCACATTTTTCACACTGGAGGAATAAAAGAAGTTACTAATAAACTTAACTACGTAAAAATCTAAACCTTTTTAATAACTCTAAGAGTTTTATGATCTTTGGATCACCTACAAAACTGGCAGATTGATAAGACTGACAATGCCAAGGTGCGGAGACAGAGGCACTATCATATACTAATGACAGCATATAAACTGCCCTTCAGGCCACACAATGTGAGAACATCTGCCAAAACTTAAACCACCCACTTCTTTAAAACAGTAATTCCACTTCTAAGAATGCATTCTATCTGCAATTTGTATTCTGAACTGAAAACAACCTTAATGTCAGCCACTAGGGGTCTAGTAATAGAAATAATAGAATACTACACAGCCATGAAAGAGGAGGAGGCAGATATAACACAGAGGGACCTGCACTGTAGCGGGTAAAGCTGCCACCTGACATGCCAGCATCCCATATGGACATCAGTTCAAGTCCCAGCTGCTCCACTTCTGATCCAGCTCCCTGCTAATGTGCCTGGGAAAGCAGCAGAGGATGGTACAAGTGCTTGGGCCCCTGCACTGATGTAAGAGACCCAGAAAGATGCTCCTGGCTCCTGGCTTCACCTGGCCTAGCCTTTGGGGTTGTGGCCAATTGAGGAGTGAACTACAAGATGGAAGATCTCTCTCTCTCTCTCTCTCTCTCTCTGTAAATCTTTCAAATAAATAAAATAAATCTTAAAAAGAAAAAAGTACACAGAAGACGTTCACCACCTCTCCTTAGATTAACATAAATAAAATAAAAGTGAAATCAGGAAACAGTGTGTGTGTCATATATACACACATATACTGTATTTGTATGTATGAGTACAAAGTATTCAATGTATAATAGAACACACACACACATAAGAAAGGACAGGAGGGAAGTCTGGCAAAACAGAATAGTCTTTACAGTGAGGTACAGGGGGATGGTGTTGTGGGCAGGTAAGGCCGCCACCTGGGATATCTACATCCCATATAGGCAATGGTTCATGTCCTAGCTGCTCCACTTCTGATCCAGCTCCCTGCTGGAGACCTGGAAGAAGCTCCTGGCTTCAGCCTGTCCCAGCCCTGGCTGATGAGGCCATTTGGGCAGTGAACCAGCAGCTCAAAGACCTCTCTGTCTCTCCCTCTCTCTGTCTCTCTGTCTCTCTCTCTGTACATCTGCCTTTCATATAAATAAAATAGATCTTCAAAAAAATAAAAACAGGTATAATGTCAGGTATGGTACAGTGGATTAAACTGCTGCTTGGGATGTCTAAATTGAGTCCTGGCTACTGCATTTCAAATTCAGCTTCCTACTAAAGTGTGCCCTGGGAGATGGCAGACAAGGGACCCTATCAACTGGACTGAGTTCCAGGCTCTTAGTGTCAAGGTGGCCCAGCACTGACTGTTGCAGGCATCTGCGGAGCGACCCAGAAGATCTCTTTCAAATAAAATGAAAATAAAATAAATGTTAAAAATATAATCCATAAAAACCTAAGCCGGCGCCGTGGCTCAATAGGCTAATCCTCCACCTTGCGGCGCCGGCACACCGGGTTCTAGTCCCGGTTGGGGCGCCGGATTCTGTCCCGGTTGCCCCTCTTCCAGGCCAGCTCTCTGCTGTGGCCAGGGAGTGCAGTGGAGGATGGCCCAGGTGCTTGGGCCCTGCACCCCATGGGAGACCAGGAAAAGCACCTGGATCCTGGCTCCTGCCATCGGATCAGTGCGGTGCGCCGGCTGCAGCGGCGGCCATTGGAGGGTGAACCAACGGCAAAGGAAGACCTTTCTCTCTCTGTCTCTCTCTCTCACTGTCCACTCTGCCTGTCAAAAAAAATAAAAAAAAAATAAAAAAAAAATATATAATCCATAAAAACCTAAGGGAAAAGGAACAAATAATCAAAGGAAAAGCCCACAATGTCCCAGAAAATACAGCCCAATCTCCCCTTCAAGGAGGAAGGATGGCCCAGCTGTTCCACCTGATATACCCACCAACATGACTCTCTGATGGACAGGGCAGGTTAGGAAGAGGTCCTGTCCACCTCCTCCACTGCGTCCCTTCTGATGCTGCTGCTTGTAGCTCCTAATGGTCACCCCCAACAACCTTTTCTGCCACTATAAAAGATTTTATCGTAATGGAACACATTGGCACTATATTCCTACTTGCTCTTTTCAAAACAATGTTGACAAAGCTGCTCAAACAGATTAATAGATTTCTTCTCTACTAACTGTTTTTATGGGAAAATAAGTTCACATGCCAACGTGCAGGCAGATCAACACAACCTCACTGCTAAAAACCAAAATCTGACATTATACCTTCTGGCTAAAAAATGTTAACAGGCCTTTGTTTTCTTAGCAATTTGTTAGCAAATATCTGTGATGTGGATATGAAAGTCACAATTGCTCAGGAGCAAGGGAAGGAGGCGAAGACTTCCTACGAGAGACAAGAGGCAGAGCCAGTTCTGTGATTTCTCTGGCTGGGTAAAGTGGGTGGCACATGAGTACTTGGACATCATCCTGATCAATTCTCACTGCTCATCTTTTTTTTTTTTTTTTTAAGATTTATTTGAAAGGCAGAGTTACACAGAGAGGGAGAGACAGATTTTTCATCTGCTGTTTCACTCCCCAAATGGCTGCAAAGGCCAGGGCCGGAGCAGGCCAAAGCCAGGTCTCCCATGTGCATGGCAAGGACCCAAGTATTGGGCCACCATCTGCTACCCTCCCAGGTACATCGGTAAGGAGTCAGACCAGAAGTGTAGCAGCCAGGATTTGAACCGGTGCTCATATGGGATGCCAGCGTTGCAGTTGGCAGCCCAACCTGCTGTGCCACAACACCAACCCCCCACCCCCATCCTTTAAGCCCAAACCCACCCAAATTATTGTGGTACAGTGGTATTATACCATCTGCATGCTAGTGCAAGTCTGACCAGGTGTTCAATTAATAAAAACACAACTGGGCAGGGCATTCAGATGCTTCCAGAAAGGGCACAGCTCTGCTGCGGGAGCAGACCCTCTGCTCTGATCACCAGGGTTTCCCAGCACTCACTGGGTAACGTTTGGCCTTTGCTCTAAGCCAGCCCTTCTGGCCGATCACTGACTTCACACACACCCCCCTTCCCCCCACCAAAGAACTGGCTGGTTCGGGGTCAGCGTTGTGGCGCAGCAGGTCAAGCCGCTGCCTTGCAACACCAGCATTCATGTGGTATCCTGGCTCCTCTACTTCCGATTCAGCTCCCTGCTAATGGCCTGGGAAAAGCAGCAAAAGATGGCCCACGTGTTTGGGCCCCTGCTACCCACAAGGGAGATGTGGAAGCCATCTGGGGAGTGAAGCAGCAGACGGAAATTCTTTCTCTCCCCCTCTCTCTTGGTAACTCTGACTTTCAAATAAACCTTTGTTATTTGAAAGTCAGAGGGGGCCGTTTTGAGTCCTGGCTGCTCCACTTCTGATCCAGCTCTCTGCTATGACCTGGGAGAGCAGTGGAAGATGGCCCAAGTCCTTGGGCCCTTGCACCAATGTGGGAGACCCAGGAGAAGCTCCTGGCTCCTGGCTTTGGATTGGTGCAGCTCCAGCCATTATGGCCAATGGGGGAGGGAACCAGCAGATGGAAGACCTCTCTCTCTGTGTAACTCTTTCAAATAAATAAATAAATTAAAAAAAAAAAAAGAAAGTCAGAGTTACCTAGAAAGAAAGAGAGATACAGAGAGAAAAGAGATCTTCCACTCAAAGGTTCATGTCCCAGATGGCGGCAACAAGATGAGCAGCAGGGCTGGGCCAGACCAAAGCCAGAAGCCAGGAGTTTCATCCAGGTCTCCAAAGTGGGTGCAGGGGTCCAAGCATTTGGGTCACCTTCTGCTGTTTTTCCCAGGCCATTAGCAGAGAGCTGGATCAGAAGTGTAACAGGGGGGCCACCACCTGCAGTGCTAGCATCCATATGGGTACCAGTTCGAGACCCAGCTGCTCCACTTCTGATCCAGTTCTCTGCTGTGGCCTGGGAAAGCAGTGGAAGATGGCCCAGGTCTTTGGGCCACTGCACCCGCATGGGAGACCCGGAAGAAGCTCCTGGTTCCTGGCTTCAGATTGGCCCATCTAGGGCCGTTATGGCCAACTGGGGAGTGAACAAATGGATGGAAGACCTCTCCTCCTCCTCCTCTCTCTCTCTCTCTCTCTCTGCCTCTCCTTCTCTCTTTCTGTAGCTTTCAAATAAATACATAAATATTAACAACAACAACAAAAAAGCATAACAGGAGAGGCACCAAGATGGCAGAATAGGGAGGGAGCTTACTGCTCTAGTCTACGGGAAGGTAAAAAAAAAAGGGGGGGGGAGTGCAACCTCAGGGCAGAGTTAGGGAGAAAAACTCCACCCAAATTAGAGGGACACTGTGGATCTATGTGGAGAATGTGGACACGCACAATTCAAGACTCCAGCAGCCGAGTGCCTCGGCACCAGCTGTGAAACGTGAGGTGAGACCAGACTGCAGCAGCCCACGCCACTGGCCATAAAGCTGCAGGAAGAGCTGGCACGAGCCTGGCTTGGAGCCCTGTGGGGGAAGTGTACCTGCCAACCTAGAGGGAAAAGGGGGGCATACTTCTCTCTCCCCAACCACCAGCACCAGTGTCCTGTAACGAGCCGAGAGCTGGCAGGGGCCATTTTAGAAATACGTTAGCAGTTGTACCAGCTCATGTCCGCATGTCCAGCAACCAGCTGAGGGGAGACACCTGAGTCTGGCTGGAAGCACTGACAGGAGGTTGGGTGCTTGTGAAGGTGGGAGCCTTGTGTGCTGGGACTGTGAAAACACTGTGGTTGAGTGGGAGGGTGCAGGGTGTGGCTGGGTCTTTGGGCAGCCACAGTGGGTGGCTCCATATGCTCAGGACTCCCTGACTCCCTGGTGAGGGTCACTGCTGCAGGATCTGTGCTCACACTGAGGACTGCATGGATCCTTTGTGTGGTTCTTATGGCAGGGCAGATGGATACTGCACCCACTGGGGCTAGCACCCAGGAGAGGAGGTGAGCCTGAGACTGCACCAGCAGAGCTGAATAAACCTCCCCTCTGATTAAAAAAAAGAGAGAGAGGTTTACCACACCCAATTTGGGAGTCACCTTGGACACTCCCCTTACCATGGAGCACTGAACAGAGCCCCCTGGCCACACCTCACTGAAAGAGCAGACACTCCACTAATTCACAGCGGCACAGTCCAAAGACAAAAGCCATGGGGGGGGGGGGCAAGTATCTCCACAAGTGCCTAAAAATAAATGCAGCAGCCGGCGCCGCAGCTCAATAGGCTAATCCTCTGCCTGCAGCGCTGACACACCAGGTTCTAGTCCCAGTCAGGGCGCCAGATTCTGTCCCGGTTGCCCCTCTTCCAGGCCAGCTCTCTGCTCTGGCCCGGAAGTGCAGTGGAGGATGGCCCAAGTGCTTGGGCCCTGCACCTGCATGGGAGACCAGGAGAAGCACCTGGCTCCTGGCTGTGGACCTGCGCGGTGCGCCGGCCACAGCAGCCACTAGGGGCTGAACCAATGGAAAAGGAAGATTTTTCTATCTCTCACTGTCCACTCTGTCAAAAAAAAAAAAAAAAAAAAAAGATTTATTTATTTATATACTTGAAAGTCAGAATTACACAGAGAGAGAAGAGGGAGAGGAAGAGAGAGGTCTTCCATCCAATGGTTCACTCCCCAACTGGCCACAACAGTCGGAGCGGTGCAAATCCAAAGGCAGGAGCCAGGAGCTTCTTCTGGGTCTCCCATGCCGGTGCAGGAGCCCAAGCACTTGGGCCATCTTCTACTGCTTTCCTAGGCCACAGCAGAGAGCTGGATCGGAAGAGGAGCAGCTGGGACTAGAACCAGCGCCCATGAGATGCCTGCGCTTCAGGCCAGGGCGTTAACCCGCTGAGCCACAGCACTGGCCCCTATTCCAAGTCTTAAGAGAAAAAACTGTCAACCCAGAATACTGTACACAGCAAAGCTCTCATTTATGAATGAAGGTGAAATAAAGACTTTCCATAACAAACAGAAATTGAAAGAATTTGTCACTACTCGTCCAGCCTTACAAAAGACACTTCAGGATGTGCTACACACAGAAACACAGAAACACAGTCATCACTATGAAAGAAGGTGAAGGCAGAAAATCTCCAAGTAAAAGTACAAAGGAAATCCAAAGTAAACGATATGAATATTTATGTAAAAATGGCAGGGCCAAGTCATTACTTACCAATAGTCACCTTGAATCTAAAAGGCTTCAATTCTCCAGTTAAAAAATACAGACTTTCTCTCTCTGTCTCTAACTCTCTTTCTGTAGCTCTGCCTTTCAAATAAACAACAAAATTAGATACAGACTAGATGAATGAAAAAAAAAAAACATCTATTTGCTGCCTAGAAGAAACACATCTCACCAACA